>NC_071403.1:98738602-99043914 GCF_017976375.1 Cuculus canorus | reverse complement strand
CTTGCAGCATTCTCTGTTTTTAAGTTCCTTCAGAGGAGATGTGGGGATAACACTCCAGGGTGGGAATACTTCCTTTTTAAATTACTAAGCACCATTATTGTCTTAAATGTAAATTAGATAATTAGCAAGGTCAAGAGACCACACAAAAGATTTTATTGGTTTGAATAAGATGCAGCCTGACATCAACTAGTAAAGTAATAATGAGATTTTCTGAGTAAGTATGAATCACCATATTAGATGCAATTCCACCTTGTGTCTTTGCTTACACATTCACTATGTTTCAAATTTCTTACAGGGCTGTAAATATTTAAATACATCTTTGCTTGCTATAGATACTGTATTACCTACTCCATTTCTACCTTAGGCCTTGGCTTACATTTCTTTTCAGTCTTTATTTTATACTTGATTTTAATTTGACTGCTTAGTGCTTTGTTTGTGCGTTTCGCATGAGGGTTTAATTATAAGTTATGCAGGTTATTTTTTAAAAAACATAAAGGCATGAGCTTAACAGATTGTAAATTATAAAGCTTGAGTTGTCTTTTTGGCTATCACCCATGTGTTTTGGCTTTTACTATCCATTTGGCATGCACTATTTTTTCGTCCAGATGTAAGTAGTGCTACTAAAGTGAAAAAGCTGTGGCTGCGTTATAGTGGTGTTTTTCTGTAAGTTGTTCTTGTGCTAAGGGCTGTAGATCCTCTTAGCAGAAGAAATTTGTTATTCTGAGTAGGTAAGAGACAAATGATGAGAGAAAAGATGCTGTATCATCTGGATCATGTGCAAAAAGAACAGGGTTATTGGGAAGATGAGGTGAGAACATATGTGAAGTTTATAGTAAGCTGGAAACTCAATCCAAGTCACATTGCTGCTGTTTTAGTGCATTACAAGTAAGAATTACCTCCCTTTCCTCCAGATTCTTCCATCCCAAATTTTGGACTAGCATGGTGGTTACAGAGTACTTCAAATAATAGTCTGTACATTTTTTACCTAAAGAGAACATGGAAAAATTTAACTAGATCCTATTTTCTGGGCAATGTGGTTTAAAAAGCATTGTCTTGCCTTTATTTACACATGAGAGACGGAGTTCCTGCCAGCCAGCCATGAGAGCAGGGCTTCTCCCAAGTGAAATCCACTGTGAGGTGTTTAAAGCAGCAGAGCTGGAAGGGAAGGGAGTTCTGGCCCTGCCAGTGCTAAATAAATTGAGCGCTTTATGCACTGGCAGGAGCTGAATCATGTGCCAGACAAAGCAGACAGCAGGCGTAAAGCCCAGTTAGCATCCACCAGTTATTAAGAAATATCTGACCACAGACACGAAGGTTGGATTTTAATTCTTCTCAGGTCTGTGAGGTTGCAACCCCATGGTTTTACTTAGACCATGCCTCTTTCAGGCTAGAACTGGAGCACAAGGCTGATGTGAAACCTCATTGTTTTCATCCCTCTTTGCAGCAGTATAGCTGCCAGCTTTAGCAGGTATGCTAGGTGTCCTTGTTACACTGGGTACTCAGTGTACTTGGTGAGATAGGGAAACATTATTATCTTGCATTTTATAGACAGTTATTGCAGCACAAAACAAACAAGGCCCAGACCCTCAAAGGTACTTTGATGCCTGACTGTAAATTATTTCAAGGGCATTCAGGCACTACGCATTTCTGAGGCTCGAGGCTGATGTGATTTTTGCATTGACACCAGCAGCACCGGCTTTGTCACAGACAGCACTGGCAGAGCCAGGATTTCTAGGTCCCAGGCTGGTGGCTTAACTGCTGGACCAGACTGCCCTTCCTAATCTGCTGTTCAGATCTTTGCCTTAAACCTGTCTGTTCTGCATGATGAAAACCACTGTGGTTTTTATGCTGAGGCTGTGCCTCTGAGCTCGAAAATACTATGTGCGTCTTGAGTATGGTAGGTCTGTTTTGTTGAACTTTGCTGCTGTGGGAACAAAAAGCCCAAGTTACAGTGCAGTAGTCAGCACACACTCACCCCAGCCCTCTTTATTGTTTAAATCCCACATTGTGAGATCATAGTGAAATAATAGCACAAATTATCAAAAAAAATTGGAGTGTTTAGGCAGTGTTTAGCAGGAAAATCTTCAGAAAAGAGTCCCCACAGCAAATAAACAGTGAAATAAAGAGAAGAGCTTTTCTACAAAGTCTTTGATTGCAAATACACATATTACATATGCATATTTGTGTTAAAACAGAGTTTAATAACAGCTGAGGTGAATTCCAGGTAGTTAGCAGACTGAATTTTTCCTTGGTTAGAGAATTTTGCTGAAGAATTGTTCTTTTTAAAATTATTTTTTCTGCTTGATGCCATGTGACTGGCTTTAAAAAGAGTGCAAAGCTACCCTTCGCTTGCTTTGAACCTGCCTGTGAGTTAAAGAAGACAACCAGTAGATAATTTTGATTGGGATTTAGGGAAGGAACAACAACAACAACAAAGATAAAGCCAACTGGGCACTGAGTATCTCTGTTCCCTCCCACTGCAAGGTTTATTGATGCTGTCTGCAGATTTCTGTTTGTTTTTGGCTGGTAGTTAGAACTGATGATCAAAGGCTACTATAGCCGTACCCATGAAAGGACATAATTGGCTGGACTCTTTGAGTCCTCTGTAACAATACTCAGTTTTGTTGTGTTAGGCAGCGCTCCACAAAGTATAAAACACTGTATGATTGCTGGGGCAGTTGGTCAAATGTTTTCTTCTCGTCTCAATTCATTTTATACAGGAAACCAACATAGCTCAGAGCCCAGGGGTGAAAGCTTTAAACCTGGAGGGTGCCTGGTGCTTCCTAAGAACCTCATGGGGGATACATACGGTCCCAAAACAGCTTTGCTGACAGATATATTTTTATAGCCTATTATTTTCTCTCCTTATTCTTTGCTTCATTTTAATATAATAGCCTCTTTGTTTTTAAATGCTCATCTGTTCCTGCTGTTTACATCCTCACTGAAAAATCATAATTCTCTAGGTTATTTTTGGGGTGTTTTTAGACATAGCATTTGGTTACTGTTGAACATATGTGCTACAATGCCTCTATAGAAGGGGCATTGTTTGTTTATTGAGTAATAAATTTTCCATTTTCCCTTCTGTCTTTTCAAAAGAATCCCATATTCCAATTTGAACCAAAAGGTTATAGATGTATTTATAGCTCTGAATTTTGGCAATGATGTAAGCGTGTTGTGTGGTTTTATGACTTCATGAGAGAAAAAGCTGGAGTTGCAGATGAACATGTAAAAATGTTATTTTTCTGGTTCCTTCTTTAATACATGAAGTGGAGAAAGTACTTCTCATGCAGCTCCTCCTGGGTATAGCTTGTATAATATGAGGACCGCTCCAGGTTCCAAGCAGAGAGCTGTCCATGTCTGTAAGCTACTGAGGCAAGTTTCCCAGTGTGTTCAAACATGATCATATTCAATGAAATAAAATATATGGAATGGCTTCATTGCCTGATAATCTTTAAATGTGGACTATGAGCCCCTTGCTACTAGTGAAGTTATTTTTCTCTTCCATACCTTCAAAATTAATTGTTTTGTTTAGTCACTTAAGAAGAACAAATAAAACTTTCCGATGTGATAGTTTTCAATTTAGACAAATAAGCTGTGTAGGGTAGAAACACGAGGTTTTAGAAAACATAACATTGCATACATACATACTGTTAGTAACAATTTGCCCAGATGTATTACAGAAGAATAAGCCTCTAAAGTCAGGTGATCTTAAGGCTGTAGCACACAGAGCACTATCACAAAAGTGACACAGTTACCTAAGCCACATTTGTAAAGCCATCCCACTGTGTAAAAGTGTTCAAAAAGAGATTTAAAATCCATGTAGGAGGCAGGCAGCATGCCTGATACTTGCATTCTTCATAGAAAATCCTTTTTAGGGCGCTTTCTGCGCTAGCCAGCCTCCCTCTGCTACTCCCCCATGCAAGCTCCCATCCTCTAGCCCTGGGGGACTAACCGGTGGTGTTTGCCCAACTGCCCTTTGCACATAGGTGAGGCTGCACAATATCAGGTCAGTGTGACATAAATGCACCACCTCTGACATGTTGCAGCAAACTTCATTATGAGTTCCTGCCCCTTGAAAGCAAAGCAGTTGGAGAGCCAGAGTCAAGTTTTGCTTTCCCTGCTGCCACTAGTTCTGAATTACTTCTGGACAAGTTCTTAATCTGGTTCTCACTTACCTATCTATAACTAGTAACTGCAGCATTTGTCTTGGAGGGTAGAACTGGTGGGGAAAAAAAGACTGATCTCCCAGAAAATCTGTCGAGATTAAAAGGCTATATATATGTACATATGTAATTAATACAGTTGATGCATATATGTAAATATATAAATTTAGTCTCCAATTGAATCATAATGAAAACCTAATAATGAAAATCTTCATTACAGAATATTTCCTCTTCACCAAATTTTTTAAGGTTCAGTCATAATGTATTTTTTTGAGACAGTTAAGTGCTTCATTGGAGTTTTGATATTCTGTGGAAAGAAATGATTTTGCTGAAGTGGGATTTGCTGCTCAAAATGCAGCAAATGCCTTTCTGTTGCGTAACTTAATGTAGTACCTGGAAATTATTATAAGCTCCTTACAAAAGAACAGCCAGAGATCTATTACATTATAATTAATAATTATAGTGCAATTAATAATTACTGTTATGGTTACTTAACCCTTTTAAGTACGCATGGTCATTTTGTGTGCTTTCCTCCTTGTGGATTGATCACCTTAATTGTGATATTTCTGTTTGCATGTGATTTAACGCCTATTAAAATGAAACTTAAAATGCATTCTGAAGCAAATCAGAAACTGCTTCCTATGTTTGGAGGACATCTCAGTGGGAATGGACTAGCTTTATTAATCTCCCTGGGCTGATGGGACTTGGACTTTGTGTTATGTCTTTTTCCCAGACCTTTGACAAAAAATGCTTTCCCTCTGTTCTCAGTATTTTGAGCATTACTGGTAATGGACTAATGATTAACTCCCGGTGTGATGGGGAACCAAATTTGTGCCATCATTCTAACATATTAAATTCTGCCAGCTCCCAAAAGAAGGAAACCTCTAGAAGTTTGCAGAATTAATACATTTTGTAACAACATAATGCATTTGTCTTTTAATTTTTCAGTCAATATTAAGGGTTATAGACTGTCACAGTTCACAAGCCCCTTGGCAACTGTTTATTCCCTTGTAGAATAAGTAACAATATAAAAGGATAAAACAACCTGTGTGGAGTGGTCTCCCAAATCTGGTAAGATTAGGCCTAAACTTGAATCTTACTATGCTGAGGCCCTGCACTGTTTGCAAAGTTCTGTCTACACAAGAAAGATGAGTTGAACTTTGTGTGCTTTGTTTCTTTTTCTTTTCTGGATGCAACAGGGTCATCTGACACAGTTACTACCCACATGCATACAGATGAGCTGTGCAGGAGTGGTGTATCTCTCCCCACGTGAGTGTTTGCAGGTGCATTTGTGTATCTGCAGGAGTGGTTCATGCCTGTTGAGCTGTGTAACTGCTGTGGATGTGCTGGAAGACTCGAGGGTCTAAAGCGTTATGCCACTCTTCCTCACATAAGCCCTTGCTAGCTGTGTTTATATTGGTACCTCCTGGGCAGCTTTCCCATTCTGCTTCAACTGCTTCTCTCAGCACAGCCTATTATGGGTAGGTCTCAAAACTTTTCCTTTTGCTCTCAGATTCAGATATCTGTGTTATTCGGGAAGGACAGCTGAGGCTTTGGAGACCTGGATAGGGTTTTTTTTCTTAGTTTTCTTCTGAAATCCTCTTTCTTCCATACTGAAGTAAACTACAAATACGAGCAATACTATTTGGCTGTCTCACTGGTCCATGCACTGGTGTCTGTAACAGTTTTTGAGATACTTGTAGGAGAGCACCCCTAGAATGTAAAGTGCTATTGGTGGTTGTAGTGTCATCCTATAATCGTGTCTGAAGCTTACATCATTTAAACATAATTCTTGAAATTTTCTGTACCTCAGCCTGAAATCAGTCATTATATCATCACTGGAATCCAGGTCTCTCTGTTCATCAGTAACATACCAGTTACGTGTCCTTTTCTTAGGCTAAAGGACAAGGAAGGAAAAAGCAATGGATGAAAGCTTCTGTCATGGATCAGAGCTGATATTGACCAGCTATTGCTTTCCTCCCTTTAGTTTGATAAGATTTTCCCGTTTCTTCAGCCTAGTTGCTTTTATGCTGCCGTATTTCTCATTATATGGTTGTTGGTTTTTTATTGCTGATAATAGCTTATTGAAACTTGAGGAACTTTATTTGCTTAACCTTGGATCTCTGGAAGAGAATTTAGTTACTTTGAACCTTTCAGCCTTTTGCTCTCAAAAGTGTTGAAAGAAGCAACTCTAATTTAGGGCTTTTATTGCAATTTAAAGCACACAAATAGAAGCCTTCACTCTTGCAATCAACATCAAAAGGCCAGAGAGTCTGGAGTGTATCAACCATATATTGGTCATTCACCATTAATCAACTTACACATGCCTATCTCTCTGTTGGGATCTCTTCTCCTTCCAATGTGTTCACTCAGCCCCACTGTTGGAGAAGTACAAAGTCAGGAGGAATCCCAGCAGACTCCAGTTACGTGCTATAAGTAAGGACAACTTAGCTTCCTGACACACTTTGGCACGCACATAGTGTTTTGTAACATGGATGAGTCCCTTTGCTTATTTATATACAACGCCATTTCACTTTAGCCATGGAGTTTAGAGTTTCTGTTTGTGTTTCTCACGAAGATTGCTTGAAATAACGGATTGTAGCTGTTGCAGACTAATTAGGCAATTTAATAACTGATAAAACCAATAAACTAATAAATATCAAAGTGCTTAGGTTCAAAGTCCAAAAGATGTAAAGAAAGAACAAATGTCTAAATGTTTGACAGTTAAATTTCCAACCCCTGCATACATGTGTATTTGAGTGTGTTATGACCCATCCCTTTTTTGCGTTGTACAGTCTGTGCGTCATCACTGCTTAACTCCACTCTCTGTGTTATGCAATTTGTTTGGGCTTGCATCTTACAAGTCAATATATTGGTTTTCATTAGTGCTCTGGGTCCATAAAGTAAATTATCTTTTGGACGGGAAATACAGCAAAAGAACTGATATGTTTCTTTGGAAGGACAATGTTTGTGTTTGTGCGCGTATTACTTAACAGAGGTTGTGTATACTAGACTACATGCCTTTTTTTGTGTTAGCCAAAATAAGATTTGAATGCATGTGTAATACATGGAATAAAACTTTAGAAGTACACTTCTACTTAAAGAAATGGAGTTAAAACATACATCTTTATTCTTCCCATTCTGATGTTTTCTCTCAACCCTATTATTACTTTTTTGTACTACTCTTATTACTTTTATGCAGTAAATATAAGCTCACTTGTCATATAAATCTAGTGACAGGAAAACCTTACCCTTGTACAAGGGCTCATATTCTTACTAGACAAGGTAATTATATGGAAAAAAAAAGGAAATGTTATTAGATCACACATCATCTGGAGTCATGCAGGAAGTATTTAAGAAATACAGAAATTAGCCCAAATCTCCCATATTCCAATTAGTACGTTAATCAAAGAGCAACTTTCCTCTGTTGATTCCCCCTTTCATGCTCTTCCTCATCTCAGATACACATTGTATGTTATTAGTCCCAATAATAGTGCATGACATTGAGATAATATATGAGATAACTGGTGTGGAAATGTAAATTCTCTCTTTTTTTTTTTTTTTCCTGCCAGCAGTCTGCATTGTGGCAGAGAAGGGAGAAGCTGCTGGGTGCTGTGGCTCAGGAGTGTTGCTGAGCAGATCTACTTACTCACCTTTGAGAAAATGGGCCCATCTCTCCCCTTTCCCTCATTGTAGCTCTGGTGTAACCAGGGCAGCCTGCTACACTCATTCCATTCACTGATGTGGCAGAAGACGTGTCCTGGGTAGTTTTTTGTGGATTACTGAACCAAACTGTTAAGGTAAGGGAGCCTACCAGTTCAAGAAAAGCCTAGGGAATTTCCCTTACGCAAACCTTTCCACTTCTCTGATTCACTGTCTAAATTTGCCTCTGGAAACAACCAGGAACTCTGAGAGAAATTATTCCATGGTGATAAATGTGGCACAACTGTTCTGTAATTTTGCTTTTATTCAGTAGATACAGATCAGTGTTGTTCTTTTCTCCTAAAGTCTCCTTTATGTTGTCGGATTGTCTAATGACAAGCTCTTCAAAGGAGAGAAACAATATTCTTATGCACATGGAAGACTTCCATTGTTTCCCCTGCTGCTCCTTTGGCTCTATTCTGTATTCAAGGAGTAATTGTGGGAAGTCAGTGCTCTTCTTCCTAAACATAAACTAGGTTGAACTGCAGTCTTCCTGTCTGCTATTGTTAACAAGAGCATTAGAAAATTGCTGTGTGCCATCAGTCACGGAAAATAAAAAGTAGGACAATTAGTGTTTTTCATGGCTGAATGCAGTGCCTATCTTTTCACCCACTGTACTAAGATTGTTTGTGCTAAGACTCTATCAAATAATCTTAATAAGAACAAAATAAAGCAAATAGATTTAGGTTCTGTTTTGTATTTTTTTTCTCAGCAATGACAGTCTCTTTCAGGCTACTGTTAGCTCATGAAGGGAACAGTTGCGTGATTGTTCAGCAAGCACTGTAAGAACTTTTTTGAAATGTTATAGTCTCTTTATCTAAGATAATTATTAAATAACTTGTCCTCAGCCTTCTCCGTATTGCCATAAAAGAAGTCAGTAAAATATAATCAGACTTAGAACCACGTAAGTAACTAGCTGCTATATTCCTTGGCGCCTTCTTACTTCATGCTGAGATTCTTAGGTCACAATCAGAGCAAGTGGAAAAAAACCCAGCAAACAAACCCCTCCGAACGTAGTGTTTATGGATATATTTATTTGCAGCAAAGAATTAGAAAAAAATATGTGTCAGAGAAATGCATTACACAGTTGCATACTATTAAGAAGACTCTTACAATAAATTTGTTCTTTTCAAGCCTGGATAGTTGGAATGAAGCTCTTCCTGCTGCTAAAATTTTCTCCATTGATATGTCCTGGGGATTTAGTTATTCAGTCTTCTTTCCAATGCAAGGAATTTTCACTGAGGTCAGAAAAATTGTTGGCTTTAGGACAAGTGTGAAATGTCACATGGGAATTCCTAGTATGGAAGAAATAATTTAATTCTGTGTTTGGAATTAAGTTCAAGCTTTTGTTTTTTTGTTGTTTAAAAGATACTTCAAGAACAATAGTAATTTTCTGAGCAACACATCTTGTTGCCAACTCTTTTGAAGACTATCAACTTTTAAAACATTCATCTTGTGACATGGTAGTATATTTCTAAATCTCAGCCATGGCTGATTTAGGCCTACGAGATTAGTCGACTTAATCTAATGTAACATTTTTGTTCCTTTTGTTCCCACTTCTTATAAGGAAGGAGATTTATATAGCATCCATATAAGGTGGAGACATGTATTGTTTAACAACATGATTTAGAGGATCATTTCATCCCTTTGATTAGGGTAAGAAAAATTTTCTTTTCTTAAATCAGAAGACAGTGAATGATGATAAGCATGCTGGAAAGATTTTTAGGTTAATGAGGCATGAATAAGTGTAAGCTTTCCATGTAGAGATGAATAAAGTGATTGTATTTACTGTGGCTGAGCAATGTACTTAAGAATATCTAGTACAGCTATTCAAAACTGCTCTTTTAATAAGCTTTTGGTGTAGAAAACTGTAGGCCCATGTGAATATCGCAGTCAAAGGTAAGGAGTCCTTTTCTGCATAGAAGTACCAGATTTAGAGCTGAGTTTGAAACTGCAAGTCTTCTGCAGAAGAAATGGCAAGACAAGGGTTCATCTGGCAGAAGGGGTGAAAAAGTGTTGACCTTGAAATGTGACCAAATGGCTTATGCTACAACAAACTTTACTGAGATACTCGGTAAGTTGAAAAGACTAGATGAATTTTGGAATAGATGCCCATCTTAAGCATGTGTGTTTTCATGTCCTTGTGTTCTAGAACAGTAATTGTTCTGGGCTGAAAAATGGTTTAAAAAGTTGAAACCGATTATAATTTTCTGCCAAAGCAAAGATTTGGCAGGTTTCAATCTAGAGAAATGAAAGCTTGGTCAAACTGAAGCATTTCAATTCAATAAAAGTTTTTGAAGTGCTGTTATTCTAAAATACTCTGGCCATCATGCATGAAGTTGCTAATACGATGTAATTGTGCTCAAGAGTCTGTTTTTCAAAGAATGATTTGAAATATTCTGATAGCTAAACAAAACTATCTTCCTTATTGTTCATGCTTTGAGGTGACATTTGGTCTTTGTGTCTTAGGGCCTAAAATGAACACTCAGCTGTTTTTGTAGGGATTGGAAGTAAAATTCTGGTCTAACTGAAGTCAGAGGTTTCACATTCGTCTCATTTTTGTGGCTCAAAGAGTTACAGTCTTTCCCAGGTGGTTAAATTCTATGTAAGCTGAGCTGGAAGAGCATTTCTTGGCATAGGATGAATAGTTCTGAAGACGTTTGTCCCATCTAAACTTCCTGGCCAAACTGTAAGGAACTGGAAGGGCAGGGAGAGGGTCGAGGGACTCCAAGATGAGCTGTTGGAGGCAAATGCGGTGCTTTCAGTGGTGCTAAAGTAACACCAGTTTTACAGCTATGGGACACATGGGATTACTTGTGAAATCTTCCTGACATTGGAAGATTTCAACATTATGTAGGTCAGATTTGCATGAGAGCATGTTTTATGTATGGGTCCTGTTGTTTTAAAGCCGGAGTGTAATGACTTACCCATTGCCCAGTTGAAGGCTCTTTTTTAATGTTAAACACTCATGGAACTGCGGTGGAAGCAGCCTCTGTTGGCCACTTTTCTGAGAAAAGTGAATAACAATAGCACATTAGTTATCCTTGCTTGCTAAAAACAAGAAGATGAATGAAAAAGCTAGCACAATGTAGAGCTCTCAAGAGCAGCTTATATTGAAAGAGCTGCCTTTTATTTTCCCTTTCTCCTCCCCCCGGCCCTCAAGTATGTGTGTGTGAAGACACTGTCACTACTTGAAAGCCTCTCGGTTTAAAGTTTGAAAAACTACAGACTCCTTGGGACTGCAGGAACTGTAGCCGTGGTTGATTCAGTCCTTTATCCTTTGGAAGAAGAGAAACAAAATTCTGGCTTCTGCCGTGGCATGAGTTATCTGACGTGTCCTTGAAAACAACAAAGTAGAAAAGGTCTGTCTGCTCTGTGTAAACATTCAAGAGCACATAGCATTTTCTGGGTGAGCTGGGTTTTTGTCCTGAGTCACTACATTCTTCTTTCTCCACTACTGTGCAATTAGCTGCTGCCTTCCAGCTTGTTACACAGTGCAGTTGCGTTGCATGTGAACAGTGTTTGGAGCACATAAAAGACTCTTTAAGTAAGTAATAGTGACCAACTGCACTACAGTGAATAAACGCTATTAGCCTTTCTCTATTTCAGTGTGCAACAAAGGGCGGTTTTCTAGGATTGATTAAATGGTCAAATGTCAGATGTAAGGATCCGGTGGGCAGTATGTAGATCTCAGGGAAAAAGAAAGACTTGGTGACATATGGGAAGATGCTTATAAAAGAAAAACATAAAGATGGTTTTATAGTCTCATAGTTGTTGACAGAAAAAAATATAAGGAAATCTAGACAAAAAAATTATTTGAGCACTGAGTATGTCAGCTGGGCCATCAGGATGAGAATGATTTCTGTTTCTTCTTGTAAAATAACATATCACTCAGATGTTAGCCAGCATTGCAGGAAAGTGGCAAAAACACAGCAGTAAAGTAACCCCAATATACGTACCAGGTGATGCTTATAATGCTGAAGGCACAAAGCTCATACCTGTAAGTTCAAAGGCTTAACACTTGGTCCTTCATTCCCACATTTGTTCATCTAGGTGCTTTGGTTGTCTGGGCAAAATTTCATTGTGGGAGTCGCTTAAAACTGGCTCATGAATTCACAGGGATATGAGGAGTTCTTTAAGAATTATAGGGGTTTTACATGTAATGTGATTTATAAGTTTGCTTTTTCTGTATTACTAATTTAATTACAATTTCAAGCTGTGATGTTACACAACAGAGAATCACTCTCTGCTGTTGTAGTCCCTTTTATTCTCTGCCTTTTATTTGGTTTGCCATTGAAACTTTAGGACAAATGCCTCAAGAAATGGTGCAAGAGTCTCTCTAAGGCTTTGGAGGCCTGGACAAAGCAATGGAGAGAACATGCAATGTGCAACTTATGCACTAGGGAATCATGAAGAAGACATTCAGTTATTGTTTTTTGTTTTCTGAATAAAATTACAGTTGTAATTAAATTAAAATGCAGGACTGAGTCTTATGAGGTGTTCAACACCCTTTGTTCCTTCTGACGAGAATAAGTCTGAAGACTGACAGTTCAGATCTTTTCTTTCATCCTCTCCTATGGTTGCACACCAGTGACATTTCTTCCAGTCCTGAGATGGAATTTAGATTAAATGTTTGGAATCCAAGTCTTGCTAACTCTGCTTAAAAGACTAACTCCAAGACAGATAATAAGGCTATGATGATAAGCTGATGCTTCAGATGAATGGAAATATTGTTTTCAAAAGACCTGTGTGTCATTGGAATTCAGGACTAGGTTTGGGGCTCCTTCCAACTACCTTTTAAAAAGGCTGGGTTGTTATTGGGCATGGTCTGTGTTTGTGTTACACTAAAATATAATTGACTATAAATGAATCTTGGCACATCAGGTTTTTTTAGGAGGTCACTACTCTTTAAAGAAAACAAGTTACAAGTGATGTGTCCTAAAATATAAATTTCTAATTGTGAATTACACCTCATGATATAAAATAATGTGGTTTATGTCCAAACAAATATTAGGACTTCCAGCTCACTTGTCTGATATTAGGTATTGAAGTAGGATTAAAAAACATGTCTTATGTGAATTCCATTCACTTAATTTTGAGAAGATGTGAGTCTTAGCTGCATGGCTTTGGTATGCCAGAATTAAAATGCAGTTCCCTCTAGAATGAAGCTGACAATAAAGTGGGTGATTAGGCAGCATCAGTGACCAATTATTTATGCATCTCACCTTAGAAGTCCACAAGCACCAAGGCAGCCCCACAGTCTGGACTGGAGCACCCACTTACAAGATTCAATCTCTATTACAGAAGAACGGAAGTCCATACGAAACTTGCTGGAAAACAAACAGGTTCCATAGGTATGTATATCACGTTGCCTCTAGTGTTGCTGGACATATCTCATTGCTGTTTTTTATGCCTCTGTCACTGAAAGTGAAAAAGAAGCAAGTGGGAATGTTGTGGGGAAGGGTTTACTTTCACTGTTCTCACTGCTTTTTGTGTGATCTTACCCTTCAATCCTGATGCTCAAGGAACTGCAGAATGACACTCTTGCTCAAAACTGTTTTTCTTCTTGGATTCTTTCCTTACTCAGATACATAGCTTTTAGATGAAGGAGAAAACAATTACTCCTTCTACTTAAAATTAGACGTCTGGATTTAACTGAGGATGCAGGCAAACTACAGAAATCTACTTAATGGAATGTGTCTGAGTTTCTGTGTCCTGTGCAGAAATGAGAAACCAAGAAAAAAATGTAGATGTCACACTACAGCGATGTGAATGTAGGAGATTAATTTCAGAGAATGACTGGCATTTTTTTAGAGGTAAGATTTTTCTTTTAAAATCTAAATTAAAATATGAGTGCAATTCCAAAGTAAACTTAAATCTAATGCAACAAAATGAGGGACCGAAATCTGGTCATCATCAATGAAAGTAAAAATAATTTCTGACACAAATGTTTTCCATTAGAAAACCCCTCAGCATGGTAAATGGATCTTGTCCTGTAGGTTACAAGACCAATAGGGTCTTGTATGTCTCTGCAAAATGCACAAAACTGAGCTACTAGAATTTCAGTACTTTTACAAAGCCTTAAAAAGAGCTGAAAATGAGGGAGTCCTCGCTCTAAAGTCAGCGACTTGGCAAGGTTTTGGACAGTTGGCATTAACATCAATGCTAGTATTCAGCTGACATCCTTGTTCAATGTATCTTTCTTACTGCAACTGGCAAGGGACAAGAGCTATTGTGACTGAAACTTTGAAAGCAATATTTAATTAAGTAAATTGATGTGCTCATTGGGAAACTGCAAATCATTTCTATGTGGCCTATTTTTCTCTATTAAGGGCTCTTGAAAGGAGGCTCTTTCCATTCAACAAAGTTATATATTTACAATAAGAACTTAGTGGTTTGCATGTTTCAGCTCTCTGCTTAGTGGGTATCAAGGCAGAGCTTTCCCTTTAAATCTATGCATTCTCCATCCACACCTTCAGGAAAAAACGCAACATTAGATGGTGTTTGACTTGTGTTGAAGGCATATGTCATCCCTTTTATTAAACTCTGAAATGTTGTTAAGTTCTGCTTAAGGACCCAAATTAGAGAAAAAATAATGTTTCAGTGTGTTGCTCTTTCCCCCTTCCTCCCTCCAAAAATATTTTTACATACACAGTGCTCATGGAAGTGAAAAGGAGAAAAATGCTAACATTTTGGAGGGAAAAAAAAATAGCAGCTTGTGCAGAGAGATGTAATCATTATCCTTTGCTTGGCCCCTCTGAAGAAGAGGGAGAAACCAAAATAGGAATACTAAAGAGTTAACTACAACATTGAGAGAGATTTGTCTATTGTTTCTCTATTAATATCATTCACCAACTTACCACTCATCACCTTTTCCAAGCAGTCTTCCTATATCAACGAATGGCGCCATAGACAAACCAGATGCAATCTCATCTCTGCTTTCTTTTCATAAACATTTGCAAATTTGCTAAAATGAAAAGTAAGGGAAAGCGTGAGAAAAAAATATTTATTTTGTAAAAACTGCTCCAACGAGCACTGAGATCAGGGGACTCTCTTTTTGCTGTAGCCCCCTCTACTATCTGACGGGCCTCCACATTTCTGCAGTTCGATTTTATTTCCTTAAAGGACTCACTGAAATGACCTAGATTCTGTGTCATTGAAATGAACATAAATTCCCTTCACAGCAATCTTGATGATCCTGAGATTATTCAAAATATTTAAAGCATGCTAGTCCAAAATTGGACTCTGTTCCTCCCCACCGTTAGTTTGCAGCTAATTTTCATCTCTTTGTTTAATTCCATAACACAGTATTAGTTTTCCTTAGTGACATATTTGCACAGAATTGTTACACACATGTTTTTTCTGGCTGCAGCATGATAACATGAATGCATGGATTGTTTTTTATTCCAGCAATGCTGCTAAAAATCTTTAAATTTAAATCTTTTCTTTACTGGGTAAATCTATTTCTTTTCTCCCTCTTTTTTTTTTTTTTTTTTTTTAATCTCTAATCTCTTCTCAGTTTTAACTGACTTTAAAATATGGAGAATGTTTATATTTTTTTCCATGGATGACAACCATATACTGTATTTGAATGTAGGTTATTTTCGTTTCAAAAAACACCCAAACAAAAAAACGCAGCCTGAACTCCAAACACTCATGGAGCCTTGAATGAGTGGAATTAATTTTTATTCCTGTAGGAAATACAATTGAGGCTATGTTTTGTATTTGCCACCAAGATGTGAAAAAAAAAATTAGTAAATAGAAAATCAACTTTAGTTCTTTCGTATCAATTGCACAACAATTATATTAAAGTTTTTCCCATCTCATTTGATGATTTGTAGATATGTAAGTGCTGGCTGGCCTATTTAAATAGTTATGGTAAGATTTGAAAAGTTTATTTCCTTATATGTAAGATATTTGAGAACTTCTGTCACCTCTTTGACCACTGAGGATCTTTGGCATATGATGTTACTGGACTAAGACTTTGGTGTTGGTAGCCTCTAATACTGGAAATCTGCTGAAAAGCTAGTCTGATTTCCCAGCCAAAGTTGCGTTTGAGGTATCTGTGGCTCTCAGTGTTGAACAGGAGAATAAACCTTATGCTTGAATAGATTTTACTGTCTTTTGAAGAGCATCTTCTCTCCTTATCTGTCACAGACTGTGCTGTAAACACTTTAACTACTTCCAGAGTTCCTTTCCACAGGCACAACATTTGGCTATGCCACCTGATTACCACCAAAACAGAGGAAAACAGTCTTACACGGTCACTTTGCCTGCATTAGACTATTATCAATCAGCCGGTGTTTACAGGATGCCACAGTTAACGTTGACCAGATGCTCCGTCTGTGGGACACCTAGAAACCAGGCAGCACTGACCGTCAGTATTTTCCACATTCAACTGTCTCAGCCCAAGTCTCGCCTGTTTGTGCGAGCTGGAGTCATCCCATGGCATGGTGTGCTGTCAGTTAGCCCTGACAGGAGATAGCACTGCTGAAAATGTTGAAGTTTGTGTTGTTTAGGCCACTTACAGCTTTTCAGCAAACATTTTAGAACAAAGTGATGTGGTTTCCCTGGCGGCTTGTTGACCTAAGAGTGTTTTTTAACATAAGACTATAGCAGGGATACTGCCCCTTCTCTAACTACAGGAACATTTTATGCAGTTGTTAGTAAAACACATGGTTATTTTAAGAATTGTGTGGTTTCCAGAACGTAGACTATAAATGGTATGTAACCTGTATTTTTCCTTGGTCATTATTTTTGTGTTTGGGTGTATTTTTTTTTCCATTTTACTATTCCACACTTGTGATGGTGATCACTAAAAATGGCCATATCAGGTATTCAAGGATCAGCTTTCTTAGGATAATTTGCTCGTGAGGAATACACACAAAAAGAACCGTTTTCTTGTAACAGATTTTAGAGAGCATTTATCACATATGCATACCCACTAATCCTGAGAACTGAAGAAGTAAAAATATTTTCAGCCATGCTGAGGGGACATTGGAAATAAAATATACAGTCAAACTATGTAGTGTTGTTATAAACTCATACCAATGATATTTTATTGAAAAAGGGTTAATATTTTTCATAAACATTTCAGAAATGGTCACATTCTGCCAAATGCAATCTGGAGTGTTAAAAAAAGTAATTAATTTGTAGCACCTCCATTAATTTCCTATGAATAGTGTAAAAGGCACAGAAATCTCCAGGCTACACAACTTTTAAAAATATATATATCTGTTATTATGTTTTTTTAATATGCATTTATATATCATCATCAATTTTTTGCAACTTTTTTTTGCAGCTTTTTCTTTTGAAAAGGGTTCTCTGGAGTTGTCTACTTCTATTTAAGAGAATTTGTTTATTTGTTTCCTGCAGAATTAATATTTTGCTTTCTGTATATTTTGACTTTCTTATACAAGAAATTTTTCTGTGCTTACTTTCAAGTCCGTTACTTGAGGCCCTACTATGCTTTTAAGTGTGTGAATAAACACTTCTTCCTTTAAGGGCTGGAGGTAGGGTTCTTTTAACTGCTTCATATCCACATTCCAAAACCTAATTAAAAACCTGAGTCTAAAGTCCAGCTGACAATGAACTCTATTTTCAGCTAAAACCCCCTCCTCCCCCACTTCACCACACACTGTTTCTGCTGCTGGTCCACTTGTGATAAAGACCAAAACTGTTGTTTGGCTGACATGCAGAAGGAGTTGTTTATCAAAAGGAGGCTATTCTAGGAGGATATGCTCTTTAAACAGAACAATGGGGATTTTGAAGATAACCAAATCAGTACTACATAGGTGTTAGATCTGTTTTAAATTGTTTCTGTGCTGGAAAGTAGGATGGCAGGCCCGGATATTTGGCTTTGAATCCCCGGCTTGCAAGTGTGAAATGGCTAAATCCAAATTAGCTGCCAACTGTGCTTTGTGCTGCAGCTCATGCGTATCTATAGGGCATAAGCACAGCACCTGGGGAGCAGGGCGATAGGGGTGCAGGGAAAGGGGCCTCAGAAAATCCAATTTCATTTTATGATCCAGCTGTACCTTGTGCTTCACCCAGGGGTTTTAAATTCATCCTTGATGCTGCCTAGTTCAAACGGCAGTTCCTAAAAGCAGATCTACGGGCAGAGTCATCTTTCACTAGTTAGATCAGGTTATAGGCACGTTCCCATTCTACTGATGTAAATTAAATAGCTGGTCAGTGGGAGGAAAGAACCTCACGGGAGACTGAGTTCTGTACAGGAGATCAGCAGATGTTTGTGGTGTATTTTTGTTTGCTCACCCCTTCTGCAGAGAGAGAATCTCGCCAAGAATAAAAGTGACCTTCAAAGGCAAGAGAGAGGAACATGCATTTTCTATCAAGCACTTATGTGTCTGTTTCTCTTTCTGAGCTATGAAAATCCCTAATTTTCTCTAATGAAGGCTTTTTTGTCAAATATTTTCTCAGATATTTGTGTCATTTTTCAATAATACCTAAATACCTGTCACCAGGACTAACCAAATATGTCCCTTTCTCAGTTACTTGCATTCATCTTTCGTGGCACAGTGATCTCATCTAAAAATCTCTTTCCAAAACTGAAAAAGGATTCCTAATAAATACCAACTTCCCCCTTCCCCTTCCCCCCCCCCCCCCGTTCCCTCCCCTTCCCTTTCCATGTTTCTCACTGTTTTCATGTATTACCTCTACAGAAAGAAAACTTTCTTCTCTGTTGCTGATCGTATGCAAGTGATTTATTTAAGGTCACACTGTGAATTGCTTGATAAAGCAGGATGATTCTCTCTGCCAGTTATCTGGTAAAGGTTAGCATGAATATGCTTGGATATTTGCAGGTGGTTCAGGAGAACATCTGGATGTGCTCACTTTTCCTGAAATGTCTGTTTTGATTAATTAGGGAAGGGGAGAGTTCTTTTGTATTCAGCTGGTACATATCTCCCGGCACCAAAATTCAGCAATAATCTCTATTTTCAGCTCTAAGTTTTCTACCTTCTCCCTCCTACAATACAAATGCAAAACAGGCAGCTTGAAGTAGGTGGTGACGCTTATAGCCAGTGGGAACATATTCCAGCAGTATGTTCCTGGACTAGGTAATTCCTGTTCCATTCCCTTGACTCTTGGCTACTCCCTTCTGGTACCAGCTCTTCTGTGCTTCTTTTATCCTCGTTTAACTTCTTCCTCTGAGGTCTACACAGGTACACAATTACATCTTGTTTACATCTCTCTTAATCCCACTTTGGGGGAGGGCTTCTTGAATTGTTTTGCTCTACTAAAGCCTCATCTAAAAGGAGAGAGATGGTTTGTCATCAGAACTTCTCCTGACCTCCAGTCCCCTCCTGTCAAGTACCTCTCTTTAACCTGCACCTTTAGTGGATAAACAGATAATGGGCTCCTGCTTTCCCAATGCAGGCCGTTCTTGCTGGAAAGAGATCTGTATGATATTTGGCAAATATGTTTTTTTTTTAGTCTTTGCCACTATATTATTTTATTAACATCGCCTTTTCCCAAGTCACAAATTCTGGCATATTTATCCACACTGGGTGACTGTTCTGTTTTCTCTTGATTTCTAAACCAAATCTATTAAGTGCTACAAAAAGTGTGTGTAGACTAGTACTTTCTGGCTTAAGTTAAACTGTAGGATGGATTTGTATTTTTCAGCATTTCCTTTGACCCACTTTGCTAAATTAGTTTCCAGATTCCTTGAAAAAGAATGTCTTGTCTCCTTTCTGGTTTTGTTATTTCCTTTTGTTGGCTGAAATATTTAGTAAAAAAGTTGCAGGAAGCAAAAAACCATGAACCAAGTGGAGGAAATTTCATTTACTGGACAATACAGAAGTTCAGATTTGGTGACCTTAATTTTTAAATGTATTTTCAGACCATCCTCGATTCCTGACTGAATACAATTGTGAAGCTTTTTTTTGCTTTGTTTGTTTGAACTATGTACATTACGCTAGATGAAGACAAAGCCTTTTCTTGTTCATTTTTTACTTTTATGATGTTTCTGATGATGTTTTATTTGCTCTTTGGTCATCCACAGAGTGTTTCATAGGAAACGTGTTGCCTAGTAATTAACCAGTGGACTCCCTCTTCCTGTACTGATTTTTTGAGATCAGAAAAAAGCAGCTTTCACATCTTTGTGCATACTAAGTTGTTTCAAAGAAGGAATAAAGGAAAAAGAGATGAATGCTCTCCCTGCCCCTTTGTAGTCATCTCTTAAACACGTGGTACTCTTCTTGGAAACAGTGAGTAATCCTTACTTACCTTCACAGCTCCACCAGCCTGGGTGTTTTAGGTGAGAAAAGAAGTGTTTTGCTGACACAGGGCCTTGCTTACTCCAGTGGGTTTCTCTTTGTGCCTCTTGAGATGCCAGAAAATCTAGTGCATAGGTCACACAAAGGGAAATTAATTTGGTGCCATCTCGTTTCAGTCCCTGCTTATCTTTATCATGTGCCTGTGCCCTGCTCCATGGGCTGGCAGAGGCTCTGTGGAGAGGCCGGTGACAGGAATAGCAGAGCTGCTTTGGGCATGAGCAGGGCTGGCTCCCCTGCCTTTAGCAAACTGGCTGGCTCTGTGCCTGCCCTTGCCACGTGTGCCTCGAGCCAACAGTGTCACAGTCCCCCTCCTCTCCCCTCAGACTCACAGTGCTTCTGGATCATTTAAATAAGATAGTCCTGAAAACCTAGCATGGCGGTTTTAGAGGCTGAGTAGGCACAACTCACGAGTTAGACACCAGATCCTACTCGTCTCTGCACAGGTATACCTGCTCTGAATTTACCTTAGCTGCAGGGAAGTGCTCAGATTTACGGATGTGACCGAATGAAAAAGGAATTGCCTGTGTTGATTGGAAGGGTGGCATGAGAGGGGCGTGCAAGGTGGTTGTGTCACAGTTTGATGTCTTGGGGCTAGCTGGAGCTGTATCAGCACACACTGTGTGTAGGAGTCTAGGACAAGTGTGGTGAAAGCCACAACAGAAAATCCTCTCATCTCAGCGCAATGCACTTATACTAGGATTTTGTGGTATTGCAGCTATGTAAGTGTGGTTCAGGCATCGTGAAACAAACCCCTTCCAGATAGCACAAATCATCCTTCTTTTGAAAGCTGTTCATTGTTTCAGTCTTCCCCCACCTCCCAGCCTAAAACTCCTTAGCACCACACTAGACTCATTTTTGATCTTGTTGCACACACTCTCTGTGCTATGGAGACCATAGCACTCCTTTTGTATTATTTTCCTGCTTCCAAGCAAGTACTTTCCTTATTCACACCATTACTCAAAAAGTGGCATTTTTCTCTGTTTGGTGTGAATTTGAGTGCAAAATGTGGGCACCAGAAACTTTAACCACCTGCTCTTTTCTCTCTAGTTTCCAGTAAGCAAATCCACTGTAAGTATTTGTGTCTCCACTTTGGATGCCAAAGAGACATTAATAACTTTTGAGCCAATTGTCTGTTGGTCTAATATGAAAAACAACCTCACTGGATTAGGAACCTTTTCCTTCTTTCTGCTGTCTCCTGTTTGAGAATTCATATTGTAGCTATGATAGTTTGGATATTACAACACTGTCAGAGCCATATGAAGGCACCTAAATTTGTCCCAGTCTTAGATCTAGAAACAGCTTAATTTCATAGAGGTAGCAGCTATAGCTATTTCTGAAAATGTTTAAACTCTAGACATATCTGGATAAACCTTTTTAGATCTTTCTTAGCTCTTGTTTTAGCAGTTTGTTTCAATGGCTGTGCTAGTGACCTTTTTTTATTATGAAACTTCACGTTAATTCATGGCAAGCCAGAACATTATTATACATCTCTTGATTGTTCAAATTTTTAGGGCTTTGAAATGTAATCAAAGGTGGATTTATCTGATACTAGGAGATGGAACAGTTACCAGCCCTAAGTTTCCTCTCTTCTATTTTTTTGGGAGGTTACTGCCAGGGTAAACTGAAATTGGAGGTGGTTTATGTTAATGCTGCAGCCTGTAGACTACACTTACTGAGGAGTTTATCCAGGAGGATCAGCTGATCCCGCTGCAGGATGGTGACCTCTGGCAGAGACACAGGACAAAGACAGCTGCTTCAGCTCTCCCTGCTAAACCTGCTTAAGGTGGTGAGTGGGAGTTGTTAATACCATTATTTGTTTAATTGTAGGGCTAATAGTTTTTTTTTTTTGGTGTGCTTTGTTACTATAGAATGCAAAAATAGAAGCAGAGGAAAAATTGAGTGTGCTACGTGGGAGCTGGTTCCCAATTATTATTTTTTTTTTTATTATTAACAAGAGTCTAAAATGAAAAGTAACAAGAGGCATACTTGGTTTTAAACTTTCCAGTTGTATAAAAAGACAGCCCACCCTGAAACGTCTGGTGCCATGGGGGTGTACAGTGCTTTTAGGAATACAGGGCAAGGGTGAATTTTTAATCAGCTTTGTCGTCTTATTTTCCTCCAAATATAGACAGGCACGCCTTAGCTTTCTCAGTTTTATTGGTTGAGAAAAGACAGCCAAGTGTGCTCTGGGAACTGTTTGCTAGGGAAGTCTGTTAGAAAAATGGGAATCCAAAACTTATTTCTATTTTAATAAAGAGAGGATAAAGTTTTTAATGGTGATAGCTTTATGGAACTGTAACCCTTTCCCTTCTCCAGCTCTGTAATTTGTTTTATAAACAAAACAGAGATAAACCAAATGCTTGCTTCACAAGCTACTGCAGAGATCACATTGGCATTGTGCAGTGAGTTGTGAAGTGCTGTGTCCTTGCTTCAATATACCTAAGCTCTTAGGGAAAAACATGTCCTGTAGGAGCTACCTCCTATGCTCAGACCCACCATGAATCTGCAAACAATGGTCCTCTCAGGAAAGAAGCTGAGGGCACTTGGCAGTGGAAACTATCTTGACCATACTGGAGATGGTGACAGAATTGGCAGTGAGAGGGTGACTAGTCCTTCTGCAAAGCCTGGTCGACGGCCAGTTTTCATTTTCGTCTTGTTCGCTTTCTGTTTTTCTTTCTCTCTCGCTTTTGTTATTTATACCAATGAGCAAATGTTGCTTATTTTTAGCAGCTTTTCCATTTTGCTCAGACACTGTTCCTAAGTAATGGAATGCCTGTGGCCCTCCCTAGGGCATCATCCCACCTCTAAGAAAAGCAGACAAATTCAACCTTTGGTGTAGGGAGTTACTGATTTGCTTCCAGGCAAGTAGGTGTGTGCAGTACATGTAAAAGATGCCCTTGCATACCATATATTAGCACTCTAACATCTTAGTAAATGACCTTGCATGATCTGCCTTGAGCTGTTAGTGAGAAATTATTTCTTTATGTTATGAAGCTCCATAAAACAAGCAGCCTTGCAACTTGTTTGTTTTAGAGCATATAAAACCAAAGGCAAAAAACCAAACACATACACCCATTTCCACAAACAGAGCAAAAGAAAAATCCTCCCTTGAGTGCAGACAGTTTCAGTTCTGGGAAGAGCAGAGTAGATGGATGAATCCATGGAAGCAGATGCAAGAGTTACATAGGAATATGTGATGAAGGTGCTATTTTTTTCCTTTTCTTGTCTAGATCTTGTGTCACTGGGTTACTGCAGAGATGCTAAAACAAGGGACAATAGTTCTGAGGGAAGCAGTTATGGGAGGACTTCCACTGACACGTGGATGTCCAGGGAGCCTCTGCCTCACAGATTACAGCTGACCAGCGGCATTTTCCACTGAGTGTCCTAGCAGCTTTATGTCTACTTTCCTACTCATGAGGCAAATGTATGTACCTTAAACACTGTGCCTCTTCTAGACCCCTTTAGGCTGGAAATAAAACCTAAGGGAGTGTGTATTTAACCTGAGTTGACAACAAAGTTTATCCTTTCCTATCCTTTCCCAAAAGTACTTCAGAACCAAGCCGGAGTTAGTTAAGAGCCTCAATCTTAAACTGCAAGATAGGAGATGCAGATTTTTATGTCTTGCCTATCCGTGCCAGTCCTGTATCTCCCTGAGATATGAGAGGTTTGCTGGGAGAAGTGCCTTTGGTCACCACTGCCTGCTTTGCATCAACAGAGTTTTGCTCCTCCTAGTCACTAAACTTTGTATTACTGTTGGTGGGATATTTTCAGGCTAACACCTATTGCAGTTTCAGCTGGAGGGAAAGCAGGTGTGGAGGTTGTCCTACACCCTCAGTGTAGGACAGTGTCACTGGGATCCCATCCAGCCTGCAGGCATAACTGCACAACTGCTTGGTTCTCCCAGTAGGGTCTGCCGTAGTTTAAACACTTTCTGTAGGTTTCTTTCTTCCCCATTTCCACGCCCAACTAACTCATTCTAATAGGGTTAGGGACTTATTACATGCATGCTTATGCTGGCAGAGGAAATTAATGTGCTGCTGATGGAGGAAGGCAGGAGGCTAGAGGGTATTGTATAATGAGAACAAAGTTTATCCTTACTAATCCTTTCCCAAAAGTACTTCAGAACCAAGCACCTGAATAGGTGCAGTCGGAACAGCTGGTGTCTCAGTGCTTAATTTGCTAATGCTATGTCTACTCAAGTGTTCTCACTTTTGCCACTGCTGGGGAATTACCGTTGATTCCAATTGAAGCGTATTGGAAACAGGAGGAAGGGAATAAACCTTGTTTAGGAAGCAAAGTTTTGCTGCTTTTGAGAGGGACCTTAATAACTTTTCTACCATGAATCTTTGTAATCCTTCCACCTTTTTCCTGCTTCAGTTGCTGCTAGTTTTAACCTTACTCTGGTGCATCTCTGTGATGAAGCAAGTCTTCTCTGTACCAAGTCCCCATCTTTTTTACTGTGAGTCAAAATTCAGCTTTTATTAACTATCCCAAACCCAGGGGAAGCAGGGAAGGTATCTATTCTAAAGCAGCTTTTTAAAATCCAGCCCTATTTGTATACTACGATCTGCATGCCTCTCTGCCCCAAAATTACTAAAATTGCAGCACAGTTGTCCAAGGCTTATTTTTTAGTAAATGAATCTTCTTACTGGCATTCAGATCAAGTACTATCCTAGTCTTAAATGCAGCAAGTCATTTAATGTGTGGGATATAAGACCCATCTTGAATAACTATAACACAGTGTCAGTAGATGTTTTCATATTTTCAAGTAAGCAGGCTGATGTTGAGGAAAAAGGTTGGTCTATTAACACCTCTATTGAAAGCAAACCAACTTCCTTTCTATATGGAATAATTTTTTTTTTCACATAAGCCCTATAGTGTCTCTGACATGTTTGCACTCAACATTATGGTACAGATCACCCTTTATGAGTGAAATCCGAGGTTATATGTCTGTATTTAAAATCCATTGTGCACGGGCTATTATGCACTGGCTTGTGAATTCTGGAGGTGTAGGGGCTGTGGGTCTATATTTCAGGTACGAAGAGAACAGGACCTTTTTTAGCACTTGAACTACAACTCACACATATGAGTACCTTCGGCAGAGCTTTATAAATTCTGTTTATTCATAGCTGGCATCTCACCATCTGTATGGGCAGAATTACATAGAAGTATATATGTCCTGTACATAAAAAGACCATTACAGCATAAAAGTAAAATGAACCTGGGCACAGAAGTTGTTATATCTCTGTGGAAGGTTTTCTGTGGAGAATATTAAAAGACCTTTTGTATGTCCTAGCCAGGGCTCACAAGTGATTTTAGGTGGCAAGTGATCCATGCTTCAGTTTATACAGTTTCCGCAAGGATAAAGGATCTTTAACCAAAGACAGTTGAGAAATAGTGATGGTGGGAGAAGTGATTGTAACCAGCAAGCCAAGGAAATGTCAGAGATAGGAAGGCTCCTGTCCTGGATCATGAATCCTGGGGCTTTCATGGATAAAAAGTTGCAGCTGGAGTTGGAGAGGGTGTAATGACACACAAATCTCGGATTTAATCATCTTCTAAAGTCATGCCTAGGGATGGCTTACAGAAGATGAAAAATGCTAATGAACCCTGAGGAGGACTGATCTGCAGCTGTCCTTGATACTTACTTGACAGAGATCTTTTTTTTTTGTTGCATATATAACTGCTGCACAATGCTGTTTCCAGCAGCTGTGTCTTGGCTACTCCAATACTCTCATTGCTGGAAGTTTCTGAAACTCTGGCCAGCACCTGAAAAAATATTGTTATTTAAGATGGCATTAACATCTATGTTTCAGACCTGATTTTGTGCTGAGAACAAAACAATTGAAATATGAGAGGCTGTTTATGCCCTAGAAAGCTTATTTTCTATCTGCAGATACTTAGCTTTAAAAGAGGAAATGGGTAAAGGTGATCTAGATTTTTTTCATCAATATGAACTGGCTAGACCAGTCAGTGAGATCCTTAAGAGGTGTTAGATTGCAGTAAGATTGGAGCACTCTGGCAGAACTACAGAAAATTTGATTAAAAAAAAGAATATGTCAATCTACACTCGCTAGCTAGGCTAGAAGAAGAACCTCAGGAATAAAGGGTAAGGCTGAATTTCAGCTTCTTTTACTATCTTTACCACCAAATTCTTGTGTGCCTATACACAAAACCTTTCACTGCTGTGCCAGGTACAAAATTCATAGTTTGTGTCCCTTCTCTCCCTTTCCTACCCCTTGTTCACTTCCCCCACCCTCCCATATTTCCAGATTTTTAAAATCAGAAATGTTTACTGTGGGGAAACTATTATTGAAGCCCAGTGGTATAGAGACAGGAGCGCTAAATGCATATAAATTCAGGAGCTGAAGGGGTACATTCAGAAGCAAAAAAGGGTGCATTACTGGCATTTGTTAACTAAAACGCAATAACTAGCTGGAGGTAAGAGTTTAAGACTGTCCTCTGTGTTAACAGGCCCACATAGAGAAACTGGGAGAGCCTGGGGTAAAAACTGCAAGCTATCTGAATGCATTATTCAATGCTGTGTCTACGTTTTTAAATTACTGCAAGTAAGGTGACTTTTTGTCCTAGCAAGGATGATGCGTTAAATTAGGTGTTTTGCAAATGTTTAAATATGTGCCTTTGTTAATATGTTGTTGACTAGTTAATATTTCGAATAAAATCATTGTGAAGGCTTTAAGAAGTAACTCTTTGCCACTGATCATTTAATCATAATTAAAGGCAGTGAAGGAAATCTGAAATATTGAGTAGTTTCAGCAGTAAAACTGAGGGGAGGGTATCTTCTGAGATTCTGATATTTCTGATGCAAGAACGGAGATGAGGAACTTATTTTAAGGAATTGCTTTTGGAAAAATTTCACTGCTAATAATTTTTTATTCATGGCTTAGCCAAAAGAGGGGAGAACTTTAGGGAGAAAAAACCCCCAGAATTGCAACTCACTGCTAAAGGTGTTAATATAATGCTAAGAAACCATAGCCTTTCCACGGCGTAGCTGGTAGCATTACCACCCATCTGTGCCGAGTGGGATGTGCAAGCAGAAGTCAGGACTGAAAACCTTCCACCTGTTTTTTCGGAAAGTAAGTGTGCATACACTGAAGTTACTCAGCGTATTTGTTCCGTCTTTGGCAGTCTGGATGATGTTGTTACTACTGCTTTTCTGCTGTCTCATATCTCCCACTGCCATGTGCCAGATGATAGGGGAGCTGTGACATACCACACCCCCGTGGCTGGGAAGGGGGTCACATGGACTGGTCTCATCCAGAGCACTTTAAAGAAACCGATAAGCTCTATCTCGTTTAACTTGGCCTTTGGAAGATGATTGTGGAAATTTCTGCAAAGGAGGTGACATCAGTTGTTGTCACAGCTGCTGTGTAAGTCTGCAAGACTGCGTCTGTTCAGTATCTGGCTGGCGTGTATATGTGTGTGCGAGTAGATATTGTTAATAGATTGCATTTAAATAAAAAAGCAGTTCATGTGAAGTAGATGAGGTGGTTCAATCTCTTAGAATATGTGCATTATCATCGAGACCTGAGGCAATAATGGAGCACATAAACTTAATAAAGCAGAGAGATGACCAGCTTTGGAGGGCTGATATTGCATTGGAAACAAACCCTCTCCCAGGGGAATTCCAAGTGTTAGCATGTGGGACAAACTCCAGCTGCTAGCGGCTCAGACTTAAAATAAACCAAGTAAAATCCCATATTCAGGCTCTACCAACCAAGGCAAGCTGCTATTTCAAACCTTTCATCTCCTTTTTTCTTCCAGTTGGGTCAGAATGACAACAAATATTTTTGAAAGAGCATTTGAACCTCAGTATTTAACACAGCTTTCCTTGTGCTTCTCTGAAGTGATGTGTTTCTCAACATAGTTATCTAAATTTAGCAAAGAATCTGGTTTGTACAGGTTGAAATGCTGTTCAGGAAAGGCTGGAATTGAGAAAGTTAGAAAGAATATTTCTACCTTGTGTGACAATGATATTGCTACCAATACTGCTTTCTTTTGTACTACTTTCTTTTTTTGTTCTTTTGAAATCACACCATGACTTCAATAACAGAGGGCTGTTCTCCTTATTAAGTTGAACTGGGGAGAACCTTTTTCTTAAAGAGAAAAACCTGTCACTTTAGGGGGATTTGCTTTTCATTTTTTTTCTTTACATATTGAAGATGAAATAATTTAATGTGTCTATGTAAGACATCATAGCAGAATTTCAGGAAAAAGATGGCTGAGAGACACATGGTTGTTTGACAACTAGAATATGAATAACGTTGAGGAGGTCTGAAAATAGACTACAGTACTTTTTGCTTTGTGTTGTGGTTTGAGATTGACTTCAGGTTTTTGGTAGCTTTTTTGTTTTTTAAAATATTTTAATAACCCTCTGGTTATATTTTATTTCTAAGATACTTAGATGCTTGGGAGGGGTGGGAAACAAGCAACTTAATGCAATCTATGCAAATAATGTCTAACTTTTTTTTAATATTATCCTATATGAAACTTCATTCATCAAGACTACTCATTTTTTTGTGATAAAACCTGTTGAGCAATGTAGTGCATGATGATTAGAAATTTGATGCTCTTATTGCTGTCAAAACACAGATATGCAAGCTCTACTAGTCATCTTCAAAAGTGTACAAGTAGCTGACACAACTTACCTTTCTGCTTCTTCTCTTCTTCCCTTACACAGACACACAAATTCTTGTTCAAACCAACAAGCTTATGCGGAATACGTTTACAAGGGTGAACTCTGACAGGCAATGGTTAATCACATACAGTGCTAGGGATATCTTTTGAAGGCATCCTGATCTCTGTGACGGAAGTATTTGTCACTCAAACTATTTATAATTCTAGGAGGTTGGAGGGCAGACAGATGTTTATTTTTTTATATGAAAAAGTATCTCTGCCTCTGTACAAAATAAATGGGCTATGTCTGTATGGAAACGTTGGGCTGATCTTGTACTGTTTTCAGGAAATGCCATGTTTGCACCCTGGATGCACTGCTGCTCACTCCATTAGCGTTTCTGTCTTATAGATTGTTTTGTAGCTCCATGTCAGAGAGTCATCCACTGGACTTCTGATTTCTGTGGGCTGTTGGAAGAGGTCAGTGCAGGGTAAGTAAAGAAATGTGAAGCTGTTTTCCATGTAGCACCTCCATCAGAAAATTTTTAAGGGCTTCCAAAATGAATAAAACTATGAGCCTCAGCTATGGTGCTAACTGAAATTTTGTTTTCTAGATGGTGTGCAAAATATAATAAAGCCAGTCAGCCTTTGAGAAATAAGGCTATTATTCATCATGGGCTTTTTTTCTTATTTTCCTAGCCACCTCAAGCAATTAGTTTTGAGGTCTTTTTGACAAAGTTTACATGCAGGTCATCTTTCTCTCCTGTTCTTGTTATGTATCTTGAATTATTCTTAACTATGTATTTCTGGGAATTATGGGCAATGTATAGACAAAATGCCTTCAACAGGCATGCAAGGAATGTTATGAGGGTAGCAAACTTCCCATGTCCCTGGTCACTCAGAAGATTTATGTGCCAGTATAATGAGAATGAATGATGAGCTGTTGTTCATTGACAGAGACCCTGTGGGTCCGTCTATGCACAAGAGGCTTTGGAAGTTGATAACCTTTGTGCTTCAGGTTTTGTTTTGAATAGATAGAAGAGAAGAATATCGTTATTGATGTAAAACTAGATGGATAAACACAAGGGTATTAGCCAACATCTAGCAGCAAAGGTGAAAATCTGAGCTATTTATATAGTTGGAAACAAAATTGGGGTATTTTCATTTTTTTTTTGGCAAACAGTATCAGCTTTTATAGTCAGGAGATGCTCCTGCCTGGCATTTCAGCTTCTACTTTTTTAGGCCTTTGTAAGACAATGTGATGTATCACAGCTTTGGTCTGGGCACTGGCCAAGTATAAATGGAGAGGAAGATGTTGAACTCTGAAACCGTGAAGTCTTTAGGTCACTCTGAACTTGCCTGGAGACACACCATGTTAAAGTAATTTTTTTGCTGTTCAAGAGCCAGATAAGATGTCCTTAGACAGAACCACTATTACTATTGTATAAGTTACTCATCTCAACACCTTTCTCATATCATAGCAAGTTAATGACTATTTTGTGCATCTGGTATACATCCAGAACCCCTGTTGCAATGTCAAGGTTGCGTGAGATATCCCAGTTTGCATTAGTAAATGCTATAGAACACTATATTATTTTGACAAGTATCATAAAGCTGTATAAACAGAAACCATACTTTTAAGATTTTTTTTTCTTTCCTAAAGGATATGAAGTAAGATTAAAGACTGAACTTTGATTTTCAGATATATTACACTGTCTCCCTTCTCCTCCCCCCATCTCACATAATAAATTCTTGGGAACCTAAAAGATAAGAGCCTGAATTTTTTTTTTCTTTTACACACCTAAAATGTAGCTATCTTTAACAGAAGCTTAAGTATTATGTCTATTGGAACAGCATTAATTCCAGAAGAAACATCTGTCTTCTCTGGTATTTATCATTTCATAATATCTACTTTCTTATAAATTTTGGTTGTCTCAAATGTTCCAGCAGCTCCAAATTATGGGCTCCTGAGGCTGATTTAAAATTTCACTGTGCATTTTTGCAGTGTGATAAAGAACTCAAGCCAGTTCTTAAGGGCTTAAGTCCTATTCAGAAGTTACCCATGTGCGTAAACATTATTCTGAAACATATGGGAAAGAAGCGGGGACTCTTTTGCACATGCCTAGAAGATAATTGGAAATCACTGTGTTCTGTTTTTCAAAAATAAGAACCATAATCTCCCCCTCCTGGAATGACATGAAGCATACACATTTTGTCTTTGAAAGGCGTTCCCTCAGCATTTTTATATGTACCTACAATATGGTGGTTGGAATTACATTGGGAAGGTCTCCTTAACAACAATCTCATCACCATCCTCATATCTTTGCTGGCTGTAGCAGAGACAGATTCTTACTTTCCCCAGTGTCATTTTATATAGCAACCCATGGAAGTTAGAGGCATAACTGCATACGTTGCTTAGTGTTGGCAGCCAGGACAGATACCGGCAATGATGGGGAGTCTTATGTATGCCGTGCAAAGCTATGGGCAGTGACACTTCTTGAGCCAGGGGTCTGATGGGCAGGGGAGGCAGAAGGACCGGCCAGAACAGCCCCATTCTCCTGCATGGTGCAAGGGGCAAAACTGTTCTTTTGGGAGCTCCATCTTTCGTAGGTGTGGGCCTGTGCTTAATTGATTTAATTCAGCCCTGATCTTGTAATGGAAAATCTTGCATGATTACAGCTTAATATATCATAGTCTGTATTTGTGGCTGAGTTGGCTTAAGTTTAACAGTACCTTTAGAGATGCTCTGCTTGCAAAACACGTACCACTAGCCAAAGAATGCCTTTTATCAAGATGAGTGAGGAATATCCAGTGCTTCCCTACAGGCATGTTGCTACCTGTAGCCGTATTTGTTAATAGTAGATTATTGTAGTGTGGTTTATACTGGCTTTTTTCTTCATTATTTTGAATCTATTTATTTACTTAATTTTCCTACCATCAAGACACTCTTCCCCCCCCCCCAACTATGAATAATTGCAAAACCAGGGTCAGATGGTGAAACTGGATTGAAAGAAGATATTTAGGTTCTTCAGATAGTTCTCAAAAGAGCCTGTGGGCTCAGCTATGCTACACAGCCAAGTACACTCTACAGGTCCTTGAGCTAATGCCATGATCGGAAGCTCTTTTAGTGTTGTTGTGTTCTCCCTGGGCTAATTAACAGGGGTGCCTCTCAGCATACCTAATTAGCTCCATTCCTGCAGCATCCTCAGGGGCAGGGCTAATTAGCGTGGGTGCTTTGCTATACAGACACAGCTATATTGCCTCTGGGATCTAAGCTAGCATCCATGCATGGCTTTGCAATGTACCATGTAGACAAGCCAGTTTCCTCAAAGCTACCTCAGGATCTCTAACAACCTCTTGCTGTGTAGACTTGCCTGATGTGTTAATGAGACCCCAAAAGCTTATGCAGGGAGAAGGATGGCAGTTCAGCATGTGGGCCAGAGGGTAACATTTTGGGAGACAGATGTGTTAAGGTGAGTCCCAGACTCATTTGCATTTACTTTACCTCTGTATCTACTTGTTACCTTTGGATTAAAGACAGTATTAAAAGTAAGCACCAGCTACAGTGAGGCAAAAAAAGTGGGGCCTAGATTGAGGTGTATGAAAGTCTGAACCTGCTACCTTCCAGCTTGCTGGTTTTTGCTTTTAGGTTCTTAGCTAAACTTATAGTTACTAAATGATAGTTATGAACTAATGAACTGAAGCATTTTTAAAGCATATTTCCCCATTGCTGTGGTCAAATAATAACAGTAAAGTATCATTTATGGTTTTACAGACCCTGCTCTCTCTGATCTTGAAGCGCTTTGCAAGCATGAGTAAGCACAGCTTCACATGAGCCCTGTGATGAAGCAATGCAATGATTCCCATAGTACAAGTAGTAAATCTGAGATGCTAAGACCAGCTAAAAGTAACTTGCATTTATTAGACAGAACATGTTCTCTCTGGTTTAACCTATTCTTGTACCATGCTCACCAGAATTATCTTGTACTGACATTTTTCTTATCAGCATTATTTTAACTCACTGATGTTAGGTGATTGTAGATTCAGTTTAGCTGAGCTGACCTGAAAATGTTGCCTTGCACAATAGAACAGCGGCAGGAAGGTAGCTTATTATTCACAAAGGGGCTGTACACTGCAGAGAACTGATAAACAAAAGATCCACTGTTTCTCTCTTCTCACAGTATCAATAGCAACAGGCTGCACTGATACCTTCCCTGATAGTTCAGTCTTGCACAGAAAAACAGTGCCATTTGTGGTTGCAAATTCTAGCTTCTGCATGGGATCCTCATGAGCTCGGCACCTCCTAGGAGTTCAGTGGGAAATTTTTCTTGACAAGTGGAAAGGATTCATCAGAGTTGGCCTAATACATCTCTTAATCTTGCTTCACTTTATTCTCATCATTCTAACAACCCTAGAGATACATAACATACAGCTATCCAGTTTTCTCTTCTTCCCACAAGGAAAGCCTGTGGCTACACCTACAATACTTGGGAGTGATCTTGGGAGTGGTCTGAAGCTTGCAATGTTTATTGTGTCTTTGCTGCACGGAGTTCAGGTTGCCTGAGAGTTCTATCTCCTCTGGCAAATGATGGTGATGTCCATTTATGAAAGACCCTTTCTTTACTGGGAGGACAGATTAGATCCAGGGAAGTGACCTGGTCAGACAAAGGGAAGTGGCTGCTGGAGTCCCTCTGCAGCCATGTGTGTGCTCTTCAGTGCCTTGGCATGCACAGATCAGCCCAGAATGCATACCAGCAGGTAAAAAAAATGTAGGCGGTCCTAACTGTGTTCTTAAGTTCAGCCTTAAGGATGAGCATTACCTAAAATAAAGAGTAGAGGTAGCCTCTCACTTCCAACAGGGAGGAACACTGTGAGCAATGCTGGTGGGAGAAGGGTCTTTTGCAGCCAAATCACCCTGTGGCTGGTTCCACATCCACCTGCCAAAAGCAGCAACCTACCAAACCCTGCTGCGGTGTGAAAGTGGCTCATCTTCCCTACTTTAGTGCTTTGATCAGTTGTAGTTAGGCTCAGCAGGCAAGCTTTTTAACAAAAGGTCAGCAAGACCTCCTAGTTAGACCTCTTTATAACACCCTCTTCAGAAAAATGACTTTTGGTTTTAACAAATTACATGCAGTTAGAAAACAGCATTGCTTACATATATGGATCCTGCTTCACCGAAGTTCCTGCTTGAGCTATGTGAAACGAAATCTGTGATTAAAAAAAGGCCTTATGAGCAAAGAGGAACAAGAGACAATGAAATGTGTGTCTCAGCAAGACTTACACAGAGAAGCCTCAACATGTGTACAAGGTGAAAAAAGAATAACAGGATGACTTCAGCGTTGGCTTGTGACGGGAAAGGGAGGGCCCTTTTCATCACGGTCTGGCAGAGAAATGTATAGCTTCAGAAGAGGGAGGAAGTGCAGATCCTTACTTCAGAAATATAAATCCTTTTTTAACAAGTAACTGCAGCTGTAGGAGTTCCTAAAGAAAGGTGGCTTTCCTGATTCTTATATCTGTAATTCTTTCCCTGCCTGATGGAATGCTGCTATTGCTTTCATGTTGCTGCTTTGTTCATCTCCTGGGTGTTTAAGGGAGAGAGTAAGTGAGTGAGCAGCGTTATCATACAGAAAGAGGTCTCCAAAAGGTCAAAAATCAACACCAAGACCTGTACCAGAAACAGTTGGAAGCCAGAGCAGCCACATTCTTACTGAATGTGATTTTGTGATTTCCCCCCCCCCGCACCACCCAGAGGCTTAGGTTCCAGTAACAGATTCATCTTGCCTATCTTCAGCAATGCATCTTGTCACTTAAACTGTGGTTTATAGTCAGTGAGGCTAAATAAGGATGTCCAGAGGGCAATTCATCCCACCTGCATTAATCTGGGGAGGTGGGTGTGGTGATGGTGGAAATAAGTGCTCCTGGGAAGGGCTTGCCTGCTCCAGGTGACTGCACAGAGAGTCTATGCAACTTTGTGGACTGTTTTCAGTCCATGGTAAAAGTCTGAGTCATGTAGTGCTGCTTATGTTTTTGATTTGTCTGAAGCAAGGAGGTACTAGAAAAATACATGAAAGAAGCTGTTACCTTGCTTTTCTCAGACTGAAGCCCTGAACATTAATCAGACGTCACAAAAGTGTAAGGGTCCAAACCTTTCAATAAAGGATGCAGATAAGAACACTCGCAATTAGAATATGCTTGTAATTGAACAATTGCTAGTGGGATCTGAACATGGGACATTAGGTTAGTATTTGCATGCTGATTTTGGTCTATTACTGTTGAAGTTGTGATCAGGTTTAGAAGCTATAATAATTTACAGAGAATATGATACCCTTGAAAATGATTTTGCAGCACAGATAAAGCATAATGAATCACCTACTGCCATAATGCAAATTTTTCCACTCCCCTCCGTGTGTTCTATTCTGATATCTGCAATCCAGCAGTTTAAAAAAAGCAAATGGATTTTGATTTATTTTGTGCAACAAAAGTCAAGGCTAATTTTCATAGAAGTATTCAATTTTAGTATCAAGATAAGAGTGACGGACTCAGACGCTGACAATTTTATCAGTGCAGTCTAATGTATAACTCCTATTGTAACGACACTTGCCCTCAATTAGAAGTGGGTATGCTAGCAGAGGCGAGAGATTTTTTCAGCCTAATGCATCTCGGATGATTCCAGCCTGGGTGTGTTGCATATCTGTGCAATGTAGGAGAGGCTGGCAACTGTATCTTGCTCTCTGCTGCTTTTATTGGAGCCAGTGGCCAGTCGAGGTGCTCAGCACCCAGCAAGGCTGAGTCTGCTGGGCTCTGGGATGGTGCATAATTCTGCTGAGAAGAAAAAGTCTCATGAAAGAAGCTTGATTCTGTGCTTTTTCATCAATAGATTACTCTGCTGATTTTAGCAAAACTGTTCTTAGCATATGTGTGTGGAAAGGCAGACAGTTCCTCCTTAAATGACTGTACTTTGTGTAAAGCCAAACCCAGAACAGTGGATCCCTTCCCTCTTTTCAAATTTCTGGAGCCTCACTGAGGAAAAAATAAATACTTACAGAAATATGAGGTTTATGTGGAAGAACAAATTTAAATAGGAAGCAAGTTAGCAGAAAGTTTCTTGCTGAAACTTGAAACTATACTGAAACATCAAATCTAATGTCCCAGAGCTGTTTTCCTGCCATTCTCTTTATGACTCTATTTATGAATTTATGCGTGCCTAACAGGTATAACCCTAGCCTGAGGTATATATTTTGGTTCAGGTGGCAAATCCTTCCTGTGCCTTTTCCCTACTTCTTCTGTTTCCTATGGCAGCAGAAAAATTAGGACACGTTTGTAAAAGTGCTGTTTTCCTCCTTGGCCCATCGTGCTGGCTGACTCATAAGCCAAACATTGATAATATCAGCTGGCAGTTATTTAAGCATGAGGTTTTAGGTTAAGGAGTAACAATGAATGCAAATCTAGGGGGTGAGAGACTGTTTGTAATGCACGTGTGTGTGTTAGTGCTTGAACGATTTTAAGGATTGTTAACACAAAGCCCTGTAGCACAAAATTATAAGACACTATATAAAGAGTCAATTCGATGGTTCCTGTTCATTTTCGTGATGTGAAGGTATACCTGCTTCTTGGCTACCTCTCTAAAAATTGCAACTTGTCTTTGGGCTCAACAGAGAGGACACCTACCGTTTTCCTTGCAAACACCACTTGTTAGCAAGAGAGGATTGCTGCTTGCTTGTGACTGCCTCGTGAAAGAGGAAGATATTGTATAGTAGCTTATAAAGACTTTAGCGTTGCATAAATACTAGCAACTAATTAAGCTGTGCCTAGGAGTGTTCCGATTGGTGGGCTGTGGTCATCTTTGCCTGTGACCCATTAGAGCATTCTCTGGAGACAGGGCATCCCAGAGACCATCCCAATTGGCAGTTACGTGCAGCCACACACTTCCACAGGCTGAGAGGTTGCTAACATAGACATGGACCATATGTAGCACAGCTGGCCACATTTCTCAGGAATGCCCAGAGACAGATTTCATGGTCTCATTCTTTCAATGCAGCAATATCAATTGTGATGCCGTTTCCATACTATGAAGTGTTTCCATTTAGAAAATGTCCTGATTATTTTGTTAGGGGGAAAAGAGGTTATTTACGCTCTGCACAGAGGTTTTTTTTTTTTTTTTTCACTGTGGGTGGATAGGTCGGTTGACATTTTCTGGTGCCTCCGTCTTTTCCATAGCTCCTCTGCTGTACTGTGGAGGCAACTGAGTTGCTGGTAAAGACTCCTGGATGAGAAAGCTCTCACTGAGTCCTAGGCTGAAGCAGCAAAACACCAGTGAATGTACAAAGCAAGCCAGCAGCAGACAGGAATAATCTTAATTCTTGTCCTTTCCTACAGTGGTGACAGGAAGTGGAAGAGCTTCTGGGATACGCCCTCACTCTTCCTCTTTTTACTTTTAAGTCAAAGTCTGTTCCTGTTTCCAACAGTTGTCCACCCTCCACTTCTTTCTCAGTCCCAGGCGTTTAGATATACATATTTTTTTCCAAGGCAACCTGATTGAATATAATCTAGATTATATTAATGTAGGGATCAGGGCTGCTTACTTTGTATATTGAAATAATAGTTCTGATGTTTACTTTCTGCGATGTGTAGGAAAATCAGTCCATGATACTCATGTGAATAATGCTATGGACAAGAAAAAAACAGAGGTTTCATATGAAGTGAGATTCTGCTCAGACAGTTTAGTAGATGCATTAATGACAGATGACAGCATTCGTGGCATCTTATTTTTAGTCATTTCTGTTTGGTTTTGGGCAAAAGGGGATCAAGTGTTTTTTTTAGTTTTGGAAATTCTAGTTAGAAATGTGGGATGGTATTGAGAGGAATAGTTGATGACTCTGCCTGTAGACCTTCTCCTGTATTTGTGATTTATTGGCCTATACCACTTGACTGAAATTATTTAATTGTATTAGTTACATTGAACTGACCTGTATATTTATTCAGGAGGAGAGGGGCTTTGATTGCATCGACATGTATTACCTTTACTGAGGATATTAAACTGAACTACTTAAAATCCTCGGAACATTTGTGAATAAAGTATATAAACACACTAAAACATCCTAGAACAATTTACAAATAGTTTGGTTAGTGTTTAGAATGGCTTACCTTTAGCACATTTAATAGCTAATTCAGCATTTGAAACCAAACTAGTTACGTGACAGACTCAATGCAGGAATTAATTTTGATCATGTAATTTCCCATTAGGTGCCTACAGTTCATCAGAGGACTCATGAAAGATTCATCATTCCCAGGAACAGGAAATTCTTAGAAAAAGCTGCAGATGAATATTGGAAATTGTAGGACAAAATTTTGACTTCAGCATGTCTTGTTTATACAAATCCAGTTCAGCTGATTAAATTACAAACTTCATTCCTCTTGTATGAGCATGACCCAACTGAGATGTGAAAGTGGAGCTATTTTTCTGAAACCCTGTCCCACTGTACCTCACAGCTGTGTCTTTATCTCCCACTGTGGTTTTGGACAGCCATAAATAGAAATCATAGAGACCTCAATCTCTAGTTGCTAGCTGTAACATCACAAAGTGTAAAGTGCTGCAGAATCCTGTGTGCAGCTGAATCACCCGAGTTCCTCTGTGTTACTTACTTTATATTACATATTCATAGCATTTTTAGGTGTTTTTTCAGAAATGGATCTTACTAGATTCACCTTACAGGTAAAAAAAAAAGCCACAACACTTGAAAGCAGACAAAGCCTCTCATGAAAGTTCACTGTACCTTCTTTGAAAACAAAATACTTTGTCTCTTTTTAAAACTTGTGATGAAACCCCCTTTCCAAGAACTTCATAGAACTTTGCAGCCTTCAGTCTGCATAATTGTAGATAGAAAGGGAAATGCTTTAATGACCTGGGGGTCATCAAATTTACTTATCCGAGTAAAGATCAAAAGATTGAGTTCTGTTGCATGGGATAAGTGATAAGAATAAGGTATTCCACTCAGGTGCTGTGAACAAGTTAAGTTATGCCTTCTTCCCCTGCAGCATCAAATAGTTATGCTGTAACCATTGCTTCCTATTCCAAAGTGTTTTGTTCTAGTTTTATGTACTGTGCAGTTGGGAGGATATTCTCTCCCAGTGGTGGGAAGGAAATCTTGTGTAAGCCATGTTTACTTCATAGAAGTTAAAGTTGTTTGCAAAGTTAGTTTCAGTCTGTTCTAGGAGGAAGTGGCATAAAGTATCTGTAGTGTATTCATAATGGATTTTAATGATGTTGTGTAAATGTGTCCAGATAGGCAATTTGGTTAAATCTTTTTCTTGACAAATTTAGTGGCCTTCCACAACAAGGTTACAGCATATGTGGGTAAGGGAAGAGCAAATGGCATCATTTACCTATGCCTGTGCAAAGCATTTGACACTGTCCAACACGACATTCTTGTCTCTAAATTGGAGAAACATGGATTTGATGGGTGCACCAGTCAGTGGGTAAGGAATTGGCTGGATGATTGCACACAAAGAGTTGTGGTAAGTGGCTCAATGTCCGAGTGGAGGCTGGTGACAGATGGTGTTCCTCAGGGTCAGTATTGGGATTGATGCTGTTTAATATCTTTGCGGGTTACACAGTGGGATTGAGTGCACCCTCAGCAAGCTTGCTGACCACCCCAAGCTCTGTGGTGCAGTCAACGCAATGGAGGGAAGGCATACCATCAAGAGAGACCTTGACAGACCTGGCAATGTGCACTTGCAGCCTAAAAAAGCCAACTATATCCTGGGCTGCATCAAAAGAAGCATGACCAGCAGGTAAAGGGAGGTGATCCTCTCCCTCTACTACACTCTGGTGAGACTTCATCTGGAGTACTGCATGCAGCTTCGTAAGAAAGACGTGGACCTATTGAAGTGAGTCCAGAGGAGGGCCACAAAGATGATTAGAGGGCTGGAGCATCTCCCTTATAAGGATAGGCTGAGAGAGTTGGCCTTGTTTAGTCTAGAGAAGACTTCAGAGAGACTTTATAGCAGCCTTTAGGTACCTGAAGGACACCTTCAAGAAAGCTGGAAAGGGACTTTTTACAAAGGCATGTAGTGATAGGACAAGGAGTAATGTCTTTAATTGAGAGAGGATAGATTTATATCAGATATAAGGAAGAAATTCTTCACTATGACGGTGAACATAGTCAGGCACTGGAACAAGTTGCCCAGAGAAATCGTGGATGCCTTGTCCCTCTGGGAGTGTTCAAGACCAGGCTGGACAGGGCTTTGAGCAACCTGGTCTAGTGGAAGGTGTCCCTGCCCATGACAGGGGTGTTGGAACTAGGCAGTCTTTAAGGTCCCTTCCAACCCAAAACATTTCATGAAAGTAGGAGACATGTTTTTCCATGATTCATAAAAACATAGTGATAGTTTTATATTTGTGTACAGCCTAGCATTCAAATACAGGAAAAGAGGAGGGGTCTGATTTGACAGATAAAATGAGTTCTTGTAAGCCCAATTTCTAAACCAAAGGAAACTGCAGACATTCAGGTAAACTACAGATGATATTTGAAGTTTCATTAATCTTGTTCATTAATCTCTGCTTCTTTGCCTCTGTTGCATCTACCATTGCCTGCTCTTCTAAAACATCTCTACTGTCTGCTTTTCAAGAACTTCGTCTAACAGAAATGCCCCTAAGAAGTGAGTCAGTAAAGTATTTACCAAGACACTCTTAAAACCTTCCATGTCATGGTGTGTAAATATCATTGCTCAATGTCCATGCAGTGTTACTGATGATAACTTGCTTAATTTAATTATTACAAACCTTTTTCTTGGCTTTTTATTGCAGTTCCTTGGGAATCAGAAGCTAGCAAGCTTCTCATATGAGTTCCCTGTGCAATCAGTAATGAATGGTGATGATAGCTGAAATAGAGCTTTCAAATTCTTTAGTGTTTTCTAATCGTATTTAATACTAAAGTTTTCCATTTTTTTTTCCTGAAGTAAGATACTGTAATTTCTTGTGTGTACTGCATGTCAGTAGTCACACAGAGCTTGGATCAATTCACAGGCGATTCATATTGCTGCAAAGGCTGCCCTTTTTCAGTAATCCGGTTCTCAGATGGGAAGAATCTTTCTATGTAATTTTGAGTGTCTTAAGTCACTTTTGTTTTCTTCATTGAAGGCCACTCCTGGAATATTTTTAGTTTGTTCTCCTGGCCTGGCTAGTGGGGATGTTGAAATAAAGGTGCAGCTGTTCATATGTTTAAATGGGGAAAAAAAATATTATTTTGAATAAAGCTAGATCCCCTCAAAGGCTACTGCTTCTCTGCTGAACTGGTGTGTTACATAAGCGGTAGACATTCCTCAGAAATAGTTGGGACTTCCAAGTTAATGGTAGGGCTATTGTGGTAGTGCAGGACCAGATTCCTAGCAATGTCTGGACAGGCTCTTGCTGTCCCCAGTGGGACCAACTCCTTCTTCAGCTCAGGGCTGGGGTGGTGAGGAGGAGAAAGAAAGGGCTTTGGAATAAGGAGAAAACAGGAATCGAGTGATACATGATATAACTGAATTTGGCCTGGTAACACAAATATGAACCAGAAGACTCTGCTGAACACTCTGTCAATGTTGTTTACATAGGTGGGAGCTCAGGTGCAGTGTCCATTAACTATAGGGGCTAGCATATGTGTCCCCACAGCAGTTGACAAAGAAAGGGAAGTGTAGCTTGCCCAAATAAATGCTAAAACAATTCTGCAAGCACAGAGTCAGGTAAGCAAGGGCAGCGTGGATGAAAAACAGGCTGGTTATTGATTGAGACATATGTATTGGGACACCAGTAAAGCAGAATGCTACATGGAACAGTGAATGTTGCCAAAACCACAAGAAAGAGTGCAATTTTAATAACAGAATACAATTGCATTGTGTTTAGCATGTCTGGTATAGTATTTATCCTACCACCTGCAAGGTTTGCTACCAACATAAAATCTGAGGAGAGATGAATAGGTGGTGGCAGTAAATGCTCTTTTTAGGACAGTAAGACCAATACTGATTTATTTACTGCTAATTAATGTACTGTCCAAAATGTATCGGGTGTCTTGCAAGAAGGCCTGAGAAAAAGAATAAATCCAACCTTTAAGACAGAGAGATTTAAATCCTGTTGTTTCAGACCTTTTTCACTCTCCCCAGTGTGCATTTTACATCACTGAACACTGAGTTTTGATTAAATGCTGTTCATGTCAGTGAGATGACTTCTGTTGACCTGTGTAAGGTTTCTGTAGGAATGCATCTTGCCATATTCTCTCACAACATTTAATGTTAGCTTTAGGGTCAGCTTTGGTAGCATCGCTTGACAAACAACAGGAATCAAGGCCTTATCCACCAATTTTTAAATATTCATGTATCAACACTGAATTTTGACCATTGTTTCTATCCTCTCATATCACCTGCAGTAATGTCAAGCAACTTCTCTATGCCACACCTGCAGGTGCTCCTAATGGTTCTTGTAGACTGTGAAATGATTTATTAAGATATGATCCATATCAGAGAGATTACAGATCAGAAGTGGTCTGATTAAAATATTTGGCAGGCCATGTTTGCTTGAAGACATGTTAAGAGACTAAAAGAATGATCTAGAAAAAAAGAAGTTACTGTAATGAGTAAAATATTTTTCTTCTTAAGTGTTTCTATGATCTTTTTCTAAATGATCCATTTCACCTCTTCAAAGATTTAAGGAATTACATAAACTCTTGAATATTTTCCCTTACAGCAAATCCTACAGTACCGTCAAATGAATTCCAAATATACCCTTCCTGTTTTTCTATATCTTGTTGCGTTTCAAGATGATAGCTAGTATGTTATGATCCAGATCATTGCTTCAAACGGATAGTTTGCTCTCTAGCTAGCTTACGTCTAAGAGACGTGCTGACCTGGAATTAAAACTGTAGCAAAAACTTATAACCTAGATGCAAAACGTTGGTCTTTGAAGAATTATTAAAGTTGCTAATAAATTAGTCTGTATCATTTTTCAGGTCTCACAAACCCACTTGAGTTTAGGTGGCATGAAGGCAACTTAAATTTATACAGGGCTCTGAGTAATTTCAAGGTATTTACACAAGTGCAGCTTAACTTGTGTTGCCTAGATTCAATGCAACAAACCTTGGAGCATGTGGTCACTATTTAAGACTTCTGCAGTTGATCAAGAGGCGAAGGCTTTGGCTGTGTGTCCTCAGGTTACTGATTAGGTAATATTTGTACACCTCTATGGATAAATAACAGGTTTGTATAGAGAAGTATGTAAGTATTGGGTATTTTGGTTATTAATTGGTTTTTTTTCCCAACTGATGTAACCTGTTAAATTCACTGCTGAACGTATTTAGCAGGCATTCCCGATCTGTGCTTGCAGCCCCCCCCTCTTCCACAGTGTCTGAGGACTTCATATTTCTTTAAAAGGTTTTGTGAAACAGGAACACTGTACTGTCCTTGTTTGATGGGAAGAATTGAGACTCAGTACTGCACTGAAAGTGAACTCTTCACCCCACACAAGTGAGCGTGTGTGCTGGCCCACAGTGTGGCACCACGCTTGCTGTGCACTGCTGTGCTGGGGAATGGGCTGCAGGACAGGTGCCCGGAGCCATCCTGGGGTCCCCTCACTGTGCCCTGTGCAGCACGACTGGGTGGCGGGCAAACTGCCTGTGGCTGCATGGGGCCTTGAGGGTCCCTAGGTTTTCTAGTGCTTGTGGGGAAGCTTTGGCCCATTTGTCTTCTTTCCTAAGGTGCTGCGTGGAGTGAACGCAGAATTAATCTGAGCAGCCACAATGCCTGGAGGAAGGTCGGCCATGTCATGCAAGGCTTACAAAATTGGCTTTTCTTTGGGCTTGCAGCAAGGTTTGGGCAGTGCAGAGCTTTGCATGCCCTCCATGGGCTGAGAGGGGCAGGAGTGTTTGCTGGCTGGCATGTCTCCGCAGCTGCTGGTGGCTTTGCAGGGAGAGACATTTCTGGTGCCACTTCTGTACACTCACCTTGCCTTGGGTTGGCTTTCTTTGGAAGGCAGCACCAGGCTGTCCGCAACAATGTGCCTGCCTCCTGAAATAAGGCTTTTCTCCATTTCAACAGACCTTAGTTTCATTTTTGTGATGAGCATTTACAGATTATACCCTCTAATAAATAATGCTTCTGTGGCAGCTGTTTTGTCCAGCTATCATCATGATGTAAATATTTTCACACAAAGATCCTTGGATACCTACTAATATGGTACAGTTTCTTATGTTTGCTACTTGCTATTTATTTGCCTGAGAAACTTGCTGAATTCATAATGTATTTTTTTTCCACTCTGCCTCTGTTTCAGAGTAGTGTTTAATCCACTACTGGCAATAGAGTTTTCATACTTGTCACTATAATAAATAACTAAACCGAAAGAAAAGTAACTAAGCTCCTTTAGCTTAAATTTGGCCAGCATTTGGTTTAACAGTGAATCTTAGAAAGCTTGTTTTTCATTTGTCCTGAAACCTTGCCCCTCCTGCCTCCCCCTTTTCATGCCAATAAAAGGTAACCAGAGACAGATGGAGGCTCTCTTTCTTACCACCCTTGAATGGGAGTGTCTTCTGAATGCCTCTTTCATGTACCTGCAAAGCCCCTGCTCTGCTAGCTGCTGTCGCCGAGGTTCTCAAAGATTGAATAGGTTTTCATTGCCTGCATTTCTGGTCTGAAGCAGACTGAGAGAAATGAGTGCTAAGTAAACGTAGTGGCAGCCCTGCCAGCGTCAGCATTCCAGCCCCCAGCGTCGCTCTGGACTGGGACACTGTCGGCACAGGCTTTTGCATATCCAGCTGTAGGGTGGGTTGTTTTACTTGTTAGCAGTTGAAAAGAAGAGGGATGTGAGGCAAAGCAGAGTGGCGAGTCTAGTTGTTATGAGGCTGTTTATTCTTTCTATAACAAGTGTGTGGTGCCTTACTGTTGTTGAATGGGAATTTAATACACTGATAAAGTAAAACTGTAAACTTACCAAGTCTGTTTTTAGCTGCCTTTGTTCTGTGTCTCCAAACATCTGCAGAAAATATATGTTCAACAGCACTCAAACACTTCTGTGAAATAGTATGTGATTTTATTCAGCACCTCTGCAGAGAACTGATTAACCTACTATGGCTGATTGAAGTCAATAGAAAATTAAGGTATCTGTCTGTCTTTCCATGCCAGGCCTTTCACATGTGAAGTCAGTGTCTGCAGGCTTTTCGGTGAAAAGAGAGTTTATTTTTAGTTTTCTGTCATAAGGATTTTACAAATATTCTGTTTTAGTTTAAAGATCAAGATTTAGGAAATACAGGTACATAATAATACAGGTTTTTGGATTTGGTGTTTTTATTAGGGGAAACTCCAAACATTCTCATGTCCAGCTTACAGTGGAAGTTAAGACATGGAAGGACTGTGCATTCACAACATGGTAATAACAATGTTAGAGTATTGTCTGTTGCAGGAGGCAAAAGAACCTGAACTGCATGAATTAGGGCTTTGTTTCCATAATACACCTAGGCATTGTGTAGACAGGAAAGTTTCTCCCTTATTTTGAAATAACCCCATTCCTTACCACACGTAGGCACTCTTATACCAGCTCAAGACCTTCCCAAGTGAAGACTGTTTTATTCAGGAATAAGAATGTGTGCTCAAGAAGTTACCTTGCTGTAAAGGTAGCCTGGGTTAAGCAGATCCTTCCAGGTTGCTTTCTTCCACTTGCTTCTCTGTGAGCTAGAGAGGTCACTCCTATTCCAGCTCCTTGTTTAAGATGTTTTGCTGGGTGATACCATTTCCTTAGCTCTGCAATGTAGTTGACTTGGACAATTCTCCCCTTCCTGTTGTACTTCCACTGAGTTGGTGGCTAGCATTGAGGGCACCTTGACACGTCAGCATTATTTAGTTAAGGTACTTAACGTGGGTGTACTAATGATGGTGAGAGCAGTGCTGTGGTGGTGTAGGTGTTGACTTCTCAGCCTGTTATGTGTGACGTTAAGAAGAAGATGACAAGTAAAAGGGCTTGTGGCTAGATTATAAATGCAGATGTAACTGTAGAAATAGGAGCTGGGAAGAGTTACTGACTTAGTGAATATATTGTTCTGCTGCAGTCTTGTGCCACTCATGGCTTGTGGCAGACACTGCAGAAAGGTCCTGCAGTGGAGACGGGCAGGAGGGCTGCAAACAGCCTCACCAAAACCAAACTAGTGCATCTTCATTGTGCCCTGGAGCACCACTGCTTCTAGGACCCAGAGTCCAGATGTATTCTGGTGGGCTTCTGGGTGCTCAGAAACATGAGCTAAAGTAACTCATCCTAAGAATTTTTAGCTATCAGTTCCCAGAGCATCTGAAGTCATGTTTGCAAAAATGTGTACACTGAGCTGCTAGCCTTCAACTGTTGGTCCCAGATGAAAATTCATGTATTTATTAAAGGAGTGGCTACTGATGCATAATGCTTTAACTTCTTGGGAACTGGATGTAAAATATCAGAAAGGTGTTTTTTCTGTGTGCTTGGAACCAGGCCGCAGGCACTTTAGATTTAAGGTAACAAAAGCCACAAGTTCTGGAAAATAAAGACCCTCTCCCCCTCTCTTTTCCTTTTTTTATTCACTGTTGCAACTATGTGTTACCATGTCATTAGGAATTTTTTTACTCCTAATTGATGGCACTGTTATTGAATAGTAATTATTTTCAGTTTTGTACATAGCTGTTTGTCGGTTTATTGAAATGAACTGCTACCCTTGCATCCTGATCAAAGCAAAGAGGACGAAATCCCAGTGTTGCACTTTTGAGAGCATCAACAATGAAGCTAACCTTTCACCTTTGACTTTCTTTTAACCCTAATATTGAAAGACAGTAGCAAACAATTCAGCTAACTTCTTAAGTGAAAGAATATTCAAACCAGCCCGATTGTAATGCAGTGTCCTTTTCAGTCGAATGGAAGATCTCAGAGTAATGCATACAAATAGAGAGGCTGAGTAAGTTCATTACTTTGGAGTTTCTGGTGTGGCAATAGTAGTGAAATGGTTAAAAGGTTGGCTTTAAAGTGGTCACAATTAGGCTTCAAAGTTAACACCCCACCCCACTGAGATGAATGGGAGCAGTTGACATTTCTTAGTGCTATTGTTTCAGTCTGGCTTGCTATAGCTTCTAAAATAAGACAACAGTACATCTGTTTACATTCTGCTTCCGCAAACCCAGATGGGCTAGAAATTTCATTGTTTTTTAAGTGGAAGCTTAGATTCTGGAGAATACAGCAATATCCACGGGGTATCTGTAGGAAGAAGAGCTGAAAGCCGCCTCAATCACAGACATCTCCCCCTGCCCTGTAAAATTCTATTGTTCCAGGACAAATCTCTAAACCACTAGGGGAAAAATAAAGTCATGTATATTTGAAGTACTTTTTACTTACTACATGACATGCACACAATAACTTCTCGAGAAATCCCTAGTGTACCAATTTTCATAAATGGATGTGGGATTTTGAACTTTTTCTCTTTTAATAAGAAGCGAGTGCAGTAAAATAAGGTAAAGGTCCTACTTTTACCAAATGTGGTAGCTTCTTTTAACATCTCCTAACAGAGAAACTTCTGTCTCTAGAGAAGACAGTTTCACCCAGGAGCGTTTGAGACCAGGTGTTACTTCCTGTGTTCACATGTGTAGAATCCTTTAATTTACCTCTGAGAGTGATAAAGGAAGAAATAAGATTCTTAAGAGATATTTCTTGCATTTTGTTGGTACTTTAATATGGCAGCTCCATTAACTGTAGTTAAGATCTTTGGAGCTGGAATGGATTAATAAAGGTGCAAATAGGGCCATAATTTGTAGCAGATGGTCTCTGTTACCCCATGCCTCCATTCGCGTAGGGAACAGTGTCCTCTCTGACTTTTGTTAGGGGGTCTGCACAGTGGCAAACTGCCCTCAGTGGCAGCCAGAACCCTATGAGAGCTTCTCTGATAAAGGCAGCCCATTAGATATGCTTAGGCTGTAGATTGAAACCAGCTGTGAATCTGTCAGAAAGATTTTCCTCATTGTGCTTTCATCAGGGTGGAAAGTTTGTGGCTTGTTCTGCATATATACTTATTTTGGGCTTCGTTGCTCTGACTTTCAAAGTCCTAGAGTCTGCCAGTGATAAGAGCTCTCATGCATACAGGCTGCTTTAGTTGCTGGCACCCATAGACCCTGCCTGCCTTTTGCCCATGGACAACACAGCTTGTGCTTCAGAAGTGACATTGTGGGTGCTTCCAAATGGTGTCTCCCAGATTTCAAGCTGTGGTGAATCGTATGGTGAAAGCAAGCATGCCATCTGTGGTTTGGGCATGCGAAGCTCATTTCCTGCCCAGTTTCAAGCAGCATTTTCTTCTTAGTGAAAAATAAAGCAGCCCTGAACCTAGACAGGCCTCCAGGTTGAGAAAACCATGGGATATCAGCTGTCTCCTCTCCTGCCCTTCTCTTCATTTCCTGTGCTAAGTGGGGAGTGCAGCGGTCTGGTCTGTTTGAAGAAAATACATGAGAAAACTGAAGAGGAATGTTTATTTTGAAAGCTTCTCTCATAAGTTTATCTTTCTATTTAAAACCATTTCTCTACAAGTGAAATAATGTTAAATCGTTCTGGAGAAAAGTAATTCCAATGTGGCAGAACTCCTGCATTGTGCAGCCTGAACCACTCAATGCAGCTATGGGAGGAAAGGGATGCTGTTTAATCAGAGGGCTAGAGAACAGCATCAAATATGCATTGGTTATATTTATTTCCACTTCCCATTTCCCTAGTCCATTTCTGACTGTGGATCTCTATGCTATTAGACAGTTGTGAGTTGTCTTGCACATCTTATGGAAGAAAATAGGTATCCTATTAGACTTTTCAAATATAGTCAAAGTGAGTTCTCCAAGCTTACAGTAGGTCAGTGGCAGAGCTTGGAAAACAAGTTAGAAGACCTGTTGGCTAGTTCTTTATATTAACTAGCAAACTGATCTACTTCCTTGTATTATAATAGCATTGTGATAACTATGTGTTCAGAAGCCTAAACTTTGCAATCTCCCCTAATATGTAGAGTTTCCTGAATAGACCCCAAGGCAAAACTACTATAGCTTCTCTATCACTTGCCATAACCTGCTTTCTGCCTCATATTCAAAGGTGATTTTAGTAACAGAATTACCTTTTAAGGAATATGAAGTACTGGGGATTCAAATGGACAAACCCAGACAGAGCAGGAATTTGCCATCATGATGACATTATAATATGACTTCTGAAAAATTAACATGTCATGAGAAAAAAAAAATTAATTTATTAACTTTGTTTTTTAACTTCTTATTTTTCTTTCAGAAAAGAAAGTTGCCCCTTCCATTTTGAGACTATTTAGTTTTAAATAAATTCTGTCTTTCTCTTTTGTGGTCTGTTTCTTTAGTTGATTTATAGTTCACATGCCTACTGCTCCCAGTGTCTTTGCTGGTCTGAGCTTGCTTGCCACCTGGTATTTGCCACTAAGCATCAGAATCCTTGTTTTCTTTGAGTAGCTTGGTACGTTATGGCAGTCATTACTGTGTAGAACGAGGGATGCAGATGATCACTCCTGTAGTTCTTATGAGAAATGCAATAGGAAGAGTCCGTCAAATTAAAACAAAAATTCTTAGATTGTAAATAATAAAAATTGGAATTTCATCAAAAAAAAACCCAAAGCTTTTTTTTTATTGGAAATTCTTTTTTTTAGAAAAATAAAAAAAATATTTACTTATTCATCTCAGTTTAGGAAAAAAACCCAAAAACTAACTACCAAACTATATTATAGATTAAATGTCCATCTTTTTTTAGCTCTAATTATCGTAATGGTGTACAAGAATTTTTATTTTTTTTTTCTCTCCTTCCTTTTTCCACCCTAGACAATGAAAATAATTTAATCTAACAGTTTTTACATTGTGGTCTGTGGACCAGAGCTGACTTGTAAAACTTTTTCTTTCAGTGATTTTATTGTTCAAGAACCGATGCTTCGAGTTACTTCTGGCCATGTGTTTTGATTTTGTGGACGTGTATGCTTAAAGAAAAGAAGAAGAGTACTAATCGAGCACATACCTTCTGTATAGCTTTACGTTCTAATTACATTCAAAGTGATGCCAGAACTGCAAAAGTAACAACTACTCTGAAAGATGGAGTGAACTGAAAAAGACAGAAATAGCAGCAGTCGATAAGAGAAATCTGGGACTTCTTCACTTCAGGCATTCAGTAAGAAAGAGGAAACAGCACAGGTAAAATATAACATGGAGTATTGGCTCTTACTGCACGTATTTTTAAACTTGCTGGCATAGGAACAGCGTTTTGGGTTGTTTTTTCAAGGAACAGAAAGTCAACAGGGTTCTGGTTCGTGGTGGGGACTAACAAATCAAGTAGTAATCAATTATGTTTTAAATAGACAAGTGAGAGCTACATGATCTTAGCTGCTGCATCATACTGAGGGTTTATTTTCCATATTGCCTGTTGTGGTTCTATTATATTAATGCTTAATTTTTGTGTAGTTTGAAGGTTGTTGTGTACGTGACTAGATTCACTCCATACTGGGATATACGCCAAGATTTTAAAAGTGATTGTTTACTTTGAGCACCTCTATTTTTAAGGGTGCAAACCTGAGAAGTTTTAAAGGAGTGCAAAGCATGCCTTTTCTAAAACTCAGTTGTCTGTGTGGTGTGTCAATATGGCAATATGTCAATGGAAAAATGAGAGAAGAAAAAGAGGATGCAATCAAAATCCTTGTTCACTCTTCACCATTTCAGTGTCTGATCTTTAGTTTGCTGAACTGAGGTGAACAAATCTGGGTGCTGTACTGTGCTGGAACCTGGAGCGCCTACCCTGCTGTTGTCCAGGCTAAAGGAAGCAAAGACGTGAAGTGTGACAACACCTGACTCCGTGCTTCCCTTCTGTAACATCCTAATTGCTCTAGGTCTTTATCTAAGATTTAGATGCGGTCTTCTGCTAAGGTGGTGGTGGTGAGATCAGTACTGACTGTACCATATGGGGAATAGGTGTAATAGCTACAGAATATATATTGTAATGCACATGTAGCCTATGATTCCATCTTTCTGTCCATTGTGTGGGTGAATCTAGCTTATGCAGGGGCAGCAAGAAGACAGTTTTTTTAAAAGGATGGCATGGACATGGGTGCTGACAGGATAGTTGGCTTAGGGTTAACTTTTCCCTCAAATTCTTTCTTGCTAATAAAGAATAGCAATGTTTGGGTTGCAGAAGTTAATTTAAAAGAAATACTGGTATTGAAAAAAAAAGTAAAAAAAAAAAAAAAAGGTCTCGGAAGCATTTCTATAGATTTTTAGCTTTTTGAATGCCTATTTTTAGGACTAGATTTCAGCTGACATAGCTCCATTAAAAAAGCACTTTGCATTCAAGGAAAGAAAATAATGAAGTGTAAGCTGTGAAGCTTTAATTGTTTAAAGTGCAACAATTGCTTAAAAACAGGCTGTAAAGCCTGCTCTCACAGCTGGAGAAAGGGATATTTTTTATTCATAGTCTCAAGGAATGGGTGCATAGGTCCTGAAAGAGACAGCAGGGTATAAAAAAAGTAGGCTTTTAGCGTGAAAATATTGCCAAACTCCCTTACTGAATAATTTATGTAAGGGCTTGTATCACATGGGAGCCCAGCAGTGCGGTGTCCCATATGAAGTTGTGACTGGTTGTTTATGACAGATGCAGGCTACTTCAATTTTCCTGTTATTCCTTAAAATAAGTCCTTAGGTAAGTTGCAATAACCCACTTAGAATTTGGGAAAGCCTTGGGAGCAGAAGAGCTGCAGTGCTAGGAAAGTTTTGATTTCATTTGAAAGCATATATCCATAAAATCATTTTAGCGCAGACTCCCCGTCTCATGCTGTGCTGACTCTGTGTGAGATCTGACATTGTTTTCCACTCTTTAGTCACGAGAGCTCGGGGGAGGAGGGGTGGGAGAGAGGAAATATAAGCAAAAATCTGAGCTTGATTTTTACCATCATACAAATTTAATCCAAGTTGCTTGTGCCAATCATAATCCTTCCTTTCAGGTTTGTCCTTTCCATGTGGGTCAATGACAACTCAATGCCTGATGCATCAAATCCAGAAACTTGCTGAGACTGTCAGTATCCCTGGCAGCATCACATGGTGCAGATGACACTTATTTTGACTGTGGTACATGACAAATGTATTCTCAGGGCCAGTCTTCGCTAGGGGCATGGTAGTGTGGCTTCCCTGCTTTGTTACTGCTCCCCTCTGCTGCAGGTGTGTTGCACTGATAGATAGTAGTGTTTGTCTTTGCCTTAGTTTTAACTGTGTTATTACTTTTTTTTTCATTTATTTGTTGTTTTGCTTTTCTTAAGAATGGTGTTTTCATTTTTCAACAGTGATCTTGATCATCTTCACTGGAGTTGATGGGAATCTGATCTCCTGCTACTCTGCAGCACACGTCCTTTCTAAAATATGAGTATGTTGGTGTTGGTTTCTTTCTGTATGCTGTACAAAGCAGGCATACCCTTCAATAGGTACTCTTTGTTTGCAAGGGGTATTGACAAGGTAAGTATTTCCTTGCTGCTTTTCCTGCACATTTTTCTCCATCCTTATTACCTTCTCTGGGTAGTGCCAATAACGAGAGCAGCAGAGCTGCCAAACTGCCATGTTGTTCAGATTTTCTTTGGGTAGTACAAGCAATTAGCTAGTTAGAAGATCAGCCCTGTATTCACATTAGTATTTCTGTACTTATAAGTGAAGTGAACACCTGATGGTAGCTGGTAGCTGTTGCTTGTGGCACTACTGAGGAGAATTGGTGCTGCTAAGGTGGGAAAAGAATTGCATTTCCATGAGATGTTTGGGATTTTGTCTGCTGGATTCTTTACTTTTCCTTTATGGTGCAAGAGAAATGTTTAAGGGGCTACCCTTTTACATACTGTGTAGGAACTTGTCCAATCTAGTCATAAAAGGAGGGTGATTGCAACTGCATTCATTGATAACTTCCAGGTTGAGAATCTGTTATGGTAGACTTTGTACAATGTGATTGGAAGGAAAGGTAAAGACAAATGTGCTTTGTTACAACCCAAGAGCATGTGACAGAAGAAAGGAGAACACCACTCCTCATCCTGTCCAAAGGGATATGTATATATATTGTTTCTATCAGCACAGCCTGAAGTCTGGTTGCATTTGCTCCCTCTGCTCAGGTGTGGTTTTGGTGAGAAAGGGCTTCCTTTCTTTCATACATCCTGTTTGTGAATGCTAAATAATGGTTTGATTCCAAATTTCAGCTGCTCCCTACTGCAATATGTTCATCAGAATTTCCAGTTTGATCCCAGGGAGGCCTTCCTTAAAGTTTTCTAAATGATGAAAACTTGATGTTAGAAATGCTGCTAGCCATGCATCTGATCCACAGAAAATATCACTTACGTTAAAGGAAATAATTCAACCTCCTTTGTTCTTTTTACTCAGTTTGAGTTTAAAGTGTGATGAGCATCCTGGCTATACTAGAACACATTAATTGTTCCTGAACATTATTACTGTTATATTCCAGGAGAAACACATCCGTTCAGGATCTACTTCTGATTTATTAGATTAGGAAAAAATACATATATAAAAGATGTCATATGAGGCTGAAACTGTAGCCCATCTGTTGGGAGATTTTTTGCTGCTATAGGAGGGGCATGGTGATGCTGTTCTTCCTGAAACAGCAGGACTGTTGCTTCCGCTGACTGAGATAGGTTCCCAACGTGTGGGGGCCCACATCTTGATTTTTTTGAGATAGGTGACTCTGAACACAAGGTTAACTCTGTGCCTTTCTCTTTACTGTTCTCGTTACTACTTTTAAACATCAGTTGCCTTCATGGATCTTTTTTTGTGATTATAGTTACTAAAATATGCAACTGGTTTGGGTTCCTCACCTAAATATTATAGCTTGATGGAGAATCTGTGATACTTGCCATTCTCCCTCTTCTTCAAAGCTAGACTATGATTAATGAAAACGTGCAGTTAGTTTAATACAGTTATTTTTTTCTGAGATTCTCCACTCCTCCCCTCTCCTTCTCCCTCTCTTGCTCCCTGCTTCCTTGTACTTTGTTTCTTTAAACGTTACTCAGAGTAAAAAGTAATTCTGCTCCTTACTTGGGCAAAGAACCTTTTGAAATAAAGTGAGTTTGCCTGTACTCAGCTGGTTAGGACCTTAGGGGCTTCTACTGTTTTTCTGTGTGGGAAGTGCCATTGCTGACAAAACCAGATATGATCTTTTATCTAATCCTTTAGATCAGCAGGTTAAATTGTGATTTTTGACCTATAGCAGTATCACACAGTCGTATAGTATTGTTGCAGTCTGACACTTCAGTAGAAAAAAATAGGTTTAGCCAGGGTTTGTGAATAATTGTGATTCATAGAATCATAGAATGGTTTGGGTTGGAAGCAATCTTAAAGATCATCCAGCTCCAACACCCCTGCCATGGGAAGGGACATCTCCCCCTACACCAGGCTGCTCAAGGCCCCCAGAATTATAAATAACATATAAGTGTTATTCTAACATTTATAACATATAATAAGATATAGATGTTATTTATTTTATTTAATGCATTTATATCAACATGTTATTTTATAAGTATATAGATAAATATAGAGTGCAAAAAACATATCCAAAGTTCTAGTGTCTGAGTGGAGCTAGGCTGTTGACTCTCATTTCTACAGGAATGGAGGAGATGGAAAAATACAAAATACCAATGATTCCACCGCAGTCTCTAAAAGCAGGACTAAACATGATGACATAAACATGAAAATATGTATATATAAATGACTATATATACTTATATATGTATATATGCAGTTCTGAGCTCCAACCTCAATTCATGAAGTTGCCAATATGCATGCCTTATCCTACATATCTACACATGTGATAAGCATATGATAAAAATTAGACACAGACAGAAATGCCTTGCAGAATTTGTGGTCTGAATGACAAGATTTATCCCATAGGAATGCCTTCAGTGCGGTGATTTAAATTCATTCCTCTGCTATCCTAGTAAGTGGTAGCCACTCTAGAAAGCTTCTAAGCTTTCCATAACCAGACATGTCACTAGTAGTCTTTCCAAAATGTGATGTCAATGGAGCTGCAGCTGGTTAAAGGGCTACATAGGGCAAAAAGTGGTATTAGTGGCTAATAAAGGCTAATTCTTTTGCAAGCAAAATTAATTCGCTTCACTAGCTTGTTATGACTTGAAGTGTCTGGCCATTGAACTATGCATCTGGCTCATTTGTTGCTCTCAAAGAGATGGTACCCTGACTGACAGCTGTACTGGACTGGAAAAAAGTAGCCCAAATGAGTAAGAACAAGGGGACTTTAGTTTGTGCAGCTTCAGGACAGTAGAAATCCTTACAAACAGACTTAATAAGCAAAAGAGATGAACCCTACAAAGAATGTGTTTGATATAGGTCCTGGCTCAGGGCACTAATTTTCCTTTAATAACTGATTCCTAAGGTAGAACTTGGGCCACAAATATTGCCTTCCGCTTAGTTTATATACAACTACCTAAAAGACACAAATGTCCAGTAAGTTGTTGCAACAACCCTAAATAATCTCTAGAAGCCTAATTTCCAGCATGTTCCAGATCTTCTCGTGGTGCTCTAAAGTGATTTAAGCTGCACCAGAATTGCCTGAGCTCTGTGGATGCGTATTTATTTTTACTCACTGATGTTTTGGGGTAAATGCCACATCAGAGTGTTTTTATTATCAAGTTCCTGTTCCTTCCCAGTGCAGCTGTACCTATTCTAAACTGCTTCATCAAAGGGGACCATTTCCTTCTTTTCTTAATCTCAGATCAGTTTACCGACAGCAGTTGTTCCCGACTTCCTTAAGCTCGCCCTACATAAAAGCTTTTTTAAAGTCTTCCCTGCGTCCTTTCTTTCCTTAGTACATACTTATAAACACACACAGACACACACGTGTCCATGCATATTTTAATCAGTTTCTGCTTCAGTCCTGTAAACTTGTGCACGGTTAGACTGGCAAAGGCCTCATGGAAAAGGTTACTGCTAGACAGCAGCTAAGAACATGCTTCCTTGAGTACTTCAGGTACTTCCAAATGGTTTTAATGACTTCTTTATGAGATGGTTCAAATTTCTGAACTCTGTGATAAGACCATGCAGACAAATGTTGCACTAAGGTCAGTACCGATTACTTTTTCACTGTGATATTATTTTTGCAGGTGATTTGAGACTCAATGTTAATGCAGGTCATCAAGAGTGAGAGGCGGGAGATGTTGCCTTTTGTGCAATTAAACCCTTGGATGTTGTTTCTGGATTGAAGGTTTATAGAAACCACATGGAAATATTGGTTTATATTGTTAAGTAAATTTTGGGTCCCAAACTTTTTTTCATTATTGAACAGTATTTGACTTAAAAGGAGAACTTGGACTAATGAATGGTTGAGCCTGGCTTCTGTAGCATGCCCGCAACATTGCTTTCCTTGTATCACGGACCCCTGTGAAGTGCTGCCAACAGTGTTTTGGTAGAGGGTGGAACATGAAAGGGAAATCTGCCAAGAGAAGACACACAGGTCCAACTCATCACCCCAAAAATGACAAAGGAGAGAACTATTAACATACAGAAATACGATGCTTGAAATTAAGCTTTTACATCTGTATTGTCTTGTTCCTGCTGAAGTTTTTTTGGATTAGCCGTGGTTGGGTACAGCTTGGGTGCCCAGCCCTTTGTGAGGCTAAGAGATGGTGAGAGACAGTAGTATGAATACTCTTTGCTTACTGAGGGTCTTGCAAAATCACACAAGATGAAACTCCTAGTGTTTTCTTTTCACACAAAGAGGGATTTTTCTCACATAGTAAAAAAAAAAAAAAAAAAACTGTAAAGGCTCTTTGATCCAGTGTTAGAAATAAGGACATTTTTAAGTATTGGAAGAGGAGCCTAACTTATTGTGTTTCATAAATGATAACTTTAGATATTGAAAAGATAATGAGAAATTACAAAAGAGAGATCTTGTTACAGAAAGGAGGGTAAAAAGGAACAAAACTAGTCAACCAGGAAAGCATTTGGGGAGATATGTTGCTTGCCAAGAGATACTGGTGCAGCACCCCCCACCCCCTGTTTAGGTGCCACCACAGTTATAATGCAGAAATACATCACTGCTGCTAACCATGCTTAGGCTGCAGGTGACAGACACTTCTGCTAATCTCAAATATAGAAGTATTAATAGATTGTATTACTGCCAAAAACTGCTAGAAAACTTCTAAAGATATCTTGACCCCACTGAAAAGTCGAAATAATCTGCTTGCTGGATCAGACACTTTCTCTGTAAGGAAGAAAAGTAGTACTGAAATACTGTGAGATGTGACATCTTCCTGCTCTTATTAGGTTTTACCATTGTTCTTCCTCTCAGTTTGGGTCCCCTTGTAAAATAAATCTCAGTTTTGAATCTGATATTGGGAGTAGGCTAGGATCCTTTTCATGTTTTTTCTCATTATGGGCTACACTGTGACCAGAGTTGTTACTTTTCTCCTTTGTCTGCTGAAGAAATTCGGCTCTATATGAATATTCTTGTTTGTGCTCTGCTGTTATCACCTGTATGGTTTCAGTTCTTCTCAGTCTGCCTTTATTAAAGACAAAAGTGCAGTTCAAACCTTTTTTGCTTCTACTGTCTCCCTGGTTTCTCCTGCTGTACCTCGACATCTGAAGTTTTTTTTCTCTGCTTTTCTGTCTTCTGTCTGCAAAGATCTTTATGGGTCCAAAAAATTACACCATAGTGCAGCAACAGCCAGCAGTATTGCAGTTGCCCCAGTGCTAAGCTGATAATGCAGACAGTCCTGAGGCATTCTACTTTTGTGCTTTGAACTCCGTCTCAGAGCTGGTTTCCTAATTTGTCCTGTTAGCACTGATTTGCTTTGTACTCCGAATGCAATTGCTCTGTTGGTAAAAGTTACAGCAACTAGATCTCCATTTTTTTCCTAGCATAGGCAAAGCAGCAGTGACAACTGCCTCTCCCTGTTTTTATCTTGGCAAACTTCCCAGCAAGATGTGTACTTAATTGTAATTTGCTCTCTGTGGTCAGCAGCAATATATCAGCTTTTAGTATCTCAGTAGTGTCTCTATATTTAACTCTGAATGTGTCTAAGGCCTCACCTGCTCTTATACAGAGTAACTGTATTACAATAAAGTTGTATATAGCAACAGAAATGATTGCATTTATTGTATTATTTTTGTGTATGTTTATATGTATTATTGTTAATTCCTCTTTCATTTGCTGCTTAATCTGCTTGCTGTGACTTCGAAACAAATCAATCAAACAAAAAACCACCCCATCATTATCTTTTGGAAAAACAATACCACTTTCTGGGGAAGGCTTCCTCTCCTTCCTTGTTAAGAATCACAATGCCTGTGCATGCAGTGTATGTACTAGGGCTGTTACTGAATTTTAGGCAGAGAAGCAATTATCTTTGAAAATGCTTCAAAAGAACCCACAAAATGAGCGGGCCATAAATCCAGGAGCAACATGAGAGCAGGAATATGAAACCTTCAATGTGCAATATGAGCCTTTTAGTCTAATCTCCCCTATTTCCACACTGGTGCTAAATATGCTGCTGATGTCCTTGGAGGAAAACAAATGCACTAGGCTTGGACAAACAGTATTTCTGCAAGGGCAGTGGGCACTGCTAGGTTAGGGTCAGTTTCATTTCTGTAAATTTCCTAGATGAAACATTGAAAAGAAAAGGCTAAATTCTTGCAACTGGATTTGTGTATGGTGGTGAAGTTTGGCAAATATTAGATCATCTTAATCAAGTTGTCAATGTTACATCTAGACTTTCAATTTTAAAATATATATATTTCATATAAATAAAACTGACAGTTTTCAATCCAGGTACATACCGTGCTCTCCAGGAACTGCTGTTCTGGATTAAGAAAAGTAAAATTTGCATTTGAAGTGCATTAATAACTGCTGTAAGGTAAGAAGATAATTTAAAAATGATTAACTTGCCTGTAGCATTTACATCAGATAAGTCAGCAGTACTTTGCTAGCCATGGTTGGATTGTATTTTATATTGGAGACAGCTAACCATCCCTGTGTGTCTTTGAAAGAGACTTTTCCTACTATTGGTCAGATAGTAGATTGTGTTTTCTTATGTCCAACGTCAGGTAATGTAAGGAAAAGTGATGTTGTTCAAAAAAGAAGCAGCTTCAGTTTAACTTGAGATTAAATTAAAAACTCAATTGATTTTGTGTGTGTTTGTGTAAAAATAGCATATCGATTGTGAAACAATTATCCAGCTTTTCCAGATTTCATGTCTTTCACCCACCACCATCTTTCCTGTCCTGTTTTATAATCCTGCTAGATAATTTCTAAAATTAAATTTTTTGAGAAATGAGTGATTTGCCACTTTGTACTCTTAGTACTACTGTTGATGGAAAACAGAAAGCCACTCAGTGTTGTAAATGTCACCTGTTCAGGATTTTTCACCTTCCTCTGAAATATTCTGCATTAATGACTGCAACTGTTGTTTTAAACTTCTATATATAACTCTGCTTTGTTTTACAATAGCTGACTAAGAATGGTTTATCTTAGAAACTTTGATATATTTTTGCAGCAAGCTTTTCAAGATCTCATTCAGAAAGCCTTTCTGTCACCATTTAATGAATAGTTCAAGTCTCTATAGATTGTGTCTCAGAATTTTCTAGTTACTTCATTGTTAAATGAAGTGTTTAATGGGTTTTAAATTATTACATGCTGGATATAAATTGCTTATGAAATCAGGTAGGTTTTGTTAATGCAATTTATTTCTATGTGTTTTGTATGGAAAGTATCTTTTACTAAATAGTTGAGCATCTTCACAGATGCGTAACTGTGTAATATTTTTTTTTAATGAGACTTAACTTGCTCCCCAAATGTGAATGGATTTCTAACATCTGAAAGTGATGCAAATCACAGTGGTAAGGACTGGCATATGCCACATGTCCAATGTGGTGGTTCATGGCTTGTGTGCAGGAGGACCCACATTAGGTTGTGTCTCACTGTGCTCTTTTCTCTCCAGGGACACAGTCTCAAGTGGCAGCAGGAGGACGATGGTGTCAGTTTGCAATGAAAGCATCCCTCTCCCTGGACTCAGGGGGAGAGTCATCCCTCTTCAGGGATCATCCGCAGAGATTGTTGCCTAAGAGAGTTACAGAGCTGTGAACTAGCAGTTGGGATCCCAACTTCAGACCAAGGAAGCAATACTACCCTGGAGATACATGACAGCAGCAATGCTGTGGTGCAGATTAGAAGGAGGTGATCAGAAGTGTAAGTCTGTTGTGTATGAGACCACATAGAATCATAGAATAGTTAGAGTTAGAAGGGACATTAAAGATCATCCAGTTCCAACCCCCCTGCCATAGACAGGGACACATCCCACTAGATCAGGCTGCCCAAGGTCTCACCCAACCTGACCTTGAACACCTCCAGGGATGGGGCATCCACAACTTCCCTGGGCAACCTGTGCCAGTGTCTCACCTCTCTCATAGTGAGAGAATTCTTCCTAATGTTTAGTCTAAAGGCTCTATCAAGTTTGGGAAGTGCTGTTTTTTGCTGACTTTTCCAATCTAGACCCTATAGAAAGCTTACCTTTGGCTGACTCTAGAGAACCACCTCATGATTCCAAACCATGAAATGAAGCATGGTCATTGTGATTATACTGCTTGCTCTTAATAGCAGAAAGGGAGTTGTTTTTACATTCAGAAAAAAAAGGAATGTTTTTACATTCAGAAAGAATAAAATGCTGTGAAACTAGTGGAATTGTAACAATAGCATGAGGAATGCTGGTAAAATACCAGCATGACATGGCTTGAATTAACAATATTATGTTTTTTGCCACATGTTAGGAACCACTAACCCTGGTGGCTACTGTAACTGATTAAGAATTGTATGGGAATCTGTTTTCAATATCTGTGATTTAAAAATATCTTGGAATATAACACTGGAAAAGAAAATATATTTCCTGCAATCTGCCTCAATGCCATTTTGTCGCTGTCTAATTTCTGGTTTTCTTCTATTGTTTTGTGATTTTTTTTTCTCTAGTTATTTATTATTTTAAATACCTGTTTTCATTTTCCCGAAAACCTGACGTAAATCAGAGGTCACGTGCTTAAAATCAGCTGTATAGTTATACATGCTCTTTTTTTTAGGGAAAATGTAAACATTTCAGGGAGAAGAATCTATTTGTGTTTCTGATTTTTATAAGATAAAATAGGAGTGAAACTTGAAATGGTTTCTGTATGCTTCTGTTGGATCTATTGATTTTTTGTTTTCCTTAGAAATTTAACTGTGAGAGCTGAAAGGATCTGATAAAACTCATTGATTTTTTTTTACAGTTCCTGTGATCTCTACTTAAACTTCATTAAGCACTTAAACTCAGCCTGACTAAGCTGGAATGGTTGCTTTAAAAGTGAGAATTATCATCCTGTTTTAAATAAGGAAATGAAAACTGTAGAGCTACAGGAATCATTATGGCCACTTTTTTCTTCCTAAACCACTCAAACAGCTTTAACTCATTGATAGTATAATTTTTGCTCTGTGGACTTGAAAGCTGAGTGAGGCAACTTTCCCATGCTGCAGGAAAGAACAGGATATCAACAATTCCAAGTCCAGTTTCTAGCTCTGACACAGACTTCTTCTGTGTTTTAGAACAAGTTCTTCCTCAAAAGTTTCAGCTTGTCAGCTATAAAACCTCTGAGGGGTATGTTCTTACAAAATGCTTTAAAGCAGTAAGGCGAAAGTTTAAAAATTCTTTTGAAAAAGTTTCTCTGAGACCTCAGCCTGCTTCTGCAGTTATCAGGGGAAGTTTTACCACAGACTTAAATGGTCAAATAAAGGTTTAGATGAAGTTCTGTTGAAATCCCTGCTATAAAGTGCTTGTAATCTTAAAGTATTGTTGTCAGCAATTGCATTCATTTAAATTAGTAACTTTATGTAGGTATTCATGTTAACAAGGTTCTAGTTTCCTTGACACTTCATTCAGATTAGAACTTAATTCTCCTAATCTGTACTTGGAAATATTCAGGCAATTAATTTAGTTGGCCCAAATCTCTTTTCATCCACCTAAAAACATATCTTCTGTCATCCTCAAAGCCATATCAAAGAAAAAACACATGCCTGAAATGTCACCATGTTTAACTGGTTAGATCTGGAAGTGGCAAGAACCAGTGTCCCTGAAACTCAAAAAGCGATGACAGCATTCAATTATTTAATAAGAGATTCTGGCTTTAAAGCCCTCACGGCATTTAAATGTGTTATGGAAGCAGGAGCAAGTGATGTTCAAATATCAGATCAGAGGACCAGAGGATTAGCTATCCCAGCTTGAGAACACTGAAAGCCTCCCAGTAAGATGTCTTGGTCAATAAGCATGGAACAGTATCATATACTAGCACCAATGACTGCTGCTGAAATTGATACTGTCAAGTTGTCCCAGGACTTGACAGGTTCAACATCTACCTATCTGTCTGTGGACTGGTGGTAAGCTGACTATCTCCTGCTGTTTGATCCTGGACCTCCCATACATCTGTTGGCTTCCTAAGGTGTGTAGTAGGTATATTGCTTTTGAAGGCTTGGGTAGGTAGCTCATATACCAATCTATGAGAGGGTTTGCCACAGCTATGCAGGTAGCCCCCAGCTGCTTCCTCAAGGTCACTGTGCTCAACTTCTGTTTTCAGTGAACTCCAATGAGCTTGCCCTGGTTTGTGCTTCAGTGTTTTGCTACTGGCTGAAGCAGATAGGACCAGAATAATAATATGCAGCAGCCCAAGACCACGAGGTTTCCTGCTGCCTTGCTTCATGTTGACATGGCCATGCAAACCTTTTAAGCAGCAATGATTTCAAAGTGGCATTTCTCTAGACTGCATGTCAATGGGAACAGTTCCACCGAGACCGCAGTTGGAGGTGATAGCAAAGCAGAGTCATAGAATCAATCATTAAGGCTGGAAAAGTCCTCTGAGATCATCAAGTCCAACCATCAGCCCAACAGCACCTTGCCTATTAACCATGTACTGAAGTGCCATGCCTACACATTTTTTGAACACCTCCAGGGATGATGTATCACTTCTCTGGGCAGCCTGTTCCAATGCGTCATCACTCTTTAGATAAAGAAATTTTTCCTAATAACCAATCTAAAACTCCCTTGACACAACTTGAAGCCATTTCCTCCCATCCTATCACTTGTTACTTGGAAGAAGAGACTACCACCCACCTTGCTACAACCTCCTTTCAGGCAGTTTTAGAGGGCAATAAGTTCTACCGTTAGCCTCCTCTACTCCAGACTAAACAGCACCAGTTCCCTCAGCCATTCCTCATAAGTCTTGTGCTCCAGACCCTTCACCAGCTTTGTTGTCCTTTTCTGGACACATTCCAGCAACTCAATGTCTTTCTTGTAGTGAGGGGCCTTGTGAGTGCCCTCATGAGTGCCAAGTACAGGGGCACAATCGCTTCCCTAGTCCTGCAGGCCACACTGTTTCTGACACAAGGCAGGATGCTGTTAGCCTTCCTGACTACCTGGGAACACTGCTGGATCATGTTCAGCTACCTGTCGACCAGCTCTCCCAGGTCCTTTTCCACCAGGCAGCTTTCTGGCCACTCTTCTTCAAGCCTATAGTGCTGCATGGGGTTGTAGTGACCCAAGTGCAGGGCCTGACTTGTTAAACCTAATACAGTTGACCTCGGTTCATTGATCCAGCCTGTCCAGATCTCTCTGTAGAGCCTTCCTACCCTCAAGCAGATCAACACTCCTGCCCAATTTGTTGTCATCTGTAAACTTGCTGAGGGAGCACTCGATCTCCTCATCCAGAAAACTGATAAAGGTATTAAACAAGACAGGCCCCAAAACAGAGCCCTGGGAACACTGCTTGTGACTGGCCACCAATTATACCCTCATTTCCCTTTGAACTTAGTTTAAAGCCCTCTTGATGAGCTCTGCCAACTCATGAGTGAGAATCCATTTCCCCCTTTGAGACAGCTGAACTCCATCTGTTGCGAGCAGGCCCCGTGCTGTGTAAACCTCCCCATGATCAAACCCCCCAAAATCCCACCCATGGCACCAGCCTCAAAACCAGGAATTCTAGCAAGGCAGAACTTTTCTCAGTGTCTGACTGAATCTAGTGGCTCTTCAACCTGGAAGCAATGCTGCCAAATTGTTTGTACACAGTAGTTATGCTTAGCAGCAAATTATTGAGGAAATAGATGGAGGCACAACAAACCCTTATAGTCTCAAGAAAACTTTCAAGTTCAGTATTCTGATTTTAGGGAATTTTGTCCTCAGTGTCAGGAAAAGAAATCCCTAGATGGGCTTTGTTGCTTAAAAATTCTGTAATTTTAATAAGGTTATTTTGGACACCAGAACTTGAACTGAAATGATGTAAGGTATTGGAATAAATGTGTATGCAGAGTTCAGTCTTTGTGGCTTTACAGAATTAGTCATACTTCCTTTATTTAAAACAGGAACCACATTTCCCACGTCCTAAAAGTAACAGTCCTATAGTGAAACAAATAATTTGGTAATCCTCAGGTTGATGATAGAAGTCAGTGAGATGCAGAAATGTAAGTGTTTCTCTAACACATTGGCCTAGATGCACATGCAAGGTTAGAGGGTTTACAGCTCAGAGGAAATGGTAGAGTGGCTAAAAGCTACCTGGCAAACAAGGTCAGCTCTGATGCTATTGTGAGTTTTCTACTCAGCGGCTGTAACAGTCCTACTCTAAAACAACTTATTTAATTGTCACTACACGCGATGAATGCCCAGATGAAGCAGTTCTTTTATGTTTGGAATTGGCTGAGTTATGTTTCATGGTTGGAACTGAACTAGAGAAATGGTCAAAAATATTTCAATGACTTAGCATGTTTGGTACTGTGTAACTACTGACAAAATGTAAACGATTACGTGGTAACTAGAAAGATGCCTGCCAGGTTAGTAATGTGAGAATGTCTTGGCAAATTATATTAATGACTGCATGGAAGACACTCTAGTAGAGCTCCTGTTAGTCATATAAGCATTTTTTATGAGAATGAGATGTGTCTGGACTCTTGAGCAAACACAATCTGAACCTAGTGTTCATCCCGTTAATAGAAAAGACTCCCAGAGTCATACTACCGTGATTTGTGTGTGTGCTCACACATTCTGTTTTCTGATCCATGAAACTGCAATGACCAATTAGGTCACTTGCAGTACATAGTTATAAGATACTTAGAGCAAATAGGTGTTTAGTGGAATTGCCAGCAGCTAGTAGATAATTACTACTTTTGATTTAATGGTGATTATATGCCAATCCAACCCATGGCTAGGTCCACCAAAGAACTTCTGTGTTCTAATAAGCCTGGTGGAATTTATCTAGAAAAGATATAGTATATTGTGGTTAGGAGCATGCCTGGGCACCTTCAGAGGGAATGCATGAAAGTCTGCACATACCAAGGAAGAGGTTGCTATTAGGTAGGAATTTTTTTTGAGAACAATAGGACTTAGCTTACTTCACCTTTCTCTATATTCAGGATGCAGTTCAGCCTCCTTCCTCACAGGATCCTCAGCCATGAACTGTTGTTGAGTGTTGTAGTTTGGCGCTGCATGGCTAACATAATCTTTTGTAGCTTCCCAATGTTCAAACAGATCCCCAAACTCTTTAAACAGTTTTAAACCCCTTTTCAGCTCCTAGAAGAGTGTCCTTTTCCCCTGACCCTGCTTAACTGTCTTGTAGTGGTTATAGAGATGCTGGCCTCCCATTTCAGTGAAATTAGCGCTGATACTGATCTATTCTACTATTTCATTTCTTCGCTGATTAGGAGTTTTCACCCCAGCTGTTGTCTCAATGACCAGCATCGTTCTTTTTGCAGCACTGATATTTTTCAACTCTACAAATTCTTACGTTTTCTAGCTGGATGAAAAGTCCACATAATCAGCTAGTGTAACCTTTTGCATAACGTAATCCTTGGAAATATACATAATGAGAAGGGAAATCTTTACTCTTGTTTATGGTCATGTACTGTAACTGCTTTTAGATATTCTGTTTTAAAAAAGTTAGCTAAATCTTGAGCTGTGTGAGAAAAGAGATAATAAGCTTGCAAAATAAGTCCCATGGTATAAAGTTGAGATAATTAACCATGTTAATTCTAGGATGTTTAAAGTGACTTCTTATTGTCCACAATAGTAAGGAAACAAAACAAGAGACAATATTTGATTATTCACATTAGTCAACAATAAAGAAAGAAAAAAAAAATCAGCCTAAGCATTGCAAGGGGAAAATTATAAATCAGTGAAAATTTTATAAAAGTAAGGACTCATAGGCAATGAAACCAGCTGGCAAATGAAACTTTGGAATCAGCACTACTGAAGGTATTCAGGGGTCAGCTAGACATCCATCTATCAAAAAAGGATAACAAAATGAGTCCAGCCCCAATGTATGGATAATCCAACAGAGTTCCCTGCCAAATTTCTACCCCCAATAGTATATGATTTAGATGGAATGGAAAAGCAAAGCACTTTAGCTTGCTAGTTCTTTAGCTAATATAATCTTAAAAGCACAGATTCTTCTGTCATTTAAGAAAAATAAATTCTAGTAATTTTTTTTTTTAAAAAAAAATTATCTTTACGGGAGTGTGTAGGCTGTGCTGTAGTTTCAGACAGCTTGATCCTAACTTGGAATATTGTTAAATATTCTTGCTTTTTTTAAACTAGAAAGATTTAAAATAGAAATCAAAAAGTAAAGATAAAAATGCCTCTTAGAATGAAAAATTGTTTCACATTATTATTTTTCACATAGTAATTTTCTAGACATTGTCAGATCACTCATATCAAGCTTGGGCTAAGACTGTCAGGAATATTTGTTTTTTTCTTTGCTCAGTATGAAGGATGGTAGGAGTCTAGGGTTTGGATGGTTATAATGGTATGGCTAGCTTTTTACCTCTGTGTAAGGAATGTCTCTAGTGTAGATGGGGTCGGTGGGCAGACTGATCTTGTGGGACTTGTCCCTGCCCATGGCAGGGGGGTTGGAACTGGGTAAACTTTAAGGTCCCTTCCAATCCAAACTCTTCTATGATTCTATGATTCTATGATTCTATGTCATGACTTCAAATACAGGCCAAGAAGGATATTTCTCATTCATTACTTCTGAGTAACTGTTCAGATGGGCAGTAATGACCTAGTTCTAGTAGGTAGGTAGGTAACATGCATACAGTACAGTGTTCAAGGCTGAATTTAGCTAGCAGGCTAAGACTGCTAGTCATCAAGAACTGAGGTCCAGAATTTTAAGGTTATCTAGGCCTTTAACATTCAAGTAGTTGCCTATTGTAATTCTGAGGAGTTTGAAAGCACCTTAAGCAAAAGTAAGTGAAGTTAAGGCACCTAAGCTCCTTACAGATGGCTTAGTATGTTTTATCTGGAACACTGAACACCTTTAAATTATAGCCTAGGATTCTCAATTTCCCTCTGATTTCTCCATTGTTTATACCAGCACATACTGTAAAAGAGATGTATGACAGTTCATTAGGTTTCAAGTACGCTACAGCGAGCACAGTCTCTTTTCACAGCAATGTCTTCCAAGCATCGGTCATATCAGAGATAGCTGGCTAGCACAGAGATGAAGGTGATAATACAGTTTTAAAGAGGCTGTTTCAGACGTAGAATTAGCCTTAAGTAACAAACGAATTTTCAGACTAATTGAGTGAGAACTGATTTTCTGCAGAAATGTAACGCGTAGAGTTTAATGTTTGCAAGCACAGTACTGTCCACACTTTGCATTCCATAATTGGTACTGTGGTAATTTCTAAGAAATGCTCTGGAGCATATCAAGGCTAATTTTTTGCAAAAGAAAGTCTGCCACATTGTCACTCTGCATTATGAACACGTGTCACATGATAGAAGGGATGTGTGAATATCTGCTATCTGATGTATGCAACTGAAAAGGGAAAACACAGAGTGAAATCATCAAGCCGCATTACCCAAACTGTACAGATAAGAAAGGGTATAAAACTGAAGTTGTAAACAATCAAACAGAGAACTGTGCATGCCTTTTAGATGTGAAAACTAAAATGTTGATAGCAGAAAATAAAAAAAATCTTGCACTGTTTATCACAGGAAGTGTTCAAAATGCTGTATGGATGGGGCAATAGTTGTTATGTGTAGAAGAAAAAGCTGCCCCTTGAAACTGGTGTGCAAATGACACAACTTGTAAGCAAGGAAACTAGCTGCCACTGGATTCTGATTGGGCTCATGTACTTGTGTGTATCCTATGACCCCACAGCCACCTTCTTGCCACAATTCCAACTGTCACTGACTGTGCCGCAACTTTTGCTTCTGCTTCACCAGCCGGGCCTGGCATCTAGCACACTCTTCTCAACTACCACAGGAAACAGGTCATGTGTGTGCTGCTCATCGCCTCGATCTTCCTTTCTGAACATTTCTGTGAAACCACATGTGCTCAAGTTTGTAAATATGGACATCAGATAAAATGCAAGAAAATCTCACTATCGGAAGATCTTACCTCCGAAGGCAGCAGTGTCTATTTTCCTCCCGCTCCACTACCAAGAGACAAACAATGACGACAGGAAGAGCACACCATTTCCTCTTGAAGAGACTCATTAGTGCTGTCTGTAGCACATATTTACCCAGATTTTACTCTTTCAGAGTTGATGCACTTTCAACTGCACAAAATAGGAGATTTACCTGTACATTTTAAGTTGCTTTAATAGGATGTTTTAATAGAGGAAACAATCAAATCAAGTTACCACATAGCAGGAACTTTTATAGTTGACCTTTCAGGCAGTGCTGCTGACTGCTGAGCTAGCTCTTAGTAAGAATGTGCAAGTTGTGCTATTTTTACTTGCTATGTGTCTAGCACTGGACTTGTTTGGAATAATTAATTTATTCTTGCATATACAGGTATATATCTACCAACAAGAGTTTAGAAGTTTCTGATGCTGATAGTATTCTCACAAGGCTTCCATTGAGGAGGGGGAGAGAAAACCTTGCTGAAAGAAGCTTTGAATGAACTTCGGAAGAAAATGTTCAAATACGTTTGATATTCTCAAAATACTCTCATTTTTACCTGTGGTGAGCTAACTTCTTGCTAACACTTTATATTTGCCTGCTTGTCTAGTTCAGTGGGTTTTATTCCCTGGTTTTCAGCCACTATCCTTTTCTAGTTTTTACTCTTTCCAGCTTGAGTGCAGACACCATCTGGCTTTACACATGGAATTTCCTGGACAAGGGCAATCTATTTAGCCTTGTGAAATCCAAACCCCGGGCAAAACAAAAACTGTAGAAAGCCTCCACAAGGCAGGCTTTCTCACTTCTGTATGTGAGACATCTACATTACATATAGCAACTGTCAGAACAGAAATCACATCTTGAGCAGTAAGTTATCTTCTCAACCACTTACTCTTTTTTCCTAACTTTTCCTCTCAACTTACTGGAGTTACTACAAGTCTGTTCCAGTCAAAAGAAAGCTTGACTAGTGTGTGTGTGCGCAATTACAGAGCTTGAGAGTAGGAGAACATGTAAGAAACTGTCTATAAAAGTGCTTGGAATAAAGTACATTAAGAACAGATTTACTAAAGAAATTAGGAAGTCATTCCAATGTTCTTTTCTGTTCTAAATAACATAGTGCAAATAAAACTCTAAGACAAGATTCTGGACAAAGATATTCTTTTGAAAAGAGACCACAAGAGTCCTCGTCTTCTTAATGGAGAAAACAAGAAAGAATTGGTCCTGGTCTAGGGCACTCAAGATGCTGATCCTTTTGAACAATATACTCAAATACAGATTATTGTTTGATATATTCATCTTTGAGCAGAAACAACCCAAATTTCTATGTGCTATGGCTGTATTGTAGGAGCTGAAAAAAATACCCTCCCTATCGTTTTTTTTTTTTTTTTTAATATTTGCTAGTTTCCAAAGTTTCTAAAGGAGATTATTTGTGCAAGCCATTTTGAGCTGTACATATGATTTTTCCAGAGAAACAAAGATCTGGTTGCACAGTTCAGTGGCTTGAATCCAGATATTCTTTTATTTCAGGCTTTGGGAATCTAAAGTCAGTAGGCAACTGCATATTCCTCATAGGTGCAATTCCCTAGCGCTGAATAAAGGGTGAGGACTGAGGTGAGTTCCCCACAACAACACAGCCATCCTAACTTTTAAACCATAAAGACTTTGGTTTTGTTTTTCATATTTTGTTGTATTTTATTGTCTCTCCTGGCCTAACAGCTACTCCTATGTGTCTTTGCAGGAAGAGTGCATACCATGGTTCTGCTCTGACAGCATAGTCTCAGTGAAATGAAGAAGATAAGCAAGTCTTCTACTGTTGTACACTATGGAAAGGTGTAACTGTAATCAGTCACTTTCTCTTCTTGGCAGTCACAATGTTGGAAAGGAGGGTGTATGTAGTGGTAGTTGGGGACCAGTGATATAGACAATAACTTTCAAGCTTGTAAAATGCTCTGTGAAAAATAGTATATATTGCTGTCTATTTTCAATATGGCTGAGGTTGTATGACATTTAGGTGATAAAAGATGGTCATGTAAGAAGTAAATGACATATTAGATGTGCTATCTTGGCTTTACAACGTTCCCCCATGCAAACCACAGTTTTAGTTTGTCTTAATGAGTATGCCCTGATAACAATACTAGGTTTACAGTTTAACATGATCAGAAGAGTAGAAGTAGACTGGCTAATGTTAACAGGAAGCAGTGTCTGTTATTAATTAGGTAGGGAGAATTTGGCAGTCTAGAACTGGGTTTTTGTTGCTCTTTGAGATTTCTTCTAAAATGGTGGCCTCTTCAGTCAATACTCTAGAGAGAAAAATCTTGCTGGTTGAAATTCTTGTGTCAGTTAACAAACTCAGTTATTTAGTCACAGTCCTAGAAGGGAGACTTTTAAAGGATATGAAATGTAAATTAGCAGTCCCTCTTTTTAATAACAGTGGATGCATAAGTTCCCTTTGAGACCTAATGAAGGAGTTTGGAGGTGGAGACCACAACATGTTTAAACTAAATTTGATGTTCGTTTTGCAGATTTCTCAGGTATCTAAGAAGTGACTAATAATAATAGCAGGTGTTCTCTGTTTCTCTCAGCACGTGTCATGAAAGTAGTGTGGTCACAGAGCTATGCATTATTTATGTGATGTCAACATGTCAGCAAGTGGGGTGACAGAGACCCAGATTAAATCACTTTTGTTTTTAAATGCAGGACACAGAATAATAGTGCTGTGTCAAACTTGAGGACACTGGAATCTGGCAAATCAGCAGGAGGTCAATGTGACAGGCTCATTTGAATAGCTTTGCTCCCCATTTTGATGAAGGAATCAAAATCAAGAGTCAAAAAAAAGTTCCCCATTCCCTCCCCACACCACCTTGCCTCTCCCCACACCTCCCTGAAGACAGGGATTGTATCCAGTAAAGAGACACTCTTTGATCGCTTCATATAATGATGCATGGGTCTCTGCCCTTATGTCAGAGTTTCTATACCTAAGAATGGCCAACCATGCTATGGTACATCTATTGTCATTTATCCTTGTCCCTATAAGTGGTAAATCTGTTTGGTATGATTACTTTCATTACCTTTTTGCAGCAGCTAGTGCAACAGGTCCACACTCGCAGTTAGTTAAGTGTATTTGTAATAGACAATCATGTTGTCTACAATGGGTGCTTTACAAGTTTGAAGTCTCCCATGAAAATCTAGGAGTACTGTTCTCAACCATTTCAGCTTCTGCACCAGCTCTGATTTCTGTATCACCCCTAGAGCTGGTTCACTTTGCCAGCTGGTAGAACTCACTCAGCAAAATTAGAAACAAAAAGTTTTCTCTTGGTTTGGTAACCCAATTTGGTTCACTGAAGAACCACGTGAAAGTCAGAGGTAGTAGAAGGGAAGGAATGGGCCTGCATACTGAGGAAGGAAGGATGCAGGGAGAAGTGGTGGGAGCAAGACTGTTAGATGAGCAGCTCCTGTGCATAGCAATTGTCTACAACAGCTGAAGGAAAAAAATGTTTAATGGGAGTACTGTAAATAGGAACCTCTGTCATGGGGTGTACCTTCAAATACTTTACCCAGTAAAGTGAATGTCAATGTCCTCATTTTATGTGTGGGGTAACTGAGGGTGTGATGCAAGTTGTTTGTGATGGCATAGTAGACATGGGACTAAAACAGAATGGTCTTGACTCCTAATCAATGACACTGCTTGCAGGCCCTCTGTAATGACTATCCCTAGGCAGTGAAGTCAGACAGCTGCTGAAGGGTGAGATTCGTGTTCATGGGAAAGACGAGACCCCAGCAGTGCACTCTCCTAGCTAGAGCTCAACGGACTTTTGGCAGTGTTGTGTTGTTTCCTGCAGTCAGCTCTGCCAGGAAATCATCTTTGCAGACTCAATCCTCAACAGCTTTCTTTTATGCATAGAGCCAAACTCTGTCCTCCATTGAAGCTGAAGAGTTAGGATGGGAGGAAATGGCTTCAAGTTGCACCACAGGAGGTTTAGATTGCGTATTAGAAAACATATCTTCACAAAAAGAGTTGTCAAGCACTGGAACAGGCTGCCCAGAGAAGTGGTCGCGTGACCATCCCTGGGGGTACTGAAAATACGTGTAGATGTGGTCCTTAGGGACATGGTTTAGTGGGAGACTTGGCAGTGTTTGATTTAGCATTGCACTTAGAGGTATTTTCCAACCTAAATGATTCTACAATTCTATGAATTTAGCAATACTGCAAAACCTCACCCTAGAACAGTTAATGCACAAGGAGAGAGCTGTTGAAAGGTTAAAAGAAGCACCCGAAATACTGGGATTCATTGTACCTTGTCACCATAATACCCTTTTTATGAAAGTAGAACTATGTATGCCCATAAAAATCTTTTGCTTTTTTTATTTTAAAGGATAATGCAACCATTGGAATCTGTGCACAGTTCTTTCAAGTTAAATGCTTAGTTCAACATTCCACTTCCATTTCCTGGTGGAAAATGTTTTATATGAAAGCAACTTTAACCTTTCAGAAGGGTTCATTTACTGTTATGTTTGGTATCGGCCTTCCAAAAAATGCAGTCTGCATTTGGTGTATTATAGGTTCTGGTTTTAATATTGTTTAGAAAAAAAAAGTCATATGCCATAAGTCAGAAATAAAATATCCTGCCAGAATTCTCTCTGTACATGAATTCACCCTGTGAGTGAGTGGTTTAATGTAAGTCTGATCACTTAAAGCCAAGTCTTGGGCTTAATCTATCCATAAACTAGCTGGTAACAAATAACACATTCAACTCTTGGTCACAGGAAACTGTTAGGTTGCCTTTTTATAGACAACCACAGCCCTACAGCTCCCAAAGTACAAGGGAATATCATACAGACTTGGAAAGTGTTGAACATCTACCATATGCACATAAAGAAGGGTAATAAAGATGAAAGGCCTGAACTGTGCTTTAATTCCCATTTTTCTGCTTTTGATTTATCTGCTGCTTCTGCATTGATATTGGCCTTATTCTTTGGCCAATATTCTTTGGCCTAAAATTAGGCAGAAGATGCTTGAATTGCTTAGTTTGGTCAAATCAGTCAAACTTAGGCTTCCCTCTCTATCAGGGTAAAAGATGATAAACATAAAACTTTAAAGTATTTTCTTGCTTTCTTTTCAGCATTATTGTGCATTAATTTCTGGAGTGTTGATTGCTGTAACAATCCACTGCAGTGGGCAAATTCCTGCCCATGTGTCACTGTTGTGTAAGTGCTGCATTCATGGTGAGATGGCCACTGGTAGAGCTGTATCGAGGTGACCCCGAACTAGAGCTAGGGCTGACTTGATTGGATATAGGGCCATAAAAACATGGCTAAGCTCCTTTTGGGACCTTAACAGCCTCTTGGCATGGTGCTGCAGTATGCTGTGGGACTATCTCAGCTGCCAGGTTTGCTCAGGAGTCTCTGTACTGTGGTCCATTGCCATGTATGGTTTCATTCCCAGTATTATCCTCTACAGGAATTCTGCCATCAATAAGCACCTCTCACAGAAAAAAAGGGCCTTCAGACAGGCCTGTCCATGAGTGAGACTATAAAGGCTAATCCTCTGTGCTGCTGAGTCTCAGCTTCTAATAAAGGACTCAGAACTTGTAAGAGTAAAGCTTCAAAGTAAGTACAGATTTACAGAGGGAGGGCAGATAAGAGGGTTGTAGCCCACCCATTAAGACCACCTGGTCTTAATATGTGGTAGCAATCAGCCTTTGTGTGACATACTCTTTCCATATCCTAACCCTGTTCCAGGGAGCGAGATTTCCAAGAATTCTGCTGGCAACGTACTTGTCAAATTTGAGTGCGCTCTGTGGTGCTAAGTCTGTCAGTCATACATAATAGTTTTATCACTCTTTGAACTATGGCAGCTAAATCTTATGTTGAAGAAGAACCTTAGTAAAATAACATTTATGACATCTAGTTTCACTAATCTTTTCTCATGATGAATGCACACCTAATTCATTGAAGATGGAAAGGTCTGCAAAAATGCAAACTATTATTGTATCTGGAAATGTGTTGTGTGGCATCCCAAAGAGTATTCATGTTTTATATTCCTTTTTTGTGCATGCGCAGGCGTTCTCACGAATTTTCAGCAATGACTCCATATGGGAATGATTTCATTGTAAGAAGAAGGCTTCCATTCTATCATGAAAAAAAGCTGCATGGAAATCACAGAATACAGAAGAAAGTGTCGGTCATTTTTTGAAAGCATTGTGGCATATGGAGATGGAAACCATGCAGATTTGCCTCCAAATTTATTAAGCTTCTAGAAAAATCAGATGATGAGGAACAAATGCAAAAAGCTCACAAAAGTAGTGGTAGTTTAAACAAAATATTCATAAAGCCCTATTGCTTTTATGATGAACAGACCTGGCAAAAAGGATATTAATTAAACTCAAACAGCATTGTTTAAGCAGGTAGAGTTATTCCCAGTATATTTGGTTGCCACCTAGATTAGTGTTATACTCTTCAGTTGCTAACAATGAAGTTATCAGTCACTAGAACAAATTATTATGAGGAATAGTGAACTTACCATTTCTTTAAGTCTTCAGGCTGAGAGTGGATGGTATGCTCTAGCAAACAATGGAGACACAGCTGGGTGAAATTATATGGTTGTATTAAAGACAAGGGAACATGAGAGATTCTATGTGGTTCTTTCTAGCCTTAAGAGCTATAGGTCTATAATTTCACAAATACCATTACAAAGAACTCCTTAGAAGTAGTGAGGACCATAGCAGCAACACGAGTCTGTCTCCTAATTCAGGGTAGATTATTCCAAAGTATTTTAAAAAATTACAGATTGTAGTACTGTTTCTACATATTCCTGTCACTACAGGTCATATTACTAGCATAATTTTATGATATTGGAAATCCCTTTTTGAGGACTAAAGAGACTCTTCCTGTCTTCTAAAGAGCTCAGTGTACTTTAGTTCATGAAAGAGTCTATAAGTAAGTAAGCATGCATGCTGCTGCTTTCCTACCTGATCTATTTCAGTCATTAAAATCTGAAATAAGTAAACTAGATGACTCAGTGAAATAAAAATCCATCTGTGAAGGAAATTCTAAGATACTTCTCATTGTTATAAACCATCTCTAAGCTAAACTTTATTTTTTTCCTCCTTGTTTGGTGACACTTTGTTTAAAAGAGGAACTTAAAAGATTTTTTTCCTTCATAGCTGTCTTCCAGTTGAGAACAGGTATACCATTTTTTTACCAGATTTCCGGTGCTTGGGGGCATCGGATGCTGCAGAAACTTAAATCTAGCAGGACAGTTGGAAGTTTAGGAAGATGGAAGCTTGTACCTGACTGAACAGCTGGACATGAAAATATATAGTTTGTCAATGTTAAGATATATTCTTCTTACTATAAAAAAAAGAGAAGGGATTAAGTGAACATGTGCTTGGAAGAAAGACCTTGCCATTTCATCATGCCTTTTGGACATTACCTTTATAACTCCACTGAACTTTTTCTCAGATAAAAAAAATCTGTAGCCCACACTACAAAGGGCTTTGAGTATGTGTATATAATATATTGTTATCAGCAATCACCACAATGGTCACAAAAGGTATTTCTTCAGTATGGCTAAACCATCTCATTAATTGTAAGACAAAATTACTCCTGTGCCAGTATGTCATCCACCCACAGACATGGGTTTGGCAGCACAGTTAGGACAGCATAGTTGGAATGTCCTAACTAACACTAGAAGATCTGAAAAAACATCATAGGATAGGTTTTCAGCTCTTTCAGGGAGAGCTGATGATTTTGTGTCCTGAATGAATATGCATAATTCCAGAGGCAGATTTTTTAGTTTTTCAGATTGTAGTCAATGGCTAGTTACTCTTTTTTCTGTGAGTGTCTAAGACTGTCTTTGTTTCTCACTCCTATATACGTATGTTGTGCTAAAACAAATATCTCAACTGTCCCTTACGGGAGGGCTGTCTGCAAGACACACTTTAGCTGAACACAGTGTGTTACTAGGGTACAATGAAGGGAGCAGAATATAAGAAAACTCAGAGGAAATTTGATAGTTGTCATATAGAGCCATTCATATTGCTTTATCAGGCAGTCTTTTCTGGTCTTAAATTCCATAAATTTATAACTTTTTCTGATTCAAATAAGTTCAACTTTCTCTTGCTACTGTGTTTTGTGTTCTTGAGAAAAGATGATTGGAAAAGCTGGATGATAAAGGAGTGATCTCTGACTGCTCTTAAGCTTTTCAAATATATTATCCTTTAAAAAAAACCAAATCAACCCAATTTGTCATAAAAATTTCAGCATGAAAGTGACTAATCTATTTGCCATGCAAAGGCCATAGTAAAATGCAGATATGTGTGTTTAATACTTTATTTTCATGAATCTACAAGAGCAATTTTGAGTTAAAGGAACTCTTCAGTTTTACTCCACTAAAGACTATCTCTGTAGCTTTATTCTAAGATGTATAATAATAAAAAAAACCAAAACGGGTGAGAGGAGTAAGAAGTCACTAAAGATGGGAAAGGTTGGAGGTCTAGACCAAATTTGCATTCATCAAGGTTGTTTTCAAAAGTAAGTTTTAGGCACACTGCAAGGAAACTGGAGAGGGCTTGAACTGCTAATGCCCCCTTTGTTGCATGGATATACAGAGAACACTTTTCTTGTCCTGCAAGGATTCTGTTGATTTTGAAATTTTAGGCCCAGCATGGGGCTCAGTGACTATGAGTAACTTAAGAAACAAATATTTCATTTTAATACCAAACTTTTTTTTTCCTTTTCTAACCTTTTTATATAAACTAAATTGTTTCAACAAGAGAAGATGCTTTTAACTGCAAAAAAAGGCTTTTTGTTTTAAAAATGTTGAAATGGCACATTTCTAGAATTTCAGAACCTGTTTTCCAATATTTTTGAGGACAGGAAGCTCTTCTGGGAATAATTTCAGTTTTGATGAATTGTCTGTTGTGACCATCTTTCCTCATCTCTATGAAAAAAACCTGTTCTCACTCCTAACACTAAACCGAGGCTTCCAATACCTACAAGAAGCCTAAGGTAAGATTGCATTGGTTACCTTACTGATGCATTAGAGTGAGACACAGATATTGGATTTGGGCAACTATCTTTATCCACTGGTGCAATAAGACAAGAGTGAGAGTGTTGTGGTGATCTTTACTGGGATTCTTTTTCCTCTACAAGTACTTGAGATTGATAACACTTCTGTGTTTCTACATTTCACATATGTACTGTATCATATCAATTATGTTCACAAATACTTGTTCACAATTTGTAAACAAGTAGATAGATTGACACATACGCTAGTAAGAAACTAGGACACAAATTGTTCTGCAGCCAGAGGACTCACTTGCTCTGCAGGCTGAAGATGGAGAAGGCCCCAGTGATGGAATGGAAGCACCAAAGGCTGGATAAAATCTACACAAATACTGCCAAACTATTACAGTGAAAATCCTTATGTTTCTCTCCTGTGTGAGAAGGGAAATCCAGGCTGAGATGTTCAGAGGGGTTGGTTCATTGGTATTGAATAAGGAAGTTACCAAAGAAACAAGAAGAATCTGAAACCAGAAAGCCCTTGCACTCAGCAGGGTCTTCCCTCCCCTCCTCCAACTGAGCACCACTGTTTAGTGTCTACCAGTTAGTAAATGTATGTTACCTTATATATGAACAAAGAACTGACATTTTAAACAGCTTTAATGGCTTGTAATCATGCTGTTTGATAAGACTTTAAATGTGTTTTATTAATAAAATCTCATGATTTACTTGGCTATACTTCCATAGGCATCATTAATGAGCACAGCTTTAGACAGTCGGGACCCTGGGTACACCAACAAGCCCCAATGTCCCTGCCCAGTTCCTGGGGTTGCTGGGCTGGTCTCTGGCTTCCCATAGTCCTGCTCTACTTGGCTGTGGGACCCACCGAGCTGGGTTCACCTACAGGCCCACTGCCCAGCCTGTCCCCAGAGTGTCCTGGTGCCTGATGCTGGGGCTGGAGCTGTCATAGTGCCCTCTGGTTGGGCCAGTTGGACAGGCTATGGCTAGTGAGACCCTGCCTTGACGGACACCCAGAGAGACATCCACTGGTACTGGTGCCCCTGCTCCAGGAAGCTACTGTCCCACACGGCACCCTGACATAGAGATTTTGGTGACCCCTTGCTATCCAGACTGGACAGAAGTAGTGCCATTGTGCCCAGATATGGCAGACACAGCCTTTTCTAATGATAGATTTGTGCGAGGCAAGATTGGCCTCAAGAAGAAAAGAGCTCCTCATGGCAGAGGTGGTGTCCTTCATTCTCAGAAATTAACTACTCTTCCCATAAAAGCAGGTATGGGAAACTGCCTTTTTTTCTTAACTTTGCTCTAATGCATTCCGTTAAAGAATGTGACTCTGGTGTGCTGTTTGACAATAATGCAGCAAAAGTGGAGTTCTCATTTGTCAGCTTTCTGAAATTAAGTACAAGTTCAGAACTTTTCAGACTGCAAATAGCTCCAGTGTTTTGTTTCAGGCTTATCTGACAAAAAGCTGAGATTTTCTAATGCTGAAAACATTTTTATATAATGTTTTATATCACAAGTTTTCCATCAAAAGTGGTGAAGGGTGATGTGGGGATGCTGAGCTTCGATGGGTCTTCCAGCATGTTATTCAGTCAGAGTATGTTCCAGCACAACTCGTTATGAAGCTTGGAGGGCTTTAAGGATACACTGTAAAAGTATATATGCATTCTCAGGTCTTTCTTTAGTCTTTCTTTTCTTTTTTTAAAGCAAAGTTTTGAAATCATAACAAATAGTCTGAGGTCCATCTAGAGACTAATTAACATTGGTTTTGGGATCAAGATGTCTTCATTACTAGACAGCTGAAGTGAAATATATTTTCTCCATTTCAGTGCATCTGTGATTCCTGCATATTATTGGGAGTAGTCTTCTGAGCTGCAGGAATTAGCAGAGGTCTCTGCAAAGCATCAGCACTTCTCTGTAGTCCCAGAGAGGGATGGTTCTTCATGATGCATCTTTTTCCAAGTAATAGTTTTGAAAGATGCATCCTGTTTTCCTTCCAGCCTAGGAAACCAGAGATCTTTTCTATTTTCTGTGCCAAGACCTCCTTCCATCTATATTGCAGACTGGCAGTGCACAAATTGCAGCTAGTAGAATATCCCATTAGCTAAATGTATCGCCAAAATTAAATGCCCTACTTGTGTATTTGCCTTCATGTAACAAAGCACTCTAAGCTTCATCTTTTGCTGTCTGTACTAGTCAGGAGTACTCTTTTGCTGTCCAGTTAATTTTGTATTGTTTCAAATCCTAAATTTGAAGCATGACGTTAGTGTTCTTTTTGGACTGACAGAGCGTATCTGCTTTGTAGAAGATCAATGGACAAATTTTGGCAGTGGCGTAGGGAGCCATGAGGTCTTGTGGTGCTGCCCTTTGTACTTGGAGCTGAGGCAGGAGTGGAGGCCGGAGTGTTCAAAAAAGCATGTAGATGTGGCACTTTGAGACATCATTTAGTAGGCACAGTGGTGTTGGGCTGATGGTTGGACCTGATGATCTTAGAGATCTCTTTCAATCTTATTGATTCTATGATTCTATGAAACCATGTACTTGAAGAAAGACCCAGTCTTTATGTTGGGACATTTTTTAATTTCCCACCTTTGACAGAGCATCTTCTATACTTCTACATTCAGCTCAGAATAAAAGTTGCAATTGTTGTTATCCAAACAAAGATATCTACTGTCATACATTGGTCCTGACCTGACTACATCATACCTCAACTCCAGATTAAATTCTTGCAGAGCCATCTTAGAAGTTTGACTGGAGAAGCCTCCTATTTGTAATACAGCTATGAAGGGCAGCATTTCATACTGACTTGTTAGAAGAAAAGATTTATTCTGGACTTTGAAGGTGTTACTTTTATGCATTCTTTGGAAAATTGAAGGGAAACAAATAGACTTCTACCTCTTTCCCCTTGATGCAAAGAATTTTGGCAGCTGTGAATGGAACAGACTGAAGCCATTTTGGAGATGGATATTTAAGTTGTACAACCTGGATGAAATTCTTTAATAAGTATTCTCTCTTTTCTTTCATTACGTGAGGTTCTGCTTTTCTTGGCTCACGCAGATTCTTGTGAAAATGTAACAAGCTATATTCTGAATATGTCACATAAGAAACAGAAGGATCTCTTTAAAAGATGGTCTATAAATAATATTAATGGGAGCTCATGGTTAAGGACCAGGCACGTCCCTTTCCTCTTGTCAGTCTTCTTGGCCTGAACAAAGAGGCTCTTCTAGCAACGACTTGCACATGGTAAAGGTGAAAAAGGAGGGTTTGGTAGCTACAATACAAAACATAGCATTTTTTCTCTTTTTGCAATGTATTTTTAATGTGTTGTACCCTCAGCTATTATGCACAAAGTTTTCTGTGGCAGACTGATTGAAACAGAAGGCTTGATCCTGTTGTCAATGTCTCTTTCACACCACAATTCAACTGGTGTAACTCAATTACCTCAGTGGGGTTCCTCTGACTTAAGTGTGTTCCTCCCTGGTTAATAGCATGCAGAACTATATTCACATGACTAAGCAAGAGCCTTCTGAATGAAGAAAATTCCAGCTGGTGTAGTGTACAATAGGATGTACCTAATGCTCAACTTATGCATATTAGATTAGAGCTTTATTTCACGTTTTGCATTATATTTCTGCTTTAGATGAAATAGCCTTGTACTCTCCTGATTTCTTGCTTTATGACAACTTTCTTGATAAAGAAACCTTAGTAGTAAGAATGACTAATTAACCCGTGGATGGCCATCCTACACTTCTTTATGAGCAGCAGCTTAGTACCACTCATAACGTATATTTCTGTATTATATACTCTCAAAACCTGACTTATCTGCTGTGCTGAAAGTAAACAAGAATAGCAGCTTCAGAAATGGCTGGAGTATGCCCTTTTGAGCTTATTAGACTTGAAAAGCATACTCGGTGTGTCAAGCCTTGGATTGCCTGTGAGAGAGCCAAGTGGGTGAAGGCAAGCGTCAGACAAACTCTGTGATTCCTGTAGCCACCCTGAGAGCTCCAAAGGGCGTTATGGGCAAAGCATGTTAGTTGCACAAAAGACGCAGTTCAGAAAAATAAAATAATAAATCTGAGATGTTTCTGTACTTCTGTTATTCTCTTTTACTTGGGATATTTCCAGAGTTCAGTGAGTGGGACGTAACAGTACTTGTTTGTTGATGAAATGATAACTTCACCTAGATAAAGCGCATACATACTGTTATTTTAATAAAAGAAACAAGTCTCACATTTAAAAGGGAAATATAATATGATAAACATCCTTTTGTACTGGCCTAGTTATTTTTATAAACTTGTGTGAGGCTAAGGTATTTGCCTTCCAAAACAGAATTTTTGCAAGAGTCTGCAAGTTCTGTAATACCTTTTTCAGCATCTGTTGAGTGAGCCAAAGGTCTGTGGTCAAGTGGGCATCTCAATTACAACTCTTTATTGAACATCTAATGCATTAGTCTTTAAATCCTACGGAACATTCTCTTCCAGAGCAAAGCTGTTGAGCATTTAATTTTCAACTTCATCCTAGTTCCAAGGAAAATACAAAAAAATGATGATATCAATGAGTCTTGGATGTCCATGGTGTTTTGATTTAAATAATTCAAAGTGATCAGGGAGACATTTTTATTTTTTATATTGATTTTACAACAACCTGAAAACACAGGGAAAGAACTTACATTTTTAGATTTTAACTCTATTTCCATCAGAATACTTTTTTTCAGTAGTTATTGAAGTCTTTTTAAGATGTCCTTTTCATATTTTTCTCACCTTTTTGTGCATCTGACCTTTAATGCTTTTTACAACGATTTTTAAGTAAATATTTGGCATATTGAGTCTTGTTCTGTAGATGTTATTACCACTGTTCTTAAACTGTAGCAAGTTACTCGTTATAAATGAGGTAGAGATTTGGATGAAGGTAGTTGTGAACGCTGCTACCCACAGCACTGAGGGTAATTATGGCAAGTTAATGGTCTGGGATGCTCCCACTCAGTAATAGCTTACATCAGTGCCTACATCAGTTTATTGCAAAATTTCAGTGTTTAGATGAACATGTGCCCTTGCTACCTTGTAACCTATCCCAGGACTCCAGATGGAAACAGCCTTCTTAGAGAGGAGAGGTTAGATTTGGCACTGAGAACTGGTGTGAAAATAACTCATACTGCCTTCATAAAGAGGTCTGTGTTCAGAAACAGTTTGATGTGAGGCTACAGGAACCTGATGCCACCATCTATGCTTTGACCTTTCACAATTACAACCTAATCCAGGCCTTCTGCACTTCTGTCTTCAGCATCCCTGGGAGCTTCTCAGATAGCTCAGAGACTGTTTGTTTATCAGGGACATCAATATGGGCTCCCTATAGGAGAGATAATGTTTTTTTTGTTTGTTTCTTTTATAGTTGGAGCAGATAAAGAAAGACCAGTAACTGCTTCAGTGCTTAGCTATGATGATGTTGGGCTTACTGTTCCCCAGAATGAAAGTATGTAGTAGGTTTGGAAGAGTAGAAGCATTTGCCATATCTTAAAAGGAAGAAAAGGGTGCACATGGAAAATTACCTAAGTGGTTTGTGTTTGGTATTTGTTTCCCATAACACCAAGTGTTCTGGTAGCACAAGCTAAGTTTCATTTAGAAACCATCTCAGAAGTATTCAGAATAGTTTGCCTTTAGCATAGATTAAAACTGTTTAAAAAAATGAGTTTCTGTCTTGTGGAATATTTAAGGTTTCAGAATATATGTAGTTAAGTTTTGTCTTGAATCCGAACAGAAAGTCAAAAGTGTTTTCAGAAAAAAAGTAAAAATTTTTCTCTGGTATTATCAGATCAAATATAAGAAAACAAAATTCCCATTTTCAGAGAATAATGCTGGATATTTGATGATGATGATGATATTAATGAACTTTGAAAATACATTATAAATCCAGGGCAATGTCAACATTGGTATTAGTGGTGGATAAGTTTGTTTAAATAGCATTTAAATGAGCTTATTCATGAAACACAATCTTTTAGATGGTTAGAAGTATCTTATTATATTATTATGCTTAGAGCTTATAGTTATTATACTTAGGGGTGACCTATTGCTCATTTAGCTGGAACTGAAAAGTTGTTCTTGCAGGCTGTCATATTTGCTTGGAAGGAAGAAAGACTGGCAAAAAGCCGCATTACTGATAACTGTTTCCAGTGAGGAGGCACCAATAATGTTTAGGTAAACATTCAAAGCATTAAACCTCCATCAGAATGATGTTATGTACCAAGATGTTCCACTGTCAGTGGTAACCAAAAGAATCCTACTTCAGTGTATCTGAACAATGCTTGTACTTTTCTTTTTTTTCGAAGAACAATGCTGGCCACATTTATCCATGGGGTAGTCATTAGTAGTTTGATTTGCATTGTTCTGAAAAATGGTCTTCAAGCCAAAGTCTAGAAACCTTCCCCTCAACCCTCCTCTGTGAAAACTATGCTAAAACTCTGTGAAGAATAATGTTAGTGTGCACACTTCTAGTTTTCATTTGTGTTTGTATAAAGAGGAAATCTGCAAAGTGACGAACATACTCATCTCCCACTAAGTTCAAGAAGCACCAATGTTTAGTTGGTCTTTAATATCTATTTCTAACAAATTTTCATTCAGAATTATCAAGATGGCCTTATCAAAATACTGTTTTTCAGCAATGAGTGAATGTGTTATATTTCAAAGAAAAGATTCTATGCCATGCTGATTTGCAGAAGCCCAGGTGATTCTATGGCTCTGAGAAATCTATCGTACATAAGGACCTATGTACTGTTTGGTGGGCATTTTTAATATTTAAAGCAATACCTTGGTCCATATTCCAAACAGAAGAGTCTTGGTGTTGCAGCAAGAGCTTGGTACTGAGACATGTCTGAATCTGAGCTTTGGTTGTGCCTAGTGGAAGAAGCATTCCTTTGCTTTATAAGTTTGGAGTTCATTACTGTAATTGACTCTGCAGCCCTATTTTCTGTTTCCAAGGTCACCACAACAAGAAAAACAGGTGTTGTGCTTTAAGTTAAAGTAGGATCAGCTTCTGACTCTTAATTCAGTTGCTCTAAGTAACTTCATTTTTCTGAAAACTAATAACTGCATGTTTTTTGGATGGTATTCTTCTCTCAAGTGATGACACAGAGCATTGCTATGCAGAAAAGCCAATGCTTATACTTAACCAAGGCCATCCTCAACCTAGTGGAAAAGGAGCTGTACCTGTGAGGAAGGGCAAATAGGGCAGGTGACCCTAAACTGACCAACTGATGAGTATTCCATCGTATATGTGTCATACTCGGTATAAATTGAGAGATCACAATGGTCTCGCTCTGTTCTGTGATGGCTAACGTCCAGTGAGGACCTTGTCTGTCTGGTTCCTCCTGATCCCAGATCTGTGCATTTCTGAATTCACTTCCTGAGTCCAAGTCTCTCCCATCTACGGATCCATTCCTTTGTGTCTGCTCTGCAGCATTTGTGGTGATGTATAGTCATCAAGGGGTGGGCTAGGGGACGAGCTCATATATTTTTATATATTTTATTACTTTCATTGTTATGATTAGCATTGCATTAAAGCTGTAGTTCTAGTTTCCAACCCATAAGTCTTTTTCCTCTCATTTCCCTCTCCCCTTTCCCTGCAGGAGGCAGGTGGAGAAAGGTATTTTGGACCTAACTGCAAGGCTTTAGCTGCTGAGTTTGGCCAAGTGAGGCTAAACCGTGAAAAACAGGAAAAGTCAAGACTAGTGCTTCTGTAGATTATGAAGTACATTAGATTTCCCTGCTTTTGGTTTGTGTTACAGAGGTACTAACCATCATCCACGAGAGCAGACCTGAGAATTATAGGATACTTCTCACCATTTCTGTAACACGTATATGTCTCTCAAGGTCTGCAGAAAATGAAATTTTCTGCCAATGGTGGATAAAAACATAGGTATGGATCCATTATACTCTGAATTTTTAATCATAACAGATGAAGATGAGTGTGGAAAATATAAAGAAAATTTAGCTAGTAAAGTTTGCTTCTGTGTTTCAAGGCTGGAATAATTCCTGAGAATATTGAAAGATGTGCCTGACAGGCTACTCTATATCTGCTACGGCGGTAAGCCCTGTGCTCATGCCATTGACCACATCATTGTCACTTGGCAATTCCTGACTTCTGTCTATGGACAAGACATGATATCATGAGGTTGAGGGCTGGAGTCCGTGGAGGAGCATGGAAAGCTGTAGCTGTATAAGATGGTTGCCCAAGCTATCTGCAGAACAGTGATGTATGAAGACTAAGGGTGGCCTGTCTGGCTTACCCTATCTATTCCACAGGAACTGAAAATATGCACATCTCCACCCTTTCCGCTGGAGATCTGGAGAGGCTTCTATTAACAAGAGAGTGTTTTTCTCCCGGAATCTGTAAGCCATTGCAAAACAGTTCTGCTCTTCCCGTATTCTTCAGGGATGGCAGATAGGGTAGAATGCATGACATCTGAGCTTCAGTGGCTTCTTTGTAGCTGTGGAAAGCTGCTTAGAGAAGACATCTCTTCTAGCTTGAAGAGATTACAAAAATGAGCGGACTACATCTTTTTCCTCAGTGACCTTGCCTAGTCTCTTTCTCTATATCTCTGGTGCTGTAGACTGGACTCAGAGCAATGCCACACATCTAAGACCGAGCGCTGCAAGGATGTGCTATGATTTTGTTGTAGGCCAAATGATGGTGTTAGGCATAACCTTCTTAGAAACAGTTAACCAGGTAGAAACCTGATTACCTTAGAAACAGGTAACCAGGAAGGAGCAGAAAGTCTAGCTATGATTAGCTAAAGTCATCAGTGACTGGAGAGTTGGAAATGGAGAAGTGAAAGAGAGAGGCAGTGGACACTTATCTCTACGTTTTTGATTGTATTCAGGCAGCATTGTTATAATGATGTACATGACAACTTGGATGAGGCTGAAAAACTAACTTTTCTCAATGAAGTTAGAGAGACTTGTTTCTACGGAAATCGTGCAGAGATGGAAAATTATGGCTGCCTTCCTTACTGCTAAGAAAAGCTTGCAGTCCCCAATAACTGATCTTGCAGTACTCACTTCAGTGCCAACGTCTTACTTGTGTACCCTGTTTTGGCAGTCATAGATAATTATTTGAGCTGGAAAGCTAGGGTAGCAATGAGGTGTCTTTTTGTGGTTAGGACCTGGTTTTTTTGCTTGTTGCAATGTTAAATTATGAGTATTATTAACCTTTTTATTCTTCTAAATTACATACTTAAACAGCAAAGATCTGTGAGTAAAAGATCATGTGCCATCAAGGTTTCACTGTAGTGCTGCAATAAGCAGGTGAAATAGTTTGTGAAGTGTTGTTAGACTTATTGCAGGGTGTGGGGAAGGCACAACTATTTTGGAGCATCACTAGGCTTAGGAGCTTCCATGACTGAAAGACAACATGAAATAAGACTGATATATTTGCAACTCTGTAAATACATCCCCTTTCCTGTTTTTGCCTGGACAGATTGCTCTGACTCATTTGAATTGTAATGAATATTCTTGGCTTCTGTATTTGCTTTGCACTTAATCTCTCTAGAGACACACAGGTCCCAGATATTTGACTTGTGACCTACCATGCCTTGGGCTCCTATCCTATTCCCGTCTGAAAGCTATATCTGTCCCTGGATATCTGCCATGTCTCCCTGCTTCCTGTAGGTGCCCATAAATTGAGAGACTTATATGACCATCTTCCTGGATTATGCATGACCAAGCTCCAAGTCCTTCAAGACAAAGCATTGTTTTGGCTTGTTGTCTTGCATGTAACCTTCAGTGTCTGTGGTTTGGTCTGATAATGGCCCAAGATCCTGATGGTCCACATGGCATATACTGCGTGTAAATCAGCTGTATAAGCCCTGCTGCTCTGATCCAAATCCTGAGCCAAAGGAAATGAAGATTCCCCTGGGACCACTCTCGCAGTGAGACAGATCAGACTTTGTAGACTGCAGCTGTGGCCTCATAGTGGTCACAGAGATGAAAGCATAAATGTTGCTACAAACGGGTTAAGGGCTAGAAGAATACTGCGGAGTTGATTGTCCGTTGAGTTGCACTCTGTAGGTACTTGCAGGTGGTAGCAGCAGTATCCAGTGAAAAATGGCACTTCTTTCTCTGGATTGAGTAGTAGGAAAGGAACCTTGAGCTTAGAAAGGAAGTGAGACATCCAGCAAAATGATTTCCAAATCTGTCATGCCTGGAGAAGGTGAAGAAAGGCCTCCAGCTGGGTACAAAGGCAATTCAGGCCACGCTAAAGTACACAGATGATCCTAAGTTTTTCCTGAGCGTTCTGGGTGTTCTGACTTCATCTGAGATTTAGACTGGGTTAAGCCTGAGCTGCCAGAGCCAATCTTTGGTCTGTGTTATGGGTCAGTGACTACTTTTAGGTGATTTTACTGAGAATTCTATCATTTTATGAATCAGACAGTGTGACATTATATGTGTGCGAAGATTTCCCTTGCACAAATCTTTTCAGCAGCCCATCAACTTGTCAGTCTGGGCAGAGGTAATGTGATGTCAAAAAGGCACAGCTTTATTAGGCTCTGTTAAAATGGCAGGGGATTTCTTTTCCAGCCAATTAGTAGTGCAGAAAAAAAAGCAACCCTCATGTCTTTCTCAAACACAGCACACCATGTACTTCTTATTAAGGACAATATGTGTGCTGAGTGTCACTTTTCAAACTTCATCTTTTTTTGCTGTTGCCCTATTAAAAAACAAGCAAGGTTAAAATTTCATTACAATAGGGAAAGTATGTGTGTGTATATTTGTTTCCTACTGTTCCATAGCAAAAAAGCTGTTGGGAATTTGCTCCCATTTAAACAAGATGTACTAGTGTTGTGTTTTGATTTGATTTTATCCTGAGGCATAAAGAAAATTAGCTTCAAAAGTGGATAAATGTGTGAAACCAAGAGCCTAAGGATGAAATTAGTTTCCAACTTTAACCAATATCAGTGCTATTAACTGTGATAGTTGGCTAAATTCTTCAGCTAAGTATTTCAAGGTACGTAAAATTAAGGATATAAATAGTTTATGTATTTCTGGAGATTCAACAGAGATCAGACTGTTACATGATGCAGGATGTTACTTCTTTAAGTAGCTTTGTGGCTTCTGTGTTTCATTGCAGGAATCTTTGTGGCTGAACATAAGGCTTTTAGGGCACTCTTACATTATTCCAACCACATTATGTAGGGTGAAAGGGTTAGTGTATGTGTCTAATTTGACAAGACAGATGAAGTGAAGGAACCAGTCTTTATTGTTAAGATAGGAAAATGAGGTGAAAAAGACATATGCCAAAGATCAGTTAGATTAAGGCTAAGAACTGAGGCTGTGTCTTACAGTTCCCTTAATGATAAGAAAAAGTATTTCTGCTTGATTATGGCAAACTAATGCAGGTAGTGTGCTGTACTGACGTTCTGTCTTTTAAGGTCTTTTGGAATTCTCTTATCTCCTCCCCTGCCTATTCACAGCAAAATGTATTTTCACTAATAATGATTCTGCAGTGCTTTTGTACTGTATGTACAGGAAGCTGAATGAGTGTCTGGGGACCTTTTAGCTGGATCTATAAAAAGTCTGTGTCAATAAAATGCTATCAGATCTATCCTTCAGAGCTGTGATTACAGAAGAGGAAAAAGAAAGACATTGCTCAATGTGATTGTGGTATTCCTGCATGTAATCTTCTCCCATGTGGTCATGTTTCCTCAGATAAGAAAAATTACCACTCCAGTGTCAGTGGGGATGGGGTCACTGAATGGGAACAGAAGCATGTTTGGTTTTTTCACAATGGACAGTTGTTTTGTGTGTTTTCCTGACTGGATAAACCATGTCCATGGTTACTGAGCAAAGTTTATTTCTGTAGGAAATAGGTAACCATGTTTGTGCAGTGGGGGTATCAGAACACAGAGGATTTGAAAGCAAAGGTCCAGAGGTCATCAGCAGAGGGTATGTGATGAGGAAATGCAAGGAGATATATTGTGTGGATTCTGGCATATACTTCATGGGATGCTTCCTTTCAAGCACTGGTGAGTGAGAGAAGGGAACAGAAGGTCTTTGATAATACAGCAGCAGGGTAAATTCATTTCAGGGCCAGCTCTTCACCTTCTATAAAATAGTGCAACTGATTTATGCACACAGGGATTTGGCTTGAAGCTTTAATTGTTTTCTTGGCTAAGTTCTGTTTTCCTTATGTGTTCTCAGACTATCAAAATAGTGTTAAATGTCATATTTCACCAAAACCTGTTGCTTTTGCCACCCAATTTGTTCATTATGTTCTCCTGAAGTAGTGCTGCAGAGTAACTTTATTTCATAGCTCCAATAAAAAACGTATCCAGAACTACAAATGGCTTTTTGAATGCTAACAGCATTCCTAAATTGTCCTTTCTTGTTAAGTGACCAATGGAATGTGGATAACTGTAGAGTTACTTTTACCAGATAATTTATGCCATTGCTACTCTGTTTGGGTCCTGTGTTTCCACAGTTTCCTCGTTGCTTCAGGTATAAGGCGCGCTGTGGCCTTGTGTATGTAACATTGCCTAAAGCACCAATTAAGCTGTGACTGCAGCTCACATAGGTAGGAGCGTAAAACTGAGCGCTGCTGGAAAGCAAGAAGTGTTGCTTAGAGCAGACTAAAGACCCTGCACAAAACTGGGATAGAAACTCAGGCAGTTGGTTTTCGCTGAGTTCTATGCAGTTATCCTGCCTAAATTTAGGATCTAAGGTCCTTCTAAATTAGCGTCTGCTTGAACTAGATTTACTCTTGAATACTATGTAGCTCCTGCATGGAGAAGGTGATGGTACGTTTTCCAAAGGGCTGACAGTATAAAAGAACAATGGCAAACAAATAGTGGGCAGCAAAAGGGACATTTTAAAATTACTTTTGCAGGTAAGAATCAAATGCATAGAGGGACTGAACAATTTAGATAGGGTCATGTTAAAAAATGTAAAAACTACTTTTGTTTCACTGTTGCTTCGTGTTTCTTATGTACATAAATGTATCCATATCTTAGTTATCATAGAATCACAGTCAAATATTCATAGTAGAAAATAAGGCTGTGGCAAATTCAGATGTGACTGTGTCCCTGCCTTCTTGTTACCATATTGCTTAACTGCCTGGTGGAATGGGGTGCAAGAAAGTGCCTCATCTGCTGCAGTGCAGAAGCCATCTGTGCCTGGTTTAGCAGGGAGCTGGTTACCTAAGGATGGGTGGCTGTCGTTATCGTAAAGCAAGTCAGAAAGCGTTCACTGAGACTGTTTCCAATATAGTATATACTATGATCATATACAATAGGTCAGAAAAAATGGTACTCATTAGAAAACTCATCATCACATACCTCAAGTCCTTTAAAAGATATCAAAGTTTTAAAATCTTTGATATCTCTCCAGAGGTGGGTAGAAAGATGCGAGATTGCTCATTGCACTACATTCATAGTAAAAGGTCATTTTGGCATGGGTGATGTACCTATCGGAACTGTAGCACACTTGTTTTGTTACCTTTTCTCTCATTGGGTGCATATTCTTCATATTGGGAGGCTGTAATTTATGTAATCTGATGCTAGACAGTTTGTGTTGTACAATCAATTCACTACTCATATTGCCATAATAACACCTCCTAGCTGGAGCATGTTTTTATGCAGCACAAGAAAGTCATTGGTCCCCAGAGCATGCCTGAGGTGCTGCTGGAGGCTGTAATGTAAGAAAGTGAAATTAGGAAGTAGAGTAATTTTTTGGTTCATGCAGTCCATCTGAGAGAAGCAGAGACTGGAGATGCCATGTTGGTGGTAAACCCTTTCCTTGATTGACACTCATAGAGGAAATGTCAGCTGAAGCTCTGAGTGGGCTGAATGCAGGAGAAAATATATGATGATTTGTATTACAGATCAAGGATCTACTGGAAATAAATAATAAGTGTTCAGTCTGAGGTGGAGGCAGCTTCAAGAGTGGACTACCAGCAGTCCCTTGGTGCCCATGGAAAGGTTATCAAGGTGGTGCCAGGCTATGCACAGCAGCACATTATAGAAACACATATTTATTGAAACAAGAGAGGAGCAAACTATACACAGGGAGGAACCTCTTCTCCGTAAGGGCGATCAGGCAGTGGAACAAGTGTCCAGAGGGGTTATGCAATCTCTGTGCTTGGAAGGTTTCAAGACCCAGTTGATCACAGCTCAAAGCGTTCTGTTCTGTCCTCATGACTGAGCCTGCTTTGAAGTTGGACTAGAGACATCCTGAGGTCCCTTCCTAAAGTTTCCTCTGATTGCATGACAGCTCGCACAACAGAACTTTACCATCTAACTTCTTGAGGAAGCTGATATGTTTTGTTTTAATGGAATCATACATCTCTAAGAAATTATTTCAGCTTTGATTAAAGAATTCTATCCTATTATAACTGTTGTTAATTTTGCTAGCAGTTTAAAAAATAGAAGACAGTTTAGTTCAAAACACTCAATTTCAGAACTCATAGTAAACAAAAGCTCCTACCCCTTCTCTGCTTTTCCTCTCCTCCTCCTTCCTCTCCAGGAAAATTCCCCAAATAGAATTAAAAAATCCCCTGATTTTTAAGTGAAATATCATTATAGAGGACAACAGTTATAGATCCAATCTTTAGTTCCATTTCAGTGTTTTTGTTTCTGTCGTTAATTAATGGCAACATCTTTTGTTCTCATTCAGAGAAGGTTCTGCTAAGTCATTGGGGTATATCACGCAGAATAATGATGAATTGTAGGGCACATTTTTTTTCAGACATACATGGGACTGGCAGCTGGAAGTTCCCATTATCTCATTTTAGGGGTTAATACTGAAGAATATCCAATTTTTTTATCTGCAAAGGTCAAAGAGGAAAATATTCTTATATTCTTACAAGTGCTATCTTATGCTGCAGAAATGAAGTTGCAGAAACTACAAGAGGAGAATAAATAGCATGACTTTATTCCAAGGTATTTATTAGGAATTCTCTGAGTGAAATCCATACTGGAAATTCAAGCATGCCTTTTGTTTACCTCTTAAAATGATTTAGTGCACATGGCGCAGTTTTTATTCACCATGTGCAAGATTGGGTATATATTGAAGTCATGAGTGAGAGGATAAGGTTTTGAAAACTTTGTCTTGTTTTTGGCTTTTAACTGGAAGAACATAATGATAGGAATAATACGTGGTATTAAAAAAAAAGAATAGGGTTATATCATACTGTCAACTCTGCCAATTTTATTTACCCAACTCTACAGCTAATGTCACTGCTATCTCAGTAGGGCTATTGATTTGGTAAAGGAGGATTTAGGCAAGTAGTGGTGGCAGAAGCAACTTAAATTTAACTTGTTTGTCCCTACACTATGAAATAAATTCCTCCTTAGCAAAGGCTCATCTCCTGCCTCTCTTCATCATTCTCAATGGTGTTGTACTCCAACTGTAGTAAGGTGTTCAGCAGTGAAAAACAAGACCAAGTAAGGAATGAATTGATATCATATATTTTAGCTCTTTAAAAGCCCACCACTCTGAAGCAGGTGCTTTGGCTACTTCTAAAATTGAGGCAAAGTAATAGGTGTTCTATCAAAGCTCTTTATCCCACTGTAAGAATATCTAGTTGACTAACTTAAAGTTTGTTCACTTTTCAGTTAGTTAAGGCTAAATGAGATAAACCCCACTATAAGTACCATAGAATTTAATGTTCTGTTTGCAGAAGTGGTCATGTTTTTATATATTGATCTTTCTAGGTGGAGCTGAAGTAAGTTAAGATGGCATTCTAGTATTCAAAACAGTCTGTGAGTCATTACAGTTTATTATATATTCTAAGAAACCTATATTTTCCCAGGTATTCAAAATAATATTTTTATTGTCTGAAGAGACAATCATCTGCTGTAACTTGTGTATTATGTAGAAGATTCACTACTGCTCAACAGCTTTCACAGCAGTCACTTGCTTTACTGTGCCACGAAGTAGGATGCAAGCCAGAAACACGAACAATGTAAAATAACTATAGTGGGTACTAACCTATCAGTAGTACACCCTCAGCTCAAATATTTACTTTATGTAATGCTTCTGGTCTTGCAGTGCACAAAGAAACTTTTGTTCAGATAACCAATAGAAATTCTGGAGAACCACCTTAAATTTTCTGGAGGAGGCCCTGAGATTAGCCAGAGTAGAAATATACCAAAGTCCTGATTATGGAAATTCAGAACAAAGGTTTTGCTTTTATAGTTGTATTTTTTTAACAAGTACACTGTTTTTCAGACATAAGTGAAGATCCCAAAACCAGATATGGTCCTAAACACAATTCTGCACCAGTTTGCCCAGTCTCTTGGCCATATATTTAAAGTGAGCATGTTAGCTAGGGATTACTAAACCCAGTAAAGACAATGTGATGTTAAAGGTGGTAGAACTACACAGTCAGAATTGCAGCTGAAGAATTAATACACCTAATGTGTTCTCTGTTCTAAGATCTGAAAGGGTTAGTTATAAAATGGGTTAGTTGTTAGTTATGAATTAGAAAGAGTTAGTTATAAAACCTTGCAGTGCTGACTAAGATGAATACAGTGCTTCACTCACACTAGTATTTTTTTCACTACATCTGTTCTCTTTGGGAAGTATCTGGACCTTGCTCATGGTCAAGTGGCTGAGATGCACAAATAACTTGCCCTACATGAAGTAGGATGGGTTTATTTAATTTTTTTTTTTCAACATGTCTCCAGACAACTTTGTGCTTGGAACAAGATGAGGTCTCCTCTTCCATAGGCCCCCCATATCTGACAGTTGAGGCTGAGGCTGACAGGTACTTGACATACTTGCAGAACGTAGTCCCCTTCTGTATATTGCTACTAGGTCCAGCTTTCAGCAGACTGTGCTGGCTCTTCAGATGTTTTAAAGAGAACAAAGCATTATTCATATGCCATAATATGAATGCATGGTGCTTCCACAAAGGAAATTGCTTCTACCTACTTCTAAGACTTCTCCCATTCAAGAAAATTAAATAAAGCACTCGGAGATGTTTTTAATTGCTTATGACTCAGTTGAGAAACTTCTAAGAATGAGTTTCTTTTTGTAATGTAACTTGATAGCTCATTCATTGAATGTAATTATGCTGTATGATGGATTGGGAAGTATAACTGGAGAACTAAATAGGATGGAGATGACAAAATAATGGTAACAAAAATAATGGCGCTTGGGTTATGTGATACTTCCTGACAGTGTACATCACCACACTGTCACTGTCTTTGAGTAGTAATGTAGGCTTGTGGCTTCTTCCTGTAGTACATATTTAGCAAATGGCATGTATTGTCTCTCTTCCAGACTTCAGTGTGCAAATGGCTTGACTGCATGCTTCGGAGCTCTTTGGAGAGGTGGGAGTGAGAAAGCATTTTGTCTTCTGAATGGTCCCTTGGGAACATGGCAAAGAGGAGTGAGGCAAAAAGGAGTGGGGCACGTTAGTGTAACGGGTCAGTTTGAGTGGCAGTTCGAACAGGGAGGGTGCAGAGAGGAGCTGAAGGCTGGCCAGAAGGGACCATGGACCATGGTGGCTACTCGGCAGAAGATTAAAACTTCTCCAGGTGCTGCAGCAAGCAGGATAGATGTTGCCAGCTGGACAGAGCCTCAGTGGATCCATGCAGCTACCCAGACCCTGGGCTGTAGGCAGTGCCCCCTCCTATACTAGCTCACGCCTCTGGCACTGGCTCCACTTGTGGAAGCTGTGCTTGCATGGGGGAACTCCGCATGGTGGCAGAGCTGAGGGAGGAGGTGAATAGACTGAGGACCATCAGAGAATGTGAGAGGGAGATAGATCACTGGAAAACTTCCTTCCTTGGTCAAAGAGACAGATTATTACCCTCTGGTAGTATTTCAAATTGGCAATGATGACATACAGCGCAGAAAGCTGAAATCCATTAAGAGAGACTTCGGGACTCTAGAGAGAACGATGGAGGGCTCTGGGGCACAAGTACTGTTTAGTTCCATTCCAACACTAAGGAATGAGGAGCAGGAGGTCAAAGAGAGGCAGTTAATTAATGTCTGACTCTGAGCCTGGTGTGAGGAGAGAGGCTTTGGGTTCTTTGATCATGGGGTGACACATGGATCCCCAGGCTTTTTTACTAGGGATGGGACATGCTGGTCTCCTAGGGGGACTAAAGTCCTTACTAAAAATCTAGCTAGGCTCTTAAATTGAGCTTTAAACTAGATGTGAAGGGGGAGGGTGATGAGACCAGGCTAGTTGGGAGTGAGCCTTGAAGTGGGATTCCAGTGAATAAGAGATGGTGTGCTGGAGAGGACTGCCAGTACATCACCACAGAGCAAATGGGGGCGATTACACCTGGGGACAGTAAGGATGAAACTGGCACTGTGGAGTTAGTTATTCCAAGGACCAGTCAATTGGGAATGAACTGTATTCCCTTTATGAGGGCTGCAGGTTTGCCAGCCCAGCTGAAGTGCATTTACACCAATGCACGCAGCATGGGCAATAAGAAGGAGGAGTTGGAAGCTATTGTAGGGCAAGGTGAATACGATGTTGTTGCTATGACGGAAACATGGTGGGATGACTCATATAAGTGGAGTGCAGCCATAGGGGGGTATAAACTCTTCAGGTAGGACAGGAAGGATAGGAGAGGAGGTTAGAGAGTGCTTTGATACCCTTCAGCTCGATTATGGTGAGGAAGGGACTGAGAGCCTGTGGGTTAAAATCAGAGGTGCCCACAAGAAGGCAGACATTGTGATGGGAGTCTGTTATAGACCATGCAGCCAAGAAGAAGCAGCTGATGAGCTCTTCTATAAACAGCTGGGGATAGTCTCTAGATCGCTACCTCTTGCCTTCATGGGAGACTTCAATCTTCCTGATATCTGCTGGAAGTACAATACAGCAGAAAGAAAGCAGTCTAGGAGGTTCCTGGAGTACGTGGAAGACAACTTCCTCACACAATGGGTGAGTGAGCGGACAAGGGAGGGTGCCCTCCTGGACCTGCTCTTTGTGAACAGAGAAGGCCTTGTGGGGGATGTGGTGGTTGGAGGACGTCTGGGACAAAGCTATCATGAGATGATAGGGTTTTCAGTTCTAGGTGAGATGAAGAGGGGGATTAGCAGAACAGTCACATTGAACTTGCAGAGGGCAGACTTTGGACTGTTCAGAAGGCTGGTTGGCAAAGTCCCATGGGAGACAGTCCTTAAGGGCAAGGGAGCCCATGAGGGTTGGGTGCTCTTCAGAAATGAAATCCTAGAGGCTCAGGAGCAATCCATCCCCATGTTCTGGAAAAGGAGCCAGGAGGGGAAAAAACCAGCTTGGTTGAGTAGGGAGATCTGGAGAGGCATCAAAAAGAAAAGGAATGTCTATGAGCTTTGGAAGAAGGGACAGGCATCTTGGGTGGACTATAGGGAGAAAGTGAGATCGTGCAGGGAAAAAATCAGGAGGGCTAAGGCCCAACTAGAAATAAAACTGGCTAAGTCTGTGAAAGATAATAAAACATCTTTCTACAAATACATTAACAAGAAAAGGAGGACTAGGGAGAATATTCCTCCCTATTGGATGCAGAGAGAACAACAGTGACAGGGGATGGGGATAAGGATGAGGCACTTAATGCTTTCTTTGCCTCAGTCTTTAATAGTAAGGAAAGTTGCTCCCTCTGTGTACAAACCCAGGAGTCAGAGCAGCAGAATGAGGCTCCCATGATCCAAGAGGAGGTGGTTAGAGACTTGCTTGCCCAGCTAGACACCCACAAGTCTATGGGGCCGGATGAGATCCACACAAGAGTATTGAAGGAGCTAGCGGATGTGCTGTCCAAACCCCTTTCCATCATCTTCCAGCGGTCCTGGCTGACTGGGGAAGTTCCACTGGACTGGAGGCTGGCTAATGTTGTGCCCAACTACAGGAAGGGCTGGAGGGAGGATCCAGGGAACTACAGGCCTGTCAGTCTGACCTCAATGCCAGGGAAAGTCATGGAACAGGTGATTTTGAGTGCTATCATGAAGTACATGCAAGAGAACCAGGTGATCAGGCCCAGTCAACATGGGTTCATGAAAGGCAGATCTTGCCAAACTAACCTGATCGCCTTCTATGACAAAGTGACTCAACTACTGGATGAGGCAAAGGCTGTGGATGTAGTCTTCTTGGACTTCAGTAAAACCTTTGACACAGTTTCTCACAGCATTCTGCTTCAGAAACTGTCAGCCTCTGGCCTGGACAGGCACACGGTCTCCTGGGTTGAAAACTGGTTGGGTGGCCGAGCCCAGAGAGTGGTGGTAAATGGAGTTAACTCCAGCTGGAGGCCAGTTACAAGTGGGGATCCTCAGGGCTTGGTAGTGGGTCCAGCCCTGTTCAATGTCTTTATCAATGACCTGGATGAAGGCATTGAGTGCACCCTCAGCAAGTTTGCGGATGACAGTAAGCTGGGTCGAAGCGTGGATCTGCTGGAGGGTAGGGAGGCTCTGCAAAGGGATCTGAACAGGCTGGACCACTGGGCTGAGGCCAGTGGCATGAGGTTTAAGAAGGCCAAATGTTGGGTCCTGCACTTGGGGCACAACAACCCTATGCAGTGCTAAGACTGGGAGAAGTCTGGCTAGAAAGCTGCCTGGAGGAAAAGGACCTGGTGTTGTTGGTTAACAGCTGAGAACATGAGCCAGCAGTGTGCCCAGGTGGCCAAGAAGGCCAATGGTATCTTGTCTTGTATTAGAACTGGCGTGACCAGCAGGTCCAGGGAGGTGATTCTCCCTCTGTACTCGGCACTGGTGAGATCGCACCTCGAATACTGTGTTCAGTTCTGGGCCCTCACTCCAAGAAGGATGTTGAGGCTCTGGAGCATGTCCAGAGAAGAGCAACGAAGCTGGTGAGGGGGCTGGAGAACAAGTCTTATGAGAAGCAGCTGAGAGCTGGGGTTTTTTAGCCTGGAGAAGGGGAGGCCGAGGGGAGACCTTATTGCTCTCTACGACTACCTGAAAGGAGGTTGTGGAGAGGAGGGAGCTGGCCTTTTCTCCCAAGTAAAAGGGGACAGAACAAGAGGGAATGACCTCAAGCTCTGCCAGGGGAGGTTCAGGCTGGACATCAGGAAAAAAGAATTCACGGAAAGGGTCGTTGGGCACTGGCAGAGGCTGCCCAGGGAGGTGGTTGAGTCGCCTTCCCTGGAGGTGTTTAAGGGACGGGTGGATGAGGTGCTGAAGGGCATGGTTTAGGGATTGTTAGGAATGGTTGGGCTCGATGATCTAGTACGTCCTTTCCAACCTAGTCATTCTATGATTCTGTGATTCTCTGTGGAGTGGCTGCAGACCTGCATCCCTGGGATCAATGTGCTACCCCTCTCATTGGTGAGAATGAGTGGTAAATTTCACAGTTACAGAAAGTAGCCCTGCTGAGAGGCTCAGCTGGAGTCCAAGACAAAGCCTCCAAAGAGCTGTAAAGACCGCTGGGTGCAGACCAATGTGTGTAACACTATAGTGACCCATATAAATCACTGAAGTTGTTTGCTACTAATGAAACCTCCGTAACTTTTTCAATAGCGGTGTTAGAAAAGGTTTTATAAATTCTTTAACACAAAGCTAACACATTTTATCAGTCACATGAATGAATGTGTTCGCCTGTCTAAACTGCTGTATGGTACCAGGGCTGTTCCTGTTAATCTGTAACCAGGAGGCAGGCTGGAGAAGAGTCACTTTGCTACCTCAGTTAAGTGTTCAATGGGACCTGCAGAGGAGGAGAATAGCCCACGCTTTCATAGAAAGTAACTGATGGAGGTGGCTGAGGTATAGCTTCAAAGATAGAACAGGAGCACTTCTGAACATGAGATGTGGGTAGTAAGGGCATATTGCTGAACATATTTTTTCTGAGTGCTAACTTTCGCTGTAACTTAAGAAACCAGACTGCATGTGCTTTCCAGACTCCCTGGTTTTGTCTAGTGAGACAAATCCAGCCTTTCCCACTCTTCTGTTTCTCTTTTCCCGCCCTATTCCAGATGTGCAGGCTTGCATAAATCAGCAGGATTCCAATTATAATGATACTTTCCCATTCACTATTAATCCAGTTTTTTCTTGATGTGAAAATGAAATGTGACCCAAAATAACCCAGATGGGGGGGAAATCTACCATTATGTACATGTGATTTATTTTTCCAGAGTGTTTTTTTCTTTATTTTTTTTTCCAAGTACTGAAACAAAACAAAAAAACCACAAACAGGAAGAACAAAAAACTGGATGTATGCAGGAGTCTCCTATTCAAACCAATGGCATCTGAGGACAGGAATTATCTCCTAGATGGAACAAATGAGCAAGACTCTGATACATAATGATTACTAATTCATAAAAACAATATCAAGATGCATAGTAATGAGACACAGAAAAATTACTTTTACAAACAATACCAGGATTTTTGCTAGGAGGATACGGGTGAATAATAAGAAATATAAAGAGCAAAAACCCTTGAAACTAAGTCTTGGGGCAAAACTTTAGACTATCTCAACATCGGCTTTTCCAGAATCATGGAAATATGGAATAATAGAGAATTACTGGAAAGTTAATACTGTATTATTTACCCCACTCTTAATACTGACTAAGGGATTGTAATGCTGTTCTGTTTTTCCTTTCCAGGTAAGATATGAGAGCAGAAAGAATGCATTGCTTTTTGTTGTGCAGTTTTTGCATCAGAACTGGGATGTTTGGCAATATACAGACTAAAGAAAAAATATCCAGAGGCAAGCTGAAGTATAAGTCAGGAACGCAAGTTTCTCTCAGCTCCTGTCCCTTTTCTAGAAAAAAAGAGCAGTTTTTGAAGAGTAAGCCATTTTATTTTGAGTCTGAGAGGAGGCTGAATGAAGGTATGAGGACTTTGAAAGAAAGGACAGAAAAGCCACCCTTAGAGAAGAAAGTGGAGAACCTGATACAGCCTGTGGTTGTGTATATCCAGAAAAATGGAGTTGATGGTTTAATATCCATTTCAAGAAAACATGATTGGATTTCTTTGGCTTTCTTTTGCTTTTTTTTTTTTTCTTCTGAAAAGCTCTGAAAAGTGCTTTCTTATAACAGCCTTATGGGTTTTGTTGAAGACAAAATCTTTACAAAACTTTTCATGAAAGAGTCAATGTGGAAGTTGATTTGATTTTTGTTGCTAAACAATCCAAGGTCAGGGAAATTTTGTTAACTGAGTTACTGCTCTGACAATTAAACTCAAGAGGATAAATAAGAATGTGCTGAACTATTGTGAAGAAACTATCTTCAAAATCAGCTGTTTCCAATGACTTTGGCTCTCAGGTGTGGACGGCAACCGTCCTGCGGCCAAGCTAATTCTTAATCTTTGCAAAGGTTTCAGGAGTTCAGAGGAGAAAGTAGTATCTTGATGTAAAGCCCAAGGGATCCAACAAACCTCACAAAATAAGGGAGAATAATGGAGTTGGCTGCATATCTACAGAGCTGTTCATAAGTTACTAAATATTTTAATAGAATTGCCATTCTTTGCCATAATTCTGGATACAGGACTGTAGGATCCAAATAATGCCATATTTTTTTTCCAGTTTTATTTTATAATTAATATTTTTTCCTGGAGTATTTTGCTTGTAAAACACTAGAGTATAGCTGGAAATTTTTTATGCTTCTCTGCTTGGCTTGCCTCCAAATTAGTGCTAATCTGAGCCTTTACCAGTTTAAATGATTGGACTTTTGTAGAACCTGATGCTCTTACCAGAGTGGAGACATATCCAATCATACACATTCTCATGGCCATACCTATATAATTTTAATAAATTGGTTTGAAATCTATCTCTTTACCATTAACACAAAAACTGGGCTTAGAAGTTGTTATTCGTGTGAAAATTCTTGATTATTCCAAAGGAGATTTCCTAGTAGAGGGCTAAATTATAAACCTAGAAATAACTGAGATTTGCCTTGCAGCAGTTATTCAATGAGCTATATAACAAAATATGCCTTCCTGAATTCACAGGAGCCAGAAGAGTTGTCTATTAGTATTAATACTCACCTATTCTCAATGGAACCTGCTATACTAATCTTTATTTATTTTGTAGATTAGAAAATTAGTATGAAGGTTGTATAGGTGAGAACAGAAAGTCATGAAGGAAGTCTACAGGGTCTTTGTAAATGCAGCCTCCATCTCCTGATATGGAGGAGAAGCACAGCCTTTTCCCGTTCTGGCTGACAGTACCAGCCCAGGAATTCTTTCATAATGGTATATGATCTCTCTTTCATTCATCCTACTGAAAAATTTCTTCCAAAATTAAACAATGCATATTCTTCCTTGGTAGTTTCCAACTGGTGAAACTCTACTAAGTTTGTGAGATTTTGATGGCTGACAACTGGTGGAATAGGAGAAGAATCAGGCTCACAAGTTCTACTTTGGAAGCCTGGTTGGGGAAAAAAAAAAAAAAGTCACATTGAAAAAGGCTGAGCACTTGCCTGTGCACTTGACAAGATTTTAAACAATTAGGCATCCATCAATGGCTTCTGATCCCATGGAAACAGCTGTAGAAAAAAAGGCTTTACTCCACTGAAAAGTGGTTAGTTTAAAGCATTCTGTCCCATTTTTGGCTGTCTGATGGCAGTTTCCACGGGAATAGGAGTAGAGGATTGCTGAAGTGTTATTAGAACTCCTGCAAACAACACAGATGGATGTTAAAACATGTAAATTATACTTCAACAGCACCCATAAATGTATTAATTTTGGGAGATGGAGAAGGGAAAGACAACAAAATGTTTCTCCTCTTTTTTCATCTGCAATACACCTCTGATGAATGACCCAACTACTCAGAATAAAATGAAATTACCTTTTTGTCCTCTCATTCATAGTTCTGCAATGAAGTAATATTTACTTATTTGAAAACATGATGAACAGGGATGTCAAGTTTCTTTAGAAGTAGATATGCTCATTTTATAAATTGGACAACTGAGCCAGGAGGAAGGCTGAGTGATTGAAAGAAAAGAATTGGGCATATTGCTGGAAAAAACACTTTTATCATTTCTAAAGCCCTAAGTAGGTCCTGCCTGGACCCTGAGTTGCCTTCATGCCTGGTTGCCCATGGCCCGGGACCCCCTGTCAGCCCTCCCTGTCCATTAGCCCTTGTTCCAGCAACACCACAGAAGAGTTGGTCTCTGGCTCCCCATGGCCCTGCCTTGCTTGGCCGTACATCCACAGCCCAACTTGGACCTGGTCCCAGCTCATCCTTGTCCTCAGGGAAGTACCTGATGCTGCCCTCCAGGTGCTCACTCCTAGCTGGGGCGGTGGGACAAGCCATGCCTGGAGGATCCTCCCTGCAAGGTTTTAGCTCAGGCAGCACCCTGGCAGAGAGCTCCAGGCAAGGGCTGATGGCCCTGAGCTAGGCTGGGATGGAGTCCTGGGTAGCAAGCAGATTGGGGGACATCATAGGGGGAGCAGGGGCAGCACAGGCAGAGCAGCGGGTGCCCTCAGGGGGAACCAGTGACAAACACAAGAGTTTTCTTGGGAGTTGATTTTTGAAACCTTTCAGCTCCAGCAGTCCTGAAATGGAAAAAGTTAGTTTTGTAGTTTCTGCAAATGATCTCAAATTGAGTGCTGCGCCATCACAGCTTTCTAACATTTCACTCATCTGCAATGTGGGGAAATGACGGCGCTCGAACCCTGTGCTCTCTCTGTTTCAGCTGACAGTTGGGCCTGAAACCTGAAGGCTTTGAATTACTTCTGCTTTGATAATCTTTGCACTCAAACAGATACCTAAACGGAATTTTGGAAAGGAGGAGGGGAAATTTGGAAGGGGAAGAAGAGAGTTAACGATTTTCAAAGTCCCAAGCTGCAAAAAGCTCTTTTCATCACCTTTCTTTTTCTTTGTTTTTCTAGTTGGTAGCATTGAGTATATAGTTAGTGACTGTGAGTTGTGGAGTGTCTGCATGGAGATTAAAATCTTTTCAATAGATTCATGATGTGAAAAAAATTACTGTGTGTCTTGCTCATGGAAAATCTAATTTTAAACAGTGTTGCTTAGCTGTGATTTGTTGCAGAGCTGCACGGCATTGTTAATCTGGTCTGATGTGATGAACATTGAGGTGCTACTATATATTCCTTACTAGCTCGTAATTTCCTATGAAGGACATAGGATGCACTGAAGAATAAATAGACTGACCTCTGTTTAATGTTGTCTTAGTACTCCGTTATGGAAATACGATTTTTTTTTGCCTGTGGGTATTCGTGGCAAATACACAATTCAACTATTATTAGTTTCAGTTTCTTTAAGAAAATATATTTGTCATTTTTAATGCATTTCAGTTTATCTTTACTCTTTTAAATTGTGCTGTGAAACTCTTACAGTTACGCCTGAATTCCATTTTAATTTCAAGCTGACTCCTAACCTAATCAACATTCAGTGCATTGCTGTGGTCTGCCTAAATCTATTTAAATGAGGAAAATATTCTTTCCACTGTCCTATTTGGATAGGAAAATATATCAGTCATTTCGCAAATGGTAAGAAACACAGAGAACAAAGGTTTAAAGGTGAACACTACATAATTACTTAGTGCATGACTCTTGACATGAGTGATTTGTGTCTATTCATTTACGTCCATGTGCAGTTTTATGACTTCATAAGTCAGTTTTGTTAGAAAGAATCAGACTTTGGAAGTGTCATTTGCCTAAAGTTCAAGTCTGAATTTTAAGTTTTCTGATTTTTTTTTTTTTGACAAGTACTTAAATAGTGAAAAGCTTTTTTAAAAATAATATAATTTATGAATTTACTGAGCAACAAATGGTACAAACAATAACTAAAGAAATACCTGATGTCACAAAGATATCCAGAAATTTCAGAAATTCTGTGAAGAGGACAATCACAGATTGAAGTGCAGAGAGTGTATTAGGGAGAAAAATAAGGAGATCATTTGTGTTTGGAATTGCTACAGAAAGGAAGTAAACCCATTGGTATTTCAGTGGCTGAGAATGTCTGAAACCAAATCAAGGAAGGCACTCACCTATGTCTGCTTCAAAAATTAGCCTTTATTTCTTTAATTCTCTATAAGTATGAGGACAAGAAAACATCGAAATCCATACTGCTTTATAAAAATCCTTTGTGCTTTTAAAAAACCACTGATATTCCCTCCATCATCTCCAGCTTCCATTGTGTAGAACTTAAAAACTGCAATTGTGTATCCTTTCTTAGTAGTCAGAAGCCATTTCTATGAGCTGGAAGATATTGTAATATTCTTTCTATAACTATGGGGATGTGCTTTAACACTTCTTAGCTGCTCGAGGTAAAATGCACATTGAACTTAAATCATTTTGACAAACTTTTGTCACAAGCTATTCAGTGTTGAAAGATGACTTACTGATAATGCAGTGGCTACTGGTGGCTATTTAACTGAAAGCAAATATTTATGCCCATTTTCAATTAATTTGTAGGCAATTTGAGGAACTGTTAATGGTAATACAGCTACCTATAAATGGCGTCACACTGTCAAAGTTGAACTAAGTGGAATTTTGTCATGTTATATTTTCATATATTTTTAGTTACATTCACTGTTGACTGAAAATGATCAAATTGAGAATCAGTTATGAACCTTTCATGTGTGTATTAATACAAAAGTTCCAAAACCACATTGAGATTGTTGTGGCTGGATACCTCAGCCACATCAGAAAGTTACTCTCTGTTAAACTAAGTTTTTAGTTACTTACGCTGCTGAAAGGAGAGCTAATGTGATGCTCAGAATTATAAACTTCCTTCTCTTAGGATAAATAATTTAAAATCTGGTGAAACTTGCAGAATTATATTACTTAATTTACTGTTGCAATCAAGCGGCTTTTATGAATGGTGTAAGACTACACTGCGGTTCATTTTTATTGCTTTTGTAGCACTTAGCTTTCATAAAATTTAATATTTTTGAAAACAAAATTAATCTGTTCTTAGGGCCTAAACGAATTTTTTTTCCTTTGTTCTGATCCTTGTCCTTGAAATTCCGCTGTGCACAACTGAGAAACTGCTGCACAAACTGCAGCCCTATGGCAAATATTTGTTTTTATTGAGCCATGTGAAATGATCTTCCGACTCACTCTGGAAAGAACAAGTTGTCTTTTTAGGTTTTGGATGTTGGTGGGATGTAATCATTAGAGTCACAAGCATGTCTATGATCTATGAAAGGAATGCAGTAAGCTAAAAATTCCCAGTTAGAGCCAACCTTTGGTCCCAATCACTTTGCTCTGTACTTTCAGTGCATTGGGCCAGTAGATTCTAGATGCTATGGAGAACCTTTCTCACAGAAATTAGGCAAGATAAGTCTTCAAATATTAAATGATTAAGCATATGAGAAAATCCTGGCTACATTAATTTTAAGGCAGATTAGAGCTATTATAGAAATTTATTTCTCACTTCTTTTCCTTTGTATTTCAGTGTCATTTCTAAAATGAATTAATAAAGTAATTCAGAATATTTGGATTTTAGGGTACTGACAAAGTGTAAACTATTCTTTTGGAGAACAAGTACATTTGAATGAAGTTTAGACAACAATTCTTTCAAAGTGGGTGGAAATTAAAGTTACAACGTTTAGAAATATTGAAAGTAAATAATCTATGTATGCATAAGTATATATGTAGTCTGCATATATATTAATTCCTTCTTCCTAAAATATCAGAAGGGTCTTGTGTTCTGAGACTTGCATATCAAGGGCAATGAGAAGCACAATGAAAAACTTCATTGGTGAATTTATATGATGAATCCTGGCACTTGATACAAGCCAACACTTCTAGAAACAATGTATCACTAGTTGAGCGTAACCCTCAGTACAGTAAACTCTGTTTACAGAGATTTCTAAATATAGGTGTAGTAATTCAGAGTTAGTTATTGTCAGTCAAATCAACATAGATATTAAAAATGTCTGAATCTATTTTTGATGTTGAAAAATAGGAGCAGTTACTGAGATTTCAACAACTGTGTGTTGTGCTTCCAAGAACTTCTGTGACTGTTTATCCATGCCTTAGTAGTCTGTGATAGAAATTGATGTTACTGTCCTGATATCTGCATCTCTATATTTAATATATAACCCCCACCAACACATTTTTCTGGTCTAAAAAAAAAATGCTATCTATTGCCATGTTCAGAGCATGCGAAGTATTTTGTGCAGCTGACATTTTCCTCCTCATGTAGGAAATGCCTTTTTCACTGTATAAAGCAATAGAGAGACCTAATGTGCATCAATATATATTTTGTCTCTTTTACTTTTAACTTGTTTGTTTTAGTGCCGCAACACTGTCTGAATTGGACTTGTGGCTGCATTTTATGAACACTGTAATTTTGGGGGGCTGAAAATCTGGTAATTATGATGATGTTTATTCATAATATAACCTAAATCTTCTCAGAAAAACTACAGGCATTTTTTATTAAGAGGAGAATGAGCAAGAAAGACACAGAAGGCAGAGCAATGTACAACCATTATTCACTCCTGATGATTTTCTTCTTACAGCTTAAACACTGATTGTGTGCTATGTACTCTTCCATCAGATCAAACTGGCATATGGGATTGGGTAGAATTGAATAGAAAGGTTATTCTAGAGTCTGTGAAACAATTCTACTGTTGCTGGGGAAAAGGAAAAAAAAAAAAGAAGTGTTAGCATATTTAGAGGAAGTTTTCATCCTAGGGAAACACTCCAGTGTGATTTCAATATGCTATAATTTCCCTTACATCTGTTTCTATATTTTCTGTGGAATGTCTATTAATTATAAAAGCTGTTAGTTGCACTAGCATTTTTCAGCCTCTCATGTTCACCATAGCCCATCTGCTCCACTCACAAAACCAGAGTCCAGAATAGTGAATTGACTGTGTCACTGTTGCTTCTCTAGCAGCTAGATGTCATGTGAAATCATAATGTTTGGCTGTTGAGTGGTCTTTTTAATCAGAGAGGCTACGGTTCTTCAGAGAGAATGAGCTGAACTGCCCAGTGTCCCCATGGAGAAGATATGGCTATTGACTTCAGACTGGAAGCACTTGGTTAAACCGCTGTAGTTGGGAGAAATGTAATCAAGTAACTGGAATGACATCATAAAAAAAGTAAAAATAAAAACCCAAACAAACAGAAAAAGCATTTTAAATGGGATCAGACCCAAACAGTTTACCGTGAGCAGTGTTCCATTCTGGGCCTTATATTAACAGGAGGTGTAGTCAGCCTCAAGGGAACCTTTACAGGAATAACGTAGGTATTACAAGTATCACCATGGGGTGAAAGACAGCTGAAGCACAATGTAGCAGTTCATAAAACATTTTAAAGACTAAAAATTCTAAGGATAAAGAAGCTTTACTCTGTGTAGCATATGAAAGTTTTCAGTATAACCTGATGTTCTGTGATTCTTCGGATTTTGTTTTTCACTAGACCTGGCATTGTAAGCTATTGTGTGACCCTCTCTCCAGTAGGGCAGGTCAAGCTTCTAAAATCACGTATGTTCAGTTCAATCAGAATGGAAATAACAAGTCTCGTGTAAGTGCAAGAGTGAAAAGCAGAGGATCTCTGTTTACACAACTGTGAGAGTGTGTGCACAACACAACAGAAAAAAACATTCTGAAAGTTACAATGATTAAAGGCAGAGAAGGAGGTAGACTAGATGGTTTTAAGAGGTCATTTCACCTCTAACTTGTCTCATAATGACTAAAATCATCCTGTGTTCATATAATACTTTTTACCTATGAGTTCAAAGTGTTTTTAGAAAGTCGGGTAGTGCTGTCTTCATTTAAAGACAGTGAAATTATGCCAAGATTCAGAACAAGGAGGGAGTCTAAGATAGATATGTATTTTCTCACCAAAAACAGAGTCGAAGAGCTTCATAACAGAATTTTGTAATAAATAATTACACTGTGAGAGCCAATCAGAACAAGAATCTAGGTTTGCACTCAGGGAGCATTTCCATGCAGCATGTCCCCACATTCAAATTTAAGTTTCCATTCCACTGCCCTGTAATGAGGAATAAAATCTGTCTCTGTCTAAGACAGCTGTAGTGGACAAATATTTGACCTTTCTAGAGAATGCTTACATTCCCTGTAAAGAATTATAGAATGATAGAATTGTTTAGGTTTGAAAATACCCACAAGATCATCAAGTCCAACCTTAACACTGTCAAGTTCACCACTAAACAATGTCCCTAAGTGCCATATCTACATGTCTTTCTAATACCTCCAGGGATGGTGATTCAACCACTTTCTTGGTCAGCCTGTTCCAATTATTGACAACCCTTTCGGTGAAGAGGTTTTTCCTAATATGCAATCTAAACCTCCCATGGTGCAACTTGAGGACATTTCCTCTCGTCCTATTTCTTGTTACTTGGGAGAAAAGACCAACACCCACCTCACTACAACCTCCTTTCAGGTAGTTATAACATTTCTCTCTTTCCCACTGTGTTTGTAAAGAATTTAGTAAAAAATTCATGTTATACAGTCCTCTTTTCTAGTAAGTCCAGTATAATTACAAGATGCCACTGTGGATCTAGTATTCTTTTAGATTCACCTTGCACAAAGTGTAACACATTTGGAGAATGTGATCCAGTCTATATTTCCTCTTACCTTCTTGGTCTTGCAGGAAATGGCTACCTTCACTTGGAAAACCTGTGGAATTTATGTGGGGTATAGAATATACCATGGATGAAGATATTTCCTGGTAAGTAAGAACTTTATTTTCCAGGAGGGAAAGTGCAAATTTACTTGAACTGCCCTAACTCCAGGATGGAAAAGATCCATATTTCTGTCTAGGAGATACTTTTATGAGCAGCAAGCAGATATGATTTTTAGTAGAAAACAGAGATACAAGGAAAAGATTTTTAGTAAATAGAAAGTCCAGAGAAATACAATCACAAAATAGGGATACATTTCTTAAAATGTATCCATGTTGATGCTGCAAACACTCTTTCCTTGCCATTTCTTTACTTCACATATACTGGGGTAGAAGTGTGCAGCTGAAGTGGCTTTTGTACAATTAATCATAAAACAGGGGCTTAGATAGTTTGTATCACAAATATATATTTCCCTGCAAGGACTCAGCAGAGTTTCACAGCAGCAGCATTAATAGTAATACTCAGTGCATAAAAAAAGTATGGATTTATCTGTGTGCTAATCAAATTTTCCCAATAGTGACTATTGTGAATTAAAACGTTTAAGTTCTAAAATGTGTTTGGCAACTTGGGGTGTATCTGAACCCTCACTTCCCCCTTCTCAACAGTGGTTCACATAGTGTATTTGTTTTGTACATCTACGGTCTTGAAACAGAAGGGGAAATACAACTGGATAGGAGATGATGTCAGCCTCTCTGTTATCAAAAGATACAGTGAATATGTGTGTGTGTTTGGAAAAAAGGAAAAGATACTGGCTTTGAACCCAAGTAGGACAGCTGTGTCTGCCATGCCGTTACTGTTGCTGGATCAGTACTGAGAGAGGGAAAAAAAAATCCTTTGGACCCTCTGCTTCTGCAGCTGTCAGACAAAGGTCTGAGCTTCCTGCAAACACTGTGAAGACATCATCTCTCAAAGGGTCTAGAGAAAGCTTTATAAAAGCAGAGAGGTGGAGGGGAAACCTCTCTCTTACTCTCTCCCATCTACAGGGCACTCGTCCACTGGTGTGCCAGGAATTAAGTGATTTTCTGTCTGCTCTGCCTATACAGCCTCATTTCCTGTGCATGCTTGGGCCTAAATCCTCGGCTAGTTTGGCACAGTCTTCCCAAGTCAATGGAGCTGCCTTCCTCAGGACCTAGCAGCTGAGGATACAGCTTTCAGTGTTATTCCTGGGTTCTCTGGCATGCCGAAAGTAGAGGGGAGCACTGTGCTTGTCTATGCACCCTTTAGGTGAGCTGATCTTACAGTTCTGGAGCTGAGTAGGTGTGACTTGGAGAGGGGATTTACTGTTTTCTGGGAACTTAGTTGTAGTTGTTGTTCTGTTTACTTCAAGGGTGGAAATCTAGAATGCTGGGACAAAGCTAAATATTTTGTGAAAGTGCAGTTTTCATGAGTCTGATAGTTTCAATTTAATCACTCTGATTTTTTTTTACAATTTCTTTCCTCTCATGAGAGAAACCAACCCTGAATCTGGATTTTTGTTTTCATTTTTACATTTTAGGGGACTTGGGTCTTTAGTCACACAATGGGTGAGTGACCATAAGAAAATGTACGTATCCCGCTCCTTAATAACTCTGAGGACCATGAAATTACATCTAATGCATTTGTAAACCAGTCACATGGGAAGGAAGGTCTGGAAGTATTGAGCAAACTAAAATCACTTGCTGAGTGTTTTGAGAAATTCTTCCAGTTTTTAGGTGGAATGTGGCAACCGTTAAACTGTACATGGCAGCCACAGAGACAGTCTGAGACAGGATGGGAAACAGGAATACAATATTCTTGTGGGAACTGTGTGGGAAATAGAGAGAGACAGACTGCGATGCAATAAACTCCAGGATCTGTTTGCGCAGAGGAATGCACAATTGAAAGGGTGTGGGAGTGGAAGGGAAGAGAGGAATAGGAAAAATAGACTTCCCCTCCATGCAATGGATATTATTTAAAACAATAGCTGAGAATTTCTCAAATTACAAAGAAATATGATGCTGAAGAATAAAGAGAAAAAATACACAAGTGAAGAGAGGGAAAGAGAGAGCAAGCAGAATCTCAAAATCAGCAGGATAGTGCTGGTAATTTCAAGACTACAGGAAGAACACCTTTCTTATCAGTGAGCCTTCTTCATACTGTCTAATTAAAAAGTACATAGAACAGAATTTTAACGGAATTGTTGTCACTGCACATAAAATCGTGGGGATTTCCAAGTGGTGACTGACTAAGCTAAACTTTAAATAGGATCTTTTTAAAAATTATTTCTCTTGTTAATGTTGTTGTTTTGTATGTGAAGTTATTTTCAAGGGAAAATACTAATTTTGAGACTACAACCAGATAACTAAAAGACAAGTTTCAAAAGAATTTTGCTCCCACTTTTATCCTAGGATATATGACAAACTTTCAAAATCTTTTAGTGTACCCTGTAAAAAAGACAGACTGTTAAGTGTCTGTCTATAAGTTCTCGGGTACTGAACACTATAAAAAATCCGAGATTTCTTTGGCTCCCTAGTTAAGCACTTGTGAGCAGTGGAGCAAGTGAAAAATTGCTCTTTGACCCAGATGTCAAAAAAGATGCCTCTCAACCTCTCTAGGTTCCACACAGAAGCGGTTCATTGCTGCTTAATTTTCAGGTTTGCTGTGTTCCTGAAGGCTTGACCTGTAAGTTTCTAAGTACTGCTGTTGAAATCCTTTTAGTTTCCCTGGAGAGTACTCAACAACTCACCAGCCCAAGTCATAGAATTCTAGAATAGTTTGGGTTGGAAGGGACCTTAAAGATCATCCAGTTCCAACCCCCCTGCCAGGGGCAGGGATACCTCCCACTAGATCAGGCTGCCCAAGGCCTCATCCAACCTGACCTTGAACACCTCCAGGGATGGGGCATCCATAGATTCCCTGAGCAGTCTGTGCCAGTGTCTCACCACTCTCATGGTGAAGAAATCCTTCCTTATGTCTCATCTAAATCTGCAAATCTCCGATTTATAGCCATTTCCCCTAGTCCTATCACTACAAGCCTTTGTCAACAGTCCCTCCCCAGCTTTCTAGTAGGCTCCCTTCAGGTACTGGAATGTTGCTATGAGACCTCTTCGAAGCCTTCTCTTCTCCAGGCTGAAAAAGCCCAACTCTCTCCAGCCCTCTGTTCATCTTTGTAGCTCTCCTCTGGACTCATTCCAACACTTCCATAAACTTCTTATGTTGAGGATTCCAGAACTGGACACAATACTCCAGATGAGGTCTCACGAGAGAGGAATAGAGGGGCAGAATCACCTTCCTCAACCTGCTGGCTACACTTTTGATGCAGTCCAGGATATGGTTGGTCTTTCAGGCTGCGAGTGCACATTGCAGGTTTGTGTTGATCTTCTCATCAACCAGTACCTCCAAGTTCTTCTCTGTAGGGCTGTTCTCAATCACATCATCCCCCATCTATACTGAAATCAGTGATTGCCCCAACCCAGGTGTAGGACCTTGCACTTGACTTTGTTGAACCTTATCAGGTTCTCACAGGCCCACTTCTCCAGCCTGTCCAGGTCCCTCTGGATGACATCCCGTTCTTCCAGTGTGGCAATTGCATCACTCAGTTTGGTGTCATCTGCAAACTTGCTGAGGGTGCACTCAATCTCACTGTCAATATCATTGATGAAGATATTAAACAACACTGGTCCCAGTATGGACCCGTGAAGAACACCACTTGTCGCAGATCTCCATCTGGACTTCCAGCCATTCACCACTACTCTCTGAATATGACCATCCAAACAGTTTCTTATCTGCTGTATCGTCCACCCATCAAATCCCTATCTCTCCAATTTAGAGAGAAGGATGTTGTGGGGGACCGTGTCAAAGGTTTTACAGACTTCCAGATAGGAATTCATTGGTTTTCCATTGGTTTTCCCATGCCCACTGCTGCAGTTACCCCATCATAGAAAGTCACTAAGTTGGTCATACAGGATATGCCCCTGGTGAAGCCACGATGGCTGCCATTAACAGTCTCCCCATCCTCTATGTGCTTTAGCATAGCTTCTAGGAGGATCTGTTCCATGATCTTCCCAGGCACAGAGGTGAGGCTGACAGGTCAGTAGTTCCCAGGGTCGTCTTTTCTACCCTTTTCAAATATGGGCACAATATTACCCTTCTTCCAGTCACCAGGGATTTCCTATTGCCATGACTTCGCAAATCCATGGAGAATGGTTTGGCAACCACATCAGCCAATTCCCTCAGGACTCTGGGATGCATCTCATGAGGTCCCATAGACTTATATATATTCAGGTTCCTCAGCTGGTCACAAACCTGATCCTACTCTGTAGCAGGAGGGGGTTTACCCCTCTGGTCACCATCTTGTTGCCTCATTACCCAGGAGAGGTGGGGAGAGCAGTTGTCAGTGAAGACAGAGGCAAAAAATTTGTTAAGTACCTCAGCCTTCTCCTCGTCTGTTGATATGAGGTCACCATTTTCAACCATCAGTGAAGGTATGTTCTCTTTAACCTTTCTCTTCTGATTGACGTAGCTGTAGAAACCCTTCTTGTAGAAGCCCTTCTTCATTTCCCTTGCCAAGTTCAGCTCCAGCTGCAGCTTGGCCTTCCTGATCCCATCCCTACACAACCAGGCAGCATCCCTATACTCTTCCCAGGTTCCCTGTCCCTGTTTGCACTGCTTGTGCAGTTCCCTCTTCTTGAGTTTAACAAGCAGGTCTCGACTCAGCCACACTTGTCTCATCTCTGCTCTGCCTGATTTCCTGCATCTGGGGACTGAGAGCTCCTGTGCTTTATGGAAAACATTCTTAAACATTTGCCAGCTCTGTTCTGCTCGCTTGTCCCCAAGGATCCTGTGCCAGGGTTTCCTACTGAGTAACTCCTTGAAGAGTTGGAAGTCTGCTTTCCTGAAATTTAGGGTCCTGACAATACTCCTCACTCACCCCATATCCCTCAGGACCTTGAACTCCACCAGTGCAACTTCACTGCAGCCCAGGCTGCTTCCAATCCTAATGTTACTGATGAGTTCACTTGTATTAGTGACCATCAGGTCCAGTATTGCATCCCCTCGGGTGTGTGTCTCTATCAGCTGCACTAAGAAATCATCTTCAATGCACTCCAGGAGTCTTTTGGATTGCCTACAGCTTGTCATGCTACTTTTCCAGCATACGTCAGGGTGGTTGAAGTCCCCAAGCAGGTTGAGAGCTTGCAAGCTTGAAGCCTCCTGTAGCTGGGGGAAAAAGGCTTTGTTGGTTGTCTCTCCTTGATCAGGTGACTTGTAGTATACACCAACCAAAAGTTTCCCATTGGTTCCTTAGTCTTTTAGTCTGACCCACAAGCTTTCAACCTGTTTGTGGCTACTCTTCAATGACAGCTCTACACATTCTATCCCTTTCCTGAGATAGAGGGCAATGCCTCCATCCCTCATTCCCAGTATGTCCCTTCTGAACAGCCTGTAGCCATTGATAACCACACTCCAGTCATCAGTCAAGTCTGATGATATTATCCTGTCATAAATTTGTCCTTCTTCCGGAAGCACCAGAGTACTTTTTTTTTCTTCTTTTTTTCCTGGAGTGAATTTAAATTTCAATTCTATTCAAGATTTTTGCAGCTGCTGCTGTTATTGATGCTAGAAGGTGGGGTATGTAGCAGAAGCAAACCTGCTATGTTTGAAGAATCTTGGTCTGTATGGCTGAAATTCTGAGCCTCCAACAACTTCAGTGAGCACAGAAATGTGCCTATACAGCTCAGGCCCTAATTGCGTAACCAAGCCTCTCTTTCATTTTTCCATAACGCAGCATGTCAACAGAAACATGACCGGCAGAGTCAAGGGATCCTTGATCCCAGTCTCTTAGGCTTTCTCTGGACAGTAGTTTTCCCTTAGAAACCTATAAGTTATGGACTAGAGACTGCTCTGTTTAAAACTAAAACTTTCTTGAGATTTATGGCGAAAAGGGTTTAATAAAACAGGAGCGATTACTAAATTTTGTTATTGATGAAGGGGTGAAGATAGTTAAGACTTAGGAAAAGTCTTTGCTTGCAGCAGAAAAGCATGGTAACCGCTTAAAAATATCTTTGCTAATGTTTTTATTTTAAAAATGGAAAAAGTGAGTCAGCATCGAAGGCTCTGTATTCACTGCTATGTCCAAACTCAGCTGCTCTAGAGAGTCTCCCCGCTCCCTCCCCCGTCTATGGTGTTGGCACAAGTGAATATAACTATTCCTAATTCAATAACATGCAGTTGCTACTTTTGCATGGGCTCCAACAATGATCCTGAGAGGTTTTCTGCTGTGGGATTTTATTTTCCAAAGCTGTAAGAAACGATAGCCTTTGTGCAAAACTACAAGGAAAATAATATGCAGGAATTGCTTTCAGGCACATCCTACCTCCAGACTGATGGAACAAGAAGTGATGCTGGTGGAGTAGCTCCAGTAGCAAGAAACCAAATAGATTTAATATAAACTTATCCTCATTTATACTTGGTCTAGAGGCTAATTCTCTGTAGTGATAACTCTGGGCATAACTACAGAAATACATTTTTACAAATTCTAGTTTTGTAACTGTGCTCTGGGCTTGATCAGCTCTGATTCCGTACTTATTTTGCATTGTGATAAAAGGCAGAATAGGTGAATTAGAGGATGTCTAGCAGTTATCAGGTTCATAGGAAATAAGGTTGAACTGTTTTCTAGTATATGAAGTAAACACTGTGGTGGTGTTGCAGAGGTGTGTACGAAAATGTGGAATATACCAACTTCTGTCTTCTCATGTATGAAGTCTTCCTACCTGGTATACTGCTTTTTTTTTTGCCTCAGGAAAAGCTGTATTCCATATTTTTTTTTTCAGTATCTCCTGTGGGTCGCAGTCTGACAGGGTTTTCAATGCACACTGCAAGCCTAAGCAAAATACACACAACACTGTGAAAGAGATACATTACATAAGAGGTCTCTGAGGCTTACACAGTGCTGGACTGCAGTATAAACTGTCTCTGGGATGGATAAAAACCATCTCGCAACCTAGGATTAACACTGATTCTTGTCAGAGGCTCTTGATTTGAGAGAAGAGAAGGAAAGTTGTGTGTGCTGTTTTAGTGAGTTTTAGCAGCTATATAAACCACAGTTTGAAACTTTGATGTGTATCTAACCATCAGCATGTCTGAACTGTGTTTGATGAAAGGGACAATGAGCTCGAGTTATGCAGCCCTTACTCCTGTTGCTTCTTCTCTGCAGCTGGAGGGCAACCAGGGCAAATAGCATATAAATCCTCAGCATTTGGCAACTTTTGCTGCAGCATGAGAGAAAAGGAAAGAAATGCAAATTTCCCCAAAATTAGTTTGGGTTTCAGTCACACAACAGAAGATTTAGTTTATCCACTTCTTAACTAGTGATCCTAGCAAGGCAGCTGGGGGTCTGTCTGCCTGTCTGTTGCTTCTCTACAATTGCCAGACCTGAGTATCTGGAAGATTGACTGAAGTTCTGGGGTGACAATGATGGTTGCAGTTTGACCTCTCAGACACTGCAAGTTTGACTTTGTGGGAGGTGAAATAGAGCATTCCTGGAGGTCACTCCAAAGTTCCTGACCAGACATCCACAGGGAGTGCTAACTGTGACAGAGTTCACTTGCTTCCAGTCTCAGTGGAAGACAGGCTGCTTCCACTTTGACTTTTCTAATAGCCCAACAAGCTGTCTTCTAGCAGGACACACAGATTTAGAGATGTCCTCCCAGACATCCAGGCAGGACATTCTAGCACAAGCACCTTTGTACTTCAAGGGAGAGAACATAAGTTGTATGTTATTCAAATTTCCTAGTGAACTACGGCACATATTCAGATTGCACTGTGGACAATAAATACTTTAAATGCCTCTTTTAAAAAAGATAAAAAATATTAATCTGTATACAAGAAACAAATCTCTGTAGTTACAGACCCATTATACTAAATGTGGATTTGCACAGAAGAGGGGGGCAGGAGTTAGATCACAATAATCACTGAACACCTCTATTCATGCTTGCCACAATGTCAAACAGTTCACTGAAGATACCCAGCACCTCACAGAATTATATGAATGCTACAAGTTCAGTTTCAAAGCATAAAGGTGAATTGAGGAATGGATTTACAAGGAGGGTGGTATAATATCAAAATATAAAACTTACAATGTTAGCCCTGCACACTATGACCATACCACATCTTTTCTGCAAGTTTCTTATCAAAGAGATGCAGAAAGCCATTACATGAAGGCTGTTACATGAAGGTGTTAGATCAGCATATGTAAATGTATCCTGATACACAGTGCTTTCACAAAGCCCGGAAGCAAACTATGAAGTGTTGCAAGGTCTTGCCTAGTGCAGATCACAGCCTTTTCTATCAGACCTACCAGATACTTTCAGATTGCTGGTTTTTACACATACTTATGTCTTGTGTAAAAAGATTTTTTAAAATTGTATCTACTTCTTTTCCCCTCACGTATCAAGGGTAATTCTTGATATCATGCAAAGAACCGCCACCTTGCTGTTCTGTCAGTTTAGCAGAGTGGTTTGCTTAGAGTTTCAGATAAAATTGCCAAACTTTTATAAGGCAAAGCACCTTAAAAATACATTTTCTTTCCAGGAAAAAGACCTACACACAAGCTTTTTATGGCATTGTATATTTACAGCTTTAGTCTGTCCTGTGAACGAACAGATCACTCCACAAAACATGGTGCAGAGGCATTTGATGAGTGTGCTCAGCAGTATTTGAGGCCACCGAGTGAGGAGGCAAAGGTGCAAGGAGCCTGCTTTGTTTTCCACTGTTGCACAAGAGAAAGAAGGGAAAATTTTATCTCAGTTTGAGCAAGACTGAGGGTGTCACCTCAGGGCTGGCTTTCTCTGAACAGCTGAGGAGGCAATGCTCTGCTCTCCGCCCCTAAGCCTTGCACTTCTCTCCACAGAGAAGAGGGGGGCAACGGCAGGACAAAGGCTGAGACATGGCTGTGGCAGCTGGTCCATCAAATCTTTCCAGAAAGTAGTGGGTCCTGTGGTTTGCTGGTGCTCTGAGGCAAAACATGCATAAGCCTCACTGGTGCTCTACCAGCCAGAAACCTCACTCTCTACAGTTCCCACTAGTAATGGAAATAGCTCACACCCAGAGTGGTTTGGGATTCAGTACGTATATCCTGTCTCTGTTATACAGTGATATAATTATGTAATTTGCACATTTAAATGCCTGTCTTGCACACTGGTCACAATAGTGTCCCTTGAGGTTCTTGCTAATATTGCAGACTTAGTATGGCCTCAGTCACCAGCCATTCTTTTTCTGAAGTCATCTGCTTTATTGAATTCCAGTGCCTGGAGGAACATCTGGACCAGTAGTAGAAATAAGGCTGTTACGTTACAAAACTGAGAGATTATGAAAGACAGCCCATTTTACCAGTGAAAAGGGAGATTGGTGTAATTGTTAATGGGAAAATGGGAGCTATGACACAAAATATTTCAGTAAAACAAGCACACTCAAAATACTACTCTGTGCATAAAACTTTTATAAGATAAATATTTAAGGTTTTGAAACATTTTACATTGCTTTCCATTGGAAATACAATTTGTCTGTAGTTGAATTTATGATAGGAATTGACTTTGTACAGCCTTGATACTTTTCAGAACTCTAAACATTTCTAACACTGCATGATCCTTTCTTATTTGATGTGTGCAGAGTACATGGAAAGATTCTGTACAAAAGCTGATTAGTAACTGAATGACAAGCCTAAGCTATTTAGAACAAACTGATTCAGTTCAGATCTCTTCCTCACCATCAGATGTCTGCCTTTATTTCCCATGAAAGAGTGGGCTTCAAGAAGAATTTATGAGTGCATTTTAGGTAATCAGCTGTCATTATTACAGGCAGTTTTACAAAGAGTCTGCATCTCGGTAGCTTTAATAGTAAATGTCAAATTTTCAGTAGTGGTTTCCATATAACCATGAAAATCTGGTGCATAGAATCAATATCAGCACATAGCTCCACTTCTCAGAAAGATCATCCCCAGCAAATGCTATGTAAAGGTGACTCTGAAACTATTTTGGGGCGTGATTTTTGCATGCTTCCTCTGCCACTTTATTAATCTGGCAGCTTCCTCTTAATTAATAGTGCATAACAGCGGGGAGAAGCAAGATCTAGATCCCAGTCCCTGTCACAGTGAACATAAATCCTATCAACATAGAAACTGGAGCATAGGTTCCCTCTGCAGTGAGTGAATGTTGCAAGCATCAAGTTATGGAGGACTTAATGCAGTTTATATTGTTTCTATAAAGCCAGGCTTTACAAATTACACTTGTAAAGTATGTTTTGTCCCAGAAGAGAAGCACTCCAACTCCTCTTAGGTGGACAAGAGGTTTGAACTAGTGTGTCTTGGGAATGCAAATGAGAGCAAAAAGGCAAAACCTTTGGGAAAAAATATGAGAAGAACCTATGCAATGTAGGGCCTAAAGATGTCTGGACTTGGAATGAAATTAGAGATGTCTGTTTCATTTTTCCAGTACTTTAGCAAATATTGCTAAAGCAAACTGCCTAAGTTTTCTCAACACACTAAACTGCCATCTGTGCTGAGGACAACACTGTCCTACTGTTGCCAGTTCTTTTAGCAATAAGATTTTTTTAAAGCAGGATTTTATGAATAGAATGTCTCAGAAAAGAATATTATAATCGCTGTGAAATCAAGCACCATTTAAAAGAAAAGATGCCCAAATAAAGATTTTTTTTTAAAGGATCCACAAGAAAGCATGCACTTCTAGATAGGACAGTTTGGTTTCTTTGCAAATGCAGGCAGATTTTCAGGCTCTTGTTGTTAGAGGGCATAAATGACGCAAACTGCAAGTCATAGAGGTCTGTTGCCATGAAAGAGTGGGTGCAGTTTTGGGTGAGCTGTGGTGTGATATTTCCATCTGATACCTAGAGTCAGCCAATAGCAGCAGGTGATGAGAGGCTGAAGAGCACAACATGTTCCAGTAGCACCTAAGGTTTGATCTTTGTGGCACCCTTGCTGCACGCTGCACAGTCAGCCCCTGTCGTTGCTTTGTTGCTGCCTCTGAATTTGGTGCATAGAAACTGAAAGTGCATTTATTTTGTTCAGGTCTTCAATAAGTAGCAATAATTTCCTTAGAGGTATGATCCAATGCACCAAGAAATATTTCTCAGGTATCCTGGTGCAGACATTTATGATTGTCTAGCAGATATGTATTTACTTCTTTTTGTTCTGGTTTGCATTCAGGAGTTATGCCTTCTGCAGGATTTCACTGCCCTCCACTTGCAGTAACTATGAATGATGGGGGTTTAAATACTTTGCCAAACTATTGTTTTTCTCAGCATAATGTAGAAAATCAAACCGTCTGTGATCAGCCAACAGGTAATATGTTTTGTACTACACTGAACCAGAAGATAAAATGATGTTTCTGCTCCCTTTGTGGAAAAAGATGTGTGAGCAGTGTTGTCTCAGGGATTGTAGATGTGCCTACCCATGCTATTTTACTGCTTATACTAAGATGTTCTCTGGAGTGAATGCATCATTCTGGGAATGTGTTCTGGTTTAGGATTAAGACTGTTGCCACAAGTGAAGGGAAATTTTGCTTTGGATTCCTCATCTGTGAAGTGTGATTCTTTGAGAAATTGGAATGAACAGTTTTAGTAAAGGTGATGTTATAGTTTGGCCTCGGGGCATGTGGGGCAGTGCTTACTTCACAGGGTTCCCAAAAGCAGAAAGTCACAGAGCTCATTTTGCACATGTAGCTGTAAATCCAAAGGGAACGTTTGTGACAGATTGAGCTGTCTGGAAAAGGATCATCTGCCACTAATTCCAAGCGGAGTGTTTAGATGGTGAAAACTGTTGCAAAGAGTTTTGACCAGGACTTTTTTGCTTACCTACTTCAGCACTTGCTAGGTTTTGCACACTTCTTCTGAATATAATTATATGAGTAGTTTTTGTCTCTGTTTTCTTGATATCAAAAAATGCACATGCTCGTTTATGTTCCCAAGGACCCTGAGAACCTCTACTTGGGAAAAGCCACAAAAGTTATCTACTGAGTTGTATCTCAATTCTGCAGAAGCAAGGAGAGGAATAAGAGTCTGGCTGAGGTCAGTACTTTCATTTATTTTGGGGTGGTACCTTGACTTGTTACTGCCATACAATTATTGCTGCCCACTGAATCTGCTGGTGAACTGACCAATCAGAAGACCTCCTCAGCTGCATGAGGTTGTATTGAACTAGGCAGTAGGAGCTCGTGACTAGGAGAAAGAGAGACCTGTTTCTTCAGTACTTTCTTCTGATGTCTTCTAATGCTGGTAGTAACATCCTCTGGATGTTGTGGGTTTCAATCTCCTTTCAGTTTTAGTGGTTACATTAGTTTGTTATAAAACTCTCTTCCTAGTGAGGCTGAATTAATTTGCAAACTGTAAGTGACAGCAGCGTCAACTATTTGTGTTTAATTTGTACCCCATAACTCTGTGTGGCCATACTCGCCTTTTAAATCTCAAGTGTATTGTAGAACAACCGAGTGAAAAACCCTAACTGCAACTTTCTGATCTTCTGACATATTGGAAAAATGGTTTTGTCTGTGATACAAAAGGAATCTAGCCACATTTCTGCAGAATCCTGTTTTGGGCTGCAAGTTAGATCTAGTTTATACCTCAAGTACCCAGATACAAGTGTTACTGTAACTAAGATATCATTTGAGAAGTGGAAGTTGCTTTATTTCCTTTGCATTTCTTCTGGTGTTAGCAGAATTTAGATCTATACATGTCTGACAGAAAACAAATGACAAGTAATTAAAGATAATATTTTACAGCTAATATAGAGAAGCAAGGTAGATATTTATAAGATAAGTAGATTTTTAAAGTTCTTTCTTCAGGTGGAATTTTGTCACTGTCTAAGAAAAAATGAAAATTGATTATAGATAAAAAAGCAATTTGATATACTTCTAATGTGTGAAATCCTTCATCTTGTGCCAAGAGAAAGGAGTGCAGCTGGGTTATGATTAGTGGAAAGATGCAAGGCTGAAGTGAGATTTTTCTCTTAATTTATACATACTTCTGTGCCATTGTCATTTTTTTCCCTACTGCATTTGTCTCTTCTGTTTTTTTTTGGCATATTAGTCCATTCAGTGCAGAAAACCCTAACTGGAGAAAACATGTAAGAGTTTAAGTCAGACTGAGGCTGGACTGTGCCTGATTAAGGAGAGAAAAGAGTTCTTATGTTTTGTGGTTGCTATATCCTTTTCTTGAAATGTTCTACATGTATCGAAGAGCTACATACATGTGACATCTTTCTCATAGAGTACCCAGACTGCTTTGTGAGATGGTGTCAGTGCCTGCACACCTTTTGGGAGAATACCTGTTCCTTTAGTCCCAGAAGGAGAAAGGGCCAGGTCCTGTATTTAAGAGGCACTGGGCAGTGGAAAGCTCTGTAATTCCTGCTAATCTGAAAGGCCAATCATTGCTTTATCTTGAACTGCTGTAACCGTGTTATGACCAGTTGTGAAGAGGATCAGCTTACACCAAACTCCAATGTCACGAGGCATCCAAATTTCATGTTGTTCTAGGAATCAACCTTCTCACTTTACTTTTTAACCTTGAGCATAGAGGCAGATGTAAAAGCATGTTTGCTTAGGAATTTAAGTCCAGAGAGGCAACTTGCCAAAGGCATTTTTCTGTAGTCTTACAGTACATATATTTTGTGTTTATGATAATGCTGAGGGAGTGACTTCATTATGAATTATGTGTCTTCTCAGGCTGTACTACTATTAGTTGCAAAAAGTACCCTTTTTTCTGTTTTCTTCTTCTGGTGGAATTCTGGTAGGAATTAGAGTTGTACGGTGTCATTGTTAACAGATAGCACTAGCCATACCTTGAGATCACCATTCTCAATGATCTTGACAAATACTACTTTGTGAGTTCATTACGATTGTGCACTAAAGATATTGAGCACTCTGGGTTTGAGAATTTTTTGTGCTGTGATTGAATGTACAGCAGACATCCTCTCCTCAAGCTCCCAAGCAGTGGTGGTGCCGTGCAAACAAAGCTTTGCTAAACATGGAGGTAACAAAGCTGCTGGCATCTTGGTTATGTCTGAGGCAAATTTGCCCCAGCTGTTAAAAAACCTCTATTGCCTCCTGAGTTACAACTTTTCATATCATTTTGTAAACAATTCTATTGGATGACCTAGATTAAATTACCTCATATAACAATATACCATAGTGTATTTAAGTAAGTATGCATATCCTTAATTTCCTACAAGTTGATGGGGACTCCCATTGCACAATAGTGGAAACTCGGCCCTTGTAACTTTACACCACTGTGTCAATAAATTAAGAGCTTTTAGGGCAACTCTGTTTTGTAGATTTTGAAATGCCTTATAGCATTGTGTACATAATGAATCTTACTGTAGCAATACTGCCATGTAAGAAAAATAAATATATTATGGAAACCCAGCTCTAATAGTGAGACATATCTTTTAAAAAAGTGTTCTCATACCAGCGGTACGACTCAGGTTCATTCTCAATCAAAAGAAAGACACTACCTGCAAACATTTAAGTAGTTTCCTCAAGTTTAGAATTTAAAGTTTGTAATAGCTTTTCAGGCTAACAGTGGCTGTGACTCAGCTGGTCCCAATTCCCTATGTCCAATCCAGGGCCTGTCTGACAACTGTCACCATACATCTCCCTTCTAAGGACAGCCGGGTAGAAGCATATGGTTGGTGAGGAAAGCAGTGCTCAGGCTGGTCCTACCTGAGGGCATGGTCAGGATGTGGTGAAAGGGCATGCCCTCCCCTAAGAAACGCAGTGCACACCTACGTTTTACTGTCTTGTACAGCTTTTGAAAATCCTTTTCTGAAGAGTGAGGAATATGAACTTTAAAGGTCTAGAGTATCAACAGGTAGATTCTAAAGAATTTTTGTTTAGTTACTGCCAAAAGAAAAGCAAAGAATTCATTTCTAGCGTGCAACATATTTACTAGTGGCTCAGGAACTGGTAGGATAAATTCTTCTTCCTTTGAGAGATAGTATAGTGTATATTCTACTTTTAATCTCCTTTGAGCTGAATGGTTCCTCATGTGAATTTAATTCTACGTGGTAGAGTATGTCACAAAGTGGATATATTAGCTCAAGTCCCAGAAAGAGAGCCACAATTTGGGGTTGATCTGCAGCAGAAGTGAAAAAAATGAACTTTGGCAAACTTTACTGTGACTTTTTATGAAGTTACAGCGCAGTGACCCCAAACTTTGCACTGATATTGAAGTCGTATTCCTGTCTGGCAATAATTTCATACTGAGATGGTAACACAGGTGATGAGCAGAGGTGGTTGACTTTGGTGTGGCACTGTGCATGTACTGCATCTTGTCCCTCTGTTGTTTTCTGGAGCCAAATGGGGTATATCCCTGACTTACCTCATAGCATGGTCATACACGCACTCATAGTTTCTTCCCTGAGACAGAAAGTTTTTGTTCCCTTTCACCACTAGCTCATTGAGGCACCAAGCAAATCATACAACTTGCTGCAGAGTTTGCGGATAAGTCTGGAACTGAACCAGCATCTTGGTGTCCCAGCCTATTGTCCTAGTCACTCTTTGTTCTTAGGGTCTTACTCAGTTCTCCTCAAACATTCAAATTTCTACTTTCCTTTTTTTTTTTTTAATTTTGTGTTTTTCTCTCCCCCTGTCTCCCAAGCAAACCTCTGCCTTCAATTCAGTTCTCTTCTTGTTACTCTTCATTGTTTTATCTTTAAATATTAAGAAAATTCAATAATGGCAATATAACATTGTGGAAAAAAACTGTTACAGTTGGATGATGCTACATAATCTCATTGCTTATTGTGTTAGAGACAATTTATTCTGTTTTATAATATTGTGAATAGGTTATCCTTTTCCAAACACTAGGATGTGGGGTTTTTTAGTTCACAATTGATTCTCCATGTTCAATACTATTTATCTTCATTTATTAAAATTAAGCTGTCTTTCAGAAGCAAAGAGGATACTGAGTTCTTTCTGGCTAAATTTATATTTTTGCCAGTGTGCAGACTGTCTAAGCTTGCACTGGGAAAAATGTGGAAATGAGAAAATGTTATTCAAGATGGAAAAGAAATTGCGGGATTCCCTTTCAGCATGATCAAAAGAAGGAAAAATAATCTTTAAAGATGTTTTATCCTCTACATTTTTTGGGAAGATTATTCTAATAAAAGCCAGTAAACTCCACTTGTAAACTATTGACAAGACTGATGTTAAAAGGAAAGTTTGTTTTGGAAGACGATTTCAGGCTCAAAGGCATTACTTTCAGAACAAAAAAAATGTTATTATCAAGAGGGAATATTACACCTCTTGACATCATTGCATTGTTTCATGAACTGTGCTTTTATTTTATCTCCTTACCAGTCTCAGAACATCTCTTCTTTGCAGGTTAAAATTACAACATGCTGACATTTAAGTGGCATCGTTTTATTTTCTTTATTTAAAAAACATAGCCAGAGCAACTTGCTTTGGAGTAATAGTTTGATTTATTGATACTGGTACTAATATTCTGCATAAATGTATTAGCAACTTTTATGCTATGTAAGTACAAATCAGTTTGGTGAAAGTTGGCCTAGCTCGGTTTTTAATCCATTCCCATTCAAACATCCCTACAGAGTCATACAGGGTGCTGCACCTCCATTATGGTAGAGAGAGGGAAGGACAGTCTTAACGTCTCTTTTCTGTAGTCTGATTAATGGAGAACATACTGAGTTTATTACAGTGATATTAGTGTTCTATTTTTTCATTTTTGACACTTTTTCTCTTCATGCAAATCGGATATAGAAAGTAATCCTTTTTTGTTTGTCATTTTTCTATCTTTTTCTATCTATTTCCCTATCTTTGGTGGGAAGATGCAATGTTATTGCTTGACAGCAATAGTGAAATCTTAATGAGGCATTTGAGAAATCCCAATGGAGAACCTGTTACATGTAAAGAAAATGTAGAAGAAATGCAGGAAATATGCAGGCCAGTGCTTTGTTTTATGAATTGCCCTGTCACGCATAACACAGAACTGTTCATTTAGTCATTTGTATGACTATTCTTGATGAATGTTTTTCATATAATTATACCTTTCCTAGCAATTCCTCACGAGAAATTAGGTAGCTGGTTTCATCCAGGCACTTGATCAGAGCAGCCCTGACTTCTGAGAAAATTCAGGTCTGTTTTGGAGATTCACACCCACTTCTAACCTTACCTGATCACAGATTTACTTTGGTTTTGATAGTTTTGCAGAAACCTTTTCTTTCTAAAAACTCCGCTTTTGGACTCTGTTGCTGACAGTGAAATATAGAGGATGAAGCTCCCCTCTCTCCTCATCTTTTTCTCAAGATGCTTTTCCTACTGCTAATTTCTGGACTTTGACAGCGACCGAGCTTTCAGCAAATTGGTGCATGTTAGCTCCCTCAGAATTAGAAAACCAAAGCTGACTTGTGCAGCTGCAGTGCTTTAAACAGTCTGAAGAGTGACTTACTTTCTATATCAGGGTTATGCTCACACTGCTATCTGGCAAACTGTAAAGGTAAACGCCCAAAGAGGGGAAGGCAGTGGCTGTGGGGTGAGCTGTAAATACGGCAGTCTGTGAATCAAACAACTCTCTCTCTCTCCCCCCCTTCTAGAAATCTATCAAGCTGGCAGGCTGCCCTGCCTGAAATAAATGTGGAAAATATTATGTAACTTTGCCCTGTGCGCTGTGCTGACAGCGTAGGCACTGGGCAGGTTTTAGTTACACTATCTGCTGTGGCTATTTTTTGACCAAAGGGTTCTCTCTATTTCCTTTTCCCCTACCCTCTCATTTATTTTTTTTTTCCACTGACAACAGATTGCAACTCAACATCTGCAAACAGGAAAACAACATCAGCAAAGCTGTTTGGGGGCAGGCTATTCCCTTTAAAAAAAATATCCCTGCTGGAGGAAGGATATATTGCCTCTAACTGTAGCTAAGCACTGAAACAGTCAGTCTCAGATCTCCTCCCCTGGAGTTATATGCTGTGTCAATACCTCCCTCTGCTGAAAGGTCTACATTCTTCCTGTTTTGCTTGACTATTTTTTTCCGTGACAGGACTTGCAATCAGTGGTATGTAATAGAGCAGCCTGCTTACTGCAACACAGCTGCCATGCGAAGAGTGCATAAATGTAAACTATTTGTCCTTCCCCACTGAAACTGTTTGTAGGCTAGAATCTGAGATTAGGAAAAGACGATAATTCAGAGTCAGATGGCTTTTAAAAATACTCTTCAAGGAAAGCCTGTGCTGGAATTTGGCCATTGCCAAGGGGTGTTCTGTTCAAAGACAATTCTATGTGCTTTTGCCTTTTAACTTCAATTTATTTCCTTCAGTTTTAGTCACTTCATTAGTTTTTGTTCTAGAAATAGTAATATTACAGCATGGTTTGTTATCCATTGTGCTGCATGAACTACCATGTAAGACTTTTAAGTGTTGTGTTACTCAAACAGATTGAATTATCTTAATGGTTGGAAAATCTATGAATCATCTCGACTACAGCTGGTGTGGTTATCAGGGAGCTCAAAGTCAAGACCTCAGTTTTTCAGAGGCTGCAGGATTAGGGACCCAAGCCAGTCATTTCTCATCTCAGGTTATTATAAGATAAAGATTTTAAAGTGACCATCAGACTTTGTTTCCTCTGTTTCAATTACTTCAAACTGACACATCAGAAAGAGCAGAGATTTTGTAAGAGGTGAATGATTTAACTTAGTGGAGGTGTGGGCAGCTTTAAGGTGTCTAGATGTAAACCTCTTATTTTGATAGGGAGCTAGAAACAAAAGGCCTTAATTCGTAAAGGATATTTTCCTTTATGTCTGCACACCTCTTCAGAAATTATGAAATTTCTGCTAGTGTTGCAGGAAAAGATAATGCACTACAAAGCAATAGCTGAGCTGCAGCAGTTCACAGCTTTTTTTCATTAATAATCCTTAATATATCCTCACTGCGTTCAGCTGCTTCAGAGGCAGGTGAATTTTCCTTTTATTTGATGGCAGATGGCAACAACCATCTTACATCAACCTTGTTTTGGAAGAAGTATAAATAAAGTCATTCCTATTAACTTTTTGAACAGCACATTTTAATGTCTTTGTGGACTTCAGTAATGTTAGAGATAAGAGGGGGAATAAACAAATAAATATCTAAGGGAAAAGAATAAATTCTGTGTACAGGTAAACTGTCCTGATTGAGTGGGGATTAAAAAAATCCAAAAACCAACACAGAAGGCCAGGAGACCCACAGCAGGGTGCAGGAAGGAACACAGCTGTAGGGAGTGAAAACCCTTGGGGGAAGGTCATAAAAGGTGGAGAAGGAATCACCATCACATGGGAGAAGTTTTCAGGAAGGTCGTGCTGTATGGAGACTTGTGAGGAGATCTGACCTTACAGAGGAAGAATTAAAGGACTACTTGCCACAAAAATGCTGGTAGGAATTAGGATTTGGAGGCAGAGAGGGATGTTTGACTGGAAGTGTGTTGTGAGGTTGAGGTTTTATGGCTCTCTGGAAGATAGGAGAGGGCTTGGCCAAGGAAGCATGACTTGAGGAATGGCACCCTATAGAGAAAAAGAAGTGTCAAAGATGCCTGTGCGCTTTACCAAACATCAGGTTTTGTATGGAGGCTTGCTTATTCTTAAGTACTGTGCAGAATATTGTATCTTTTTTTGCCTCATATCTTGGATATTTATAATAGGTACAAAAATACTAGCAAAATTGCTAGTATATGTAAGGAAAATCTTGGCATAGGTTTGTGCTTGACATTTCTTAAAAATGGTATGATATGATGTTTAGGGATTCTTTATATATTAAGACCCTCATACACAGGTTCTGCAAGATACCAGATGTGTCTGTGACCTCCTGAGCTGAACCTGAGAAGAAGACATGAAAAAGTACTTAAATGGGGGTGGGAAAAGGGATCCTTACTGATTTTTCTGGACTTCAAAATATTTTGGATAATTCCAAGATTTGTAGCATTAGGTTGGATGTTATTACTGCTAAAGAAAAATGTATAGTATGGTGTCTGATTTTTTTTTTCTTTTTTTCAGACTGTGGTGCATATGGGTGATTTAGACAAAGACATGCAGCTTTGACTGAACTGTTCAGTAGTTAACACAGGGACATTGTTGAACTTTGTGTTAGCTTGTGCCCTGTGAGAGGTTTAGATGGATACAGGTAGGAGATAATGTCCCATTTTGTGCTTTGGAGTTTACTTAGATACTGCGAGCACTCAGCTGAAAGTGTCTTCTAAGCAGAACTAGATTTAGATCTAGGGAGGCATACTACAAAATGCCCATCCTAGCTGCAACAGGACAGTCGGAATCATTTCTGTAATGCTGTGTCTACACATTTGTTCACAGTCAGCTGATTGACAAAATCTGAAGTGGTGATTGAATGAGAATCTGCTGGCTTTGGGTCTCCAGAGCTAGGCTCAATCCTCTGAACTCTAGAAACTCCCCACCCCACCCCTCAAGATTCTTCAGGGATGAAAGTCCTTCATGGAAGGCAGATGAAATAATAATGTGAAAGGCTCAGCACTCAGTATAACTGTACTCAATTCATTTTTATCAATTTCAGAAAAAAAAGTATGTATTTCTGTAGGTGTTTTTGCTCAACACAGTGGCTGTACTCTAAGATGCCTCCTAATGAAACCATATTTACTGATTTTCCAGGACTTCAAAATATTTTAGATAATGCCAAGTATCAAAAATGTTTGAACTAGCTGTTTTTTACAGTGCATAAAACGTGTGAATGCGTAAAACACATAGAGTAATTTGTGAGGGGCATACTTCTCTTGCAAAATCAGTGTTACATGTGTAACTTGCCTAGGCATTAGAAAGTAACACCAAAGACTCAAGAAAATGGAACATATATTGGAGGGGACCACTATGCTAAATGATCAGTGAAACGTGAGACCAGGCAAATCTCAATTGGTTTCAAGTTTTCTTACAGTCAAAACTCAGATCAGGTTCCTCGAGAGCTCAAGAATCTTTGAGCAAACCTGGACCTGTTGAACACTTATAACTTGATTAGCAGCTTTACAATACATGTTCAAAGCATGTTAGAAACATTAATAAATTTCCACAGCACCCATGTGACTTAGAGAATTTTGATTAGTCTTCTCTTACAGTTCAGTCCATATACAAAGAAAGAACATTTGTTAAGGGTTTTAGTACGTCATGAAGAAGTTGAATATTTCTCTGAGTGACTAACCTCCATACGTAGGCCCTCTAGGTTTGTATCTGATTTTTAAGGACCTACAAACCTTTGAATACATTGTACTGAACAGTTATCTTGAAATCTGGTTGTGATGAGAGCTAGGTGGGCTATCTGCAATGCTTTGTGACAACAATAGAGGTCTGATTTTTGGTTTGTAAATTGATTTTTTTTTTTCAGTATGCCTTACGATTATGCAAACCCTTACTGGGCACATTAAGTTGAACATTTGTGAATGGATCAAAATTTGCTCTGTAAATACTATGATTTGAGTTTTGGTGCTATTCTTACTATTCCTCAATCCAATGGCTGCAAAGCCCAGTAAGATGTACAGATCTGACTATTTGGGTGAACACATCCTAATATACATATTATACTAATAATTTATTTTTGGCAAGAGTCCTGTGGAAAAAGTCTGCATTATCACAGAGTAGTTAATTTTGATGCATGTGAGTGTGTGTATGCACGTACATCTCCTATCCTCTTGGTCCCTAAAGGAATTATACAATGTACATGTGCAAAAGAGACAGGATGGCCTCTTCATTAAGTCACTGAACAGGAAATCAGGAGAATTAACTCCTGTTCCTGACTGTGAAACTTTCTGCCTGTGAATCTGGGAAATCCACTTATGAAAACTGAGGAAAGACAGGAGACTGGAATAATATTGCTGTTGTATACTAAGACTTCAAACTGGCATGGGAAAAAAATATTAAAGCATATTAAAAATAACATTAAAACTGATTTTGAAGGCTTAAAATGTGTCCTCAAGTACAGAAAATACTTTAAGGTTATGCTTCACGATTATGGGTAGATATTTTTTGGTAGCCCCCAAAAAATTTTATGTTGATCACCTTTAAGTAACAAAAGCAAATTTGGCAATATCAAAAGACAGACCTGTATTTATTCCTTTAATTACTCTTGAAATGTTTGTAGATCTCTCTATCAAAACTTAACATTCTTGCTTGAAATGTCCCTTTTCAATGTGGAGCAAATGAAAAATGTTGTTTCTACTCTGGCTGTTTTTAATGGTGCCTCAGTTTGTGTCTGGTTTTAGTGTTCTGTCAATGCAAAAAAAGTCTTCATTTCCAAAACAGCCAGAGAACTGAAATTCCTCTAATCCTTTGTTCTGATTAGTTATGTGGACATAATTGTGCCACCTGTAAATGCTTTGAATATTCTGTTTTGTTGTAGTGTTGGTACTCTTCTATACCTTTCCTTGTTTCATTGAGGGGGATTATATCCATGTACGCAATGCTAGGAGTGCTAGGATTAGTGAAGCTTGATATCTTATGGTTTTGTCTTGTTAATATGGTTTAGAAAGTCTTTGTATGCTGTGTGTTCATAAACTTTGCAATGTCCCTGCAGGCACTGTGGGACTGCTGTTGGCCCCCCCACAAAGTCAGCTCTTCTCCAGACAGAGCAAGCTGTGGTTTCTCAGCCTCTTCTTGTTGGACAAGTGCCCCAGCCATGGTGGCGCTCTCACTTCAATCAGCAGAGAAGGACTGAAGAACAGACTTCTTGACGGGAACGTTGCAAGGACTAGGTTAGATGGAAAGAAAAGACAACCTTTGAGAGTAAGAGGTTATTCTGCTAGCATTGCCCCACTCCTGCCTTTGAATGAAGTGGAGGGATTATTTGTAAAGAATAGCTGAGGAAGCCAGAGGTAGAAACTTAATGTGTTGGTTGCAGGTGATGCAGTGAGGAACTGGAGCTGCAGAAGATAGTGCAGCTGGGAAAATACATGTGGTATACATGCTTGACAGGATGAAAGGAAAGGTGGGGGAAGATATGGGCTGGACCCTACTGTCATTCTTCAGGTCTTTGAGCTGAGATGATACAATGAATTGGTCATCGTGATAATCTTTGAGAATTGGTATAATTTTTAAGCAGATGTTTAAGTATGCTGTAGTTCTTTGAGCTGTGCTTACTGTCCTTGGTTGTCACTTATTCAGACTATATGCAAAGGTGCATAAATCTACATCTTTTCTTTACTGAACTACTGAATATATGCTAGCCTTTCCTTAAATCCTACAAGCTTGAGTTTCAAAGCACTGACCTAAATTTAAAATCAGAGACTCTTGGGTACTTTCTGAGCTCTCATCTCTTCCAGGGCCTTGACACATCTCTGCGATGACGGTGTTATGTTGAATACAGCATGCTTTTTCTTATCCTACTGTGGTAATCTTTTAGTCAGAATACTCTGCTCTGGAATGATTGGAATTGAAATAAGTCAATAGAATACTTAAATGCTATGTTGCATTAATGCGTCTTACCGTATTTTGAATAGTACTTACACTAAGGCAACCATTTTGGTACAGACCACGTTGCTGCAAGGTCTGGCTAATTTAAGGGTTACATATGTTAGCTTACATGGTGTGTTTGAATTTTTTGTGGTGGTTTATGATCCCTTGATATCCATAAAATCACTGCTTGTAGTTGTGACAGGACCACTAACATACATAATGTGTGCTCCTACTTTTTCACTTCCTAATGGGTAATTGGTGTATTGCCCAAAAGTCCAGCTCCAGCAGGAGCAGTACACTGGAAAATATAAGTCTTCTAGTGATCTGGGTAATAAAAATGTCAATCAGGCTTAGGGAATGATGTTAAACCTTTTCTGTAGAAGCTTGTGTCACAGGATAAATATGAATGTGGGTTTTAACTCGCGCTGTTTCAGAGTTCCTTCATCTGGATCAGAGGAATAGCAAGCTATGTTTGGTCTCCATGAATGGATTTGGGCAGGAAAACGATGCTGAGATGCTTTTATTTCATAGATTTACAGATTATGTGGTTGAAGGGGAAATGCACCAAAACTTCAACAGCTGTCCTAAACAACAGAGGAAAGACTAGGTTTCAGGCACGGGTAGAGGTGAGGGTGAAGATCTTTAATGATCTCTTATAATGACTGGCCTAACATGTGTGGACAAACAGATGTACTTTTGGCATACCTGACTGCAAGTACAAAAAGTACTGCTGTGTCTAGAGTTTCAATCTATACTATTCAGAACCAGACAAATGGGACTGAATTTCATTTTACCCCACCTGTTTTTGTTCAGACTGTGCAATCTGTTTTGTTTCCTGCTGCTTAGTCTCCCATTTGGCTGTTATTTCTCTCTGAAAAGACATGTTGGCTCTGTAAACTCACTTATTCCCTTGGCTGTATGAATTTTGTGTGTGTGCTCTTGCATCACGATTATTTGTGTATTAGATCTCTTGTATTTTCCCTGCTTATGGAGGTAGTAGAGAAAACTATCAAGGGATTAATCTGGGGAAAATAGTTCTCAAGCTTTGACAAGAAACTTCATGACATGCTGCAGGCCAATCTCTACCCAAATTGCTCATCTGAAGCTCTAACTGTAAAGATTTGAAGAAACTTGCTAGGCTTTGGCTAAGGCTTTTGAATCCTGAGTTTTAAATGGAATGTCTTTGAAATCAGTGAAGTTACTCCACTCTTTCATGTAAAATGAATAGGTGAATTTGGCATAACTGGTGAATATTATCCTCTGGTGTAAGATTTCTGTTATTTTGCTATATGGCTTGTGTACTGTGCTCACTATTTATTCAATTATATAGAAATGTCAAGTATTTTAGCTCCTTTGCAAACAGTTATACTGGGACACTGCAGAATGGTATGCAGAATTATTATCTTGAATCTATGAAAAGGATCTAAGAGTCCTGTCCAATCAAGATTTTTGGATACAGCAGTTTGGTGTTGTCATCCATTTTCAGGTGGACAATAGCTAAGCTGGTTGGCAGCTGCTTTGCACCCTACACACACCCAGCTGCAAATTCATGATCTCTCACTTTTAGACAAAGTGAGGATGTCACAAGAGCTCAGCTGAAGTGAATTTGGAACAGGAAGTAAAAAAATCAGACCATGTGCCCTGGTGTCTTCTTTGATCTGTTTAAGTCCAATAGACCTGACCCTGTTTTTACTGAAGCTGATGGAAAAATTGCTTTGCTTGATGGAATATATTTGTCTTAATTATACCCTTGTTTTAATGATATGTTCTGAAGCTATTATCACCTGCTTCTGGAAATCCCCAAGAGGGTGAGATTTTGTTGTGCTGTTTGCTGTAGAAATGAATAAATGAAAGCAGAATTATATCCTGGGCAGCTCTGAATTTCAGCGCTACCATTTGACAAGTGGATGAGTTGAGGGAAGCAGTCACCCCCAACTCCCCCTCCTCTGTCCAATTTTTTCTTTTATGGGGAGGAAAGATTTAAGAGCCTGGAGTAACTGGTAGCTTTTGCCACATGAAGTGATTCTTTTTAAAAGAACGATGTTTGCATCAGCACTGGATGAACTACAGTTTGTTTTGCTGCTAAAGCAGAGGACAAAACATGCAACTTCTAGCTTCTCATTGAGTTTATGTATATATTTTATTTCCAACGCTTTCTATTTCTTCTCCTGTGTGTAAACATTTATATGAAAAACTTTACCTTTACTCTATTTTGTAATTCATATCGCTTGGTTGCCACCGACAGGTACAGTTCTAAATTTTATCACTGTTTTGGTAGAGACTGTGCAAGAACCACCGTGTGCCTATACAGTATGTCCCATACCTCCTCAAATGTGACTGTTTTGTTAGCAAGGTGTAAGCACATGGCATTTTAATATTGGTCCATTACCTCAGAAGTGCGAAACCGCATACGGAAACCAAATGGGTACTGGGTTCAGAATGTGCCTTCCTGTTTTTCTACTGTTTTCTAACTTGAGCTGAGTGTAAACAGACCTTTGTTTTTGTTCCTTTTTCTTAGTACATGTCTCTGTGGCAGCTTTCTCCATTCACCTATCAGCAGAGAAGTGAGACTATTTCCTTTGAGCAACTCTGTAAAATATGGTAGGCTTCCACTTATGAAACTTGTAGGCCAGCCTCAAGACCTTTGCTGAGCAAAATTGCCTGACCTCAAGTAGGAGTTTTATTTGAATAGAAGGATGTAATTGTTTTTGTTCTAGTGATTATTTAAAGCGTATATAATTGTTTATTGTCCTGCTCCAACACTGTAAAAAGAAGGAACCATTTTTAAAAATGTTCTTAAATACTCAACCTTAATATCCAAGCAATAAGGAAATAAAGCAGAAATTCTCCTCCAAAGAAATCCTGCTGTGTAGCTTACATTTTCATATAATTAAAAGTGGAATCATGCCTATGGGACTTGCCAAAAGTCTCTTGTGTGATATGTAAACTACTCCTAAACTGGAACTATTTACTGTTATTAATAAAAAATAAAATACTTAAAATAAGGCATGGTACATACTTCTACTATACTAGTTTTCACCATCTCTGGCTTTTTATTCTTCAGTATTGGCAAGCTTTGGTAAGAAAAAACAGGTTGGATGTGTTCATACTAAATTACTGAATGCAAAACTATAACAAAGAAGTTCAGTTTAACAGCAACTTATATAATGTAGGGGGTTTACCATCAGTTGAAATGTTAACCTTCATATTAGGTGTCTTTCTGAAAAAATATCCTTTGTTTAGTCAGATGTTTTGAACTTACAGTGGGGATTGGTGGGTAATATTCTCTCAGTTTATGCAGAATATCAACCAAGTGATCATAGTTTTTGTTTCTGCTTCTTGTGTAACTACCATTAACTCTGAGGCACTGGAAAACTAGAGGTTGTATGTATTCAGATGCCATCTATATAAACTTGCTGCCAAATAACAGAATAAAAATAGGGGCTCTAGATCAAGATTGCAAAGGACAGCATTCAGTGCCTGGTAAATGACAAAATGCATATAGGATGAATTGCATTTATGCAGAGCCATTATGAAGTGGTTCTTAGATTTAAAGTTTTCATTATTTTACATACAACATTCGGTCCCTATTCTAAAGGCAGGTGCGGGTTGACTCAATGTTTCCCTGCAGAAATCTTCTGTGTTTGCTGTATTGCTGTGCAGCCACCAGTGTTATTAGCATAAACTGAAAGGGGAGTGCCATCTCTGTTCCATACACCAGATCTGTAGTGAATGGACACTTTACTGCATTTTGTAAGTGTTAATTTTGTAATATTCACATCCTTTTAGTGTGGACAATTTGGATGACTTGCAAGAACTTTGATGCTACCTTGGACTAACTGGTAGTCGTAGTGGTTCGTTATTCTGTGTGAACAAGTACAAGTGTAGAATGAGATCTAAACCTTGCAATCAACTCCATGAATATTGATGGAAATAGAGGTAAGGGGGAATGTGCGTAACTGAGGTCCCATTTCAGGCTTAATTCAGCAAGCCCAAACTCTTCTGCACCATTTATGCCCCAAATTTCTCTTGTCTTTAAACTAGATTTTTCTTAACTTGCTCTGAATTTCACGTGTCAGTCCCTGCAGCCACCCCTTGGTCAGCCTCACTCTAAGCACCTTGTCCAGCTCACCACCTAGTATCTCATTCTGCTTGCTCTCGGATCACAGATCCAGATTCTTGGATTTCTTGTTCAGTCAGGCAGTTTATCTTCTGGTTATAAATGTGCTGCCTACCCAAATCCAGTGCTGACTTTTCCCTCCCTTGCTCCCACTGATAATGTGTCCTGGACCTGTCAGTTGTAGCCTTCAGACTGTCAAATAACCATTTTTATGTCCACCTTCATTTTCCTCTTTTCTTTTGTGGGTCTTTAGACTGTGCCCATCCCCTCCTAACCTTTACCATTGGACTCCTCTGCTACACTAAAACCCCAAAAGCATCCATTTTCCAGACTAGAACCCCCTACTTTTTGGTCATGTCTTTCTGCCTTCCCCCAAGCCTCCACCACTGTTCCTGTTTTCAGTTCAAAGGCATATCTTTTAGACATATTAAAGCCCTTCAGGAATTCACCATTTTACCAAGAACAGACGGGATTGCTGCCATCAGTTCCCCAAAAAAAGGAAATGGAAGTAGTTACTACATTAAGAAATGTAAAAAATTAATCTAGATTCATCTGCTTCTTCTCATGATAGAATAACTTCAAATATTCTGTAGAGTTGCAGGCAGGAGTTGGAAATGTAGAGAGCGTGGATGGATGGAGGATGTTTGTGTATGCATATATACTTAGATTGACAATTTGGCCCCATGAGCTCTTAAAAGTAGTCATCTTTGAAGTACAGTCTCCCCCCCAAATTTATAAATTATAAGTTTACACATTTCAGGCTATGCCTTGTAGCCTTATATTCTGAAAGTCATATTCAAGTTCCTAGATTTATTTTTTTTCCTCATGAAACGCTGAGCTCCATAACTCCCTGACCTCAGGCTGAACACTCAACAAGCTATTAGTGACTGTAAAGGTTATTCCTTTGGACAATTTAAAGATGAAGAAAATTGGAGTCTTCCTGGCAGGTCACTAACAATTTTTTTTTTTTTTTTTGTGGTGATATCCATTCAATGAAGCTTTGTTTTTTTTCAGTGCTGTGCAAGATTTTTGCAGATACCATCAGTAAACAGCAACTGAGGTGTCAAACTAATTGGATTGCTCTTCTGCAGGCAGCTTGCATTGTATGTGAGAAGCCCCAAAAACTGTAAGGGGCTCTACTATTGAGAAACATAATGGCACATAATTTGATTTCAGCATTAAATTTTATTGTGAATGACACTCTCTGAAACGAAACAAAAGAGATTATTTTTTATAATCTCTGCTGTTTCTGGTTTTCTTTTCCTCGTGATACTTTCTTTGTTGGTGTTGATAACCTTATCCAAATTTCTAGAAAGCTGAGAATGTGTGTTTAGGAAACACTGCAGAAAATTTGGTAAAACAGTATCTTTACATAAGTGTAAACAACAGCAAATTTAAATAGTTCTCAGTGTTAGATTGCCATTCTTACAGCTGGTATTTTGGAGATAGATTGTAAAAATGAGTTGGCTGTCAGTCATTCATGACCCCTTCCCCTTATTTTGGAGCAACTAATAGGACAAGAAAAGATGTTACAGCTGAAGCCCTTGGGGAATAGAAGGTTTCTCTTACGGCCTCAGCTCTAATTGATTGCTGTTGAGAAATGCCACATGTTATCAGAATTGGTAGGTTTCCATTGGTGGCTGCTTTTTCTCTCCCTCCTTATCCTAGATCTAAATTTTTTCGGACACCCTAAGTTCTGAGTTGGTACTTTGCTAATTAGAGTGAAGTCCATGAAACTGAGAAACGTTCTGGCTTCAGCTACAAATTCTACAGGAAAGGAGCAATTTGATCTCATGGACGGGAGGGTAGAATGGTGGTGGTCCCTTGAGAAGAAGTGTGTGTGGTGGGGGAGGCAGTCCTTACTGTCAGCATTTGTGCTGGTAAACATTGCTGCTTTTTTTTTTATCAGCTTGTTTTTGACTTTCCCACTTATTGAGATGTCTTTCTGAAAACCACTGTGTTCAAACGGAATAAGTTGCAAGAATATTTGCAATGATTCCCTCTGAGCCTTTGCACAGCATGGGCAATAAGAGCTATTTCTATTAATACAAGGGAGTTTCCCCAAGGCAGCTATTCATACCTCTGCAAATGTTTTCAGAAAGTCCTGCACAACCCCTTTTTATGTTGCAGTAAAAGTTTGTGGTTTAAACCTCTTAGAGGATGCTTATATATAACCAGACTGAAAATCCCCTTATGTGAATGCTGTTAGTGGCCAGACGGATTCTTCATATTTTTATTGTTAGTTTGAAGAACTACAATGAGGTGCTATTTGGCAAAGATGCTAGTTAAGAGAAAGTTTTATAAAGTGTTACGTAATCCATTCAGAAGCAATGTTTCCCTAAATACCTTCTCTAGATCTAGGAGTAAGTCTGTTTAAAAAGCTAATGAAGCCTTATGCTGCACAGGCATCATTGCTTAAGTTAAATTCATGAGCTGTTGAACCCAGGTACTACTCCAATTCAGTAGACAATCTAGAAAAAACCTGAACCTGTTTGTTCTAGATTAGTCCAACAGAGTTTTGTCTCTAATAGACCAAAAATAACCCTCAGGAACAAACTTTAGAAGAATCTATTGTGTTATTGAATGACTCCTCAAGATAAAAACCTAATATTAAACCTGATTGTCCTAACACCTGCTGCAAATTGGTGTCCCTCTGATTTCAGCAAATGTAATCCTGATTTTTCTTAAAGACACAGGAGAATCAGATTCCCTTGTAGACAGAAAGGCTGTTCTGGTAGTAATGCATAGAAAGTCAAAAAGGTTCCTTTGGGACACGGTGTGTCCCAGCAATGTAACTGCAGAACCAGGACTGTGCAAAACTGAGTTCTACTTGCAGCCTTGATACTGATCATCTCTGATCGTGGATGAAAAGCTTCAACTCCTGCCCCTTTCCTGTCTTCTAGCTGGACTGTATACTTTTGCCTTGTCTCTGAGATTAAAATGTACCAAAGAGAGTGAAATAACTTTAAGCAAAATTTGCAAACTAAGTGAAGAAACACTGAATCGGTTTTAATCTGTATAATATTTTTCTGACATTCATTTGGTTAATTTTCAGTTTTTCTCTTGTCTTATCCCCTCTCATTTTTTCTAGCAAATATCAGCAAGAAGTGAGAAGCTGAGATAAAGCCTAGGGATTGTCCCTTGCATTGCTACAACTGTTCTCTGAAGAAGGAAAGTTGTCCTGATGTTTCTGCATTTTTCTCCTGGATATATGTCAGTCTGCCTGCTGAGGTAAACACTGGATGAATTTACAAAGATCACTAGGCCTGTTAGGGCCAGCAATAATAATCTGAGTCAAAAAAATGGTCCAGTTCTTTTGGATTACACCCTTTATCTCCACTAAGCTTGCCTTTTTGGGCTATATCTTGTTAGCTTGTGCCCTGCCTCCTTATTGGACATGAATAGCAGACACAGTTTGGATAGCAACACCAGATTGTACTGTAATTCTGGATTATCTAAGCAACTTTATTCTGCTTTGTTGTAGAAACATCAGCCTGAGAAATTAGAGGAACTGTAGAGTTACATGTGCCAGAGGCAACTGAGTAAGCTTTCAGAGTGGGTGCATCCATATTCTGGTCCCTGTCTGCATCTAAGGAATAAGACTGCTTGAGTGCTGACAGTAAAGCTGCCTATTGACAAGTGCCAGCTGGTTGAAAGCACCATTTACACAGTATGTCCTCAAGACAATTTGGATTTTTTTTTAGTTCGCTGAATGTATTTACAGCATATTTATCCAAAGATGATTGTTACTGGGTTTTGAAACAGCATACCACTACAACCAACTGGTTTGGCTGAAAATGGCTTTTTCTTAAGTTCCTACTTCTGTTAAAATTAACTTTTTAAGGTGGCTTAATTGGTGTTTTGTCACACTAGATTCTATTCCATCTCAGGTGCTCCATTTGCCAAAATATTTCTAACATTATATGTACCCCTTTATCAGCTCTGTGCTGCAAAATCAGGCACAGCATTACTCTTTGCTACGTAAGTAATTACCATATCAGAATGCTAACACTGTAAAACATTGTACAGTGATAGAAAGGGCAGTAAAAAGATGTATATAAATTTTCATTTAAAATGCCTTACTAGAGGTCTTGGCAGCTTCTGTTAACCTCTCATAGCAACAGCAGTGCGAGAGAGCATTTGGCTCAAACAGCAGTATGATCTCATCCTGTAGAACAGGAATATAGAGTGAAGAGACAAAACACTCTACTAATTTTAGGTTCCATTTGAATCTGTGACATGTCTTTAAACTTTTCTGTACGGCATCCTAGTTTGGGTTGAATCTTTTTAATAACACCTGATTTGAACAGATTCCTGGTGAACAGCATAGATTCTTGGTGCTGCTTTACTTCCCGTTTGGCAGTGGAAGGCTTTTACATTTATTTTGGTACTTTTGTCTTGCTGAGTTTTTGCATTAGTACTGGTCAAAACAGAGTATCATCTAAAATGTGCATGTGGGGAGCCACATGTTCAAACTGCCAGAGTCTAGATGACATTCTGACAGGACCCAACTACAGGGATTTAATGCTGTGTTTAAAAAGGACAGAACGTAGGAATCCAATCAATTCAAAGTCAGTGCAGCTATTCTGTTTCTATAACATATTTTGTGCTAGTAATGGGTGGAAATTCTGGGACGCTTCAACAGCAGAAACATACCCAAAGATGTTGTAGCACCTCTGTGCTGTTGTGATAGCTCAAAGAATTTGAAGTTGACTGATTTCCCTAGTTGGGGATTCCCCAGGTGCAGCAGAATCTGCAGCTGGTTCTTGCTCTGCATAGCTGTCTTTCTCTGTGAGCACCAAGCTGCAGCTGCTCAAGCTGCTTGTCGGGACCAGCCACCAGGCGTGAAAACTAGGGTAGCTGTGTGGCTGCTCTGATACTTACCCAAGAGTTGTGCTTTTTTTTTTTGTAGTCTGTCTGAAGCATAAATGTATTAGAAACCCTGGTTTAAAAGAAAAGTAGAGGGAACCGCCCCCCCCAAATTTTTGACTGCAGTGATCCACAGGTGGTTTCAGTTACTTGCGTATAATCTGAACTGTTTGAGCTATATAAGAAATATCTCCCTCTCATACTCTACAGCCTAAGCCCAACATAAAAGTTTGAGATTTTCAGAAGGACTTAGGACATTAGGCACATAAATCCCATTGAATTTTAATGGAATTTAGGGTATTATTTGGTCTCTCTTGAAAAATTATTTCTAAATCTACAGGATTAGAGGAAATTCCCACTGTGAACAAAACCCTTTTCCCATAATTCACACCTTTTCCTGAAGCTTCTAGCCACTGTTACAGTATTTAAAATATCGCTTCATGCCAGAGGAATCTGGCAGAAATCCTTTAAAGTTCCCCTCGCTTCAGCAGACTGCACACTGGTCTGATTTACAGCAGCAATTCCTGTTGCCCCATGAAACTTTGGACTTGCCTTTCATTTAAGTTAATAGAATGAGAATTTATATAACTATATTAAAAGTTGCTTGAGGCAAAGGCTATGTTAAATAAAGGCTACAACTGTGGGTTTTGCTCTTTTGTTCATTTAACATGGTAAAATAAATATTTTCTGGTGTTGTTTTAATTGACAGGCTGTAAAATGTATGCTTTTCTTAAAAAGTGAACATCCTTGTTTGTGACATTTCAGGCTTTCAAAATCCTAGGAGTTACAATAACTGTCTTAAGCAATATCGCCAATATTTCTTCATCATGAGGCTCTGTTACCCCACTTAAACAACTGTCAGATGTTTGGCCCTAGAGAGTCTGTCTGCCTTTGGGCCTCTGAAACTGCATATGGTCTCTCCTATCATTTCCTTTCAAGACATAGCAGTTCACAGGTACTGCTAAGTATTGTAAAAGTTGATCACCAGATAGCTCTCAGCTGCAGAAGAGAGCTGTGTTCCAGATACTTCTTCAGGTTTATGTTGCTGTTAGCTGTTGGCTATCAGCTTTCAGCTCTTCCCCTGTTCCTCTCCTCGCTGAGCTAGCTGCATTCCCGTCTCTGAGAGGAGGAATCTCCTGGTGCTATTTGGCTTCCAAACTATTTACACTGAAACATCATTGTAGAAATGGAAAGAAGCAAAGGTCGCATTAACAGCCCAGTGTTAAAGGTCGGCAATACCATGGTAACAGTAGAAATCCACCCAGCCGCCTGCAAAAAAGGTTGAACCCCTTACGAATAGGAAATAACCCAAATAAACAGAAAGGTAGATAAAAAGCAGTATCTTAGCTCTGAGCCACATGTCAAGTGGAAATACAACGTTTGAGAGCTTGTTGGGTATTTCCTATGCCTAACTTTGAATTACGTTGCTCAAAACACAAAACCGTAGCAAATAATAAGAAAAAGAACTGCCTTATAAATGTTCTGACTCTCAACCTGAGGCTTTTTTTTACTGCAAGTGTGTAATGCGGCCAAGAGTTGTTGAGTATCCTTCCTGTGCCTTAAAGTGTCACTTTTATGGGTGACGTTATGTTTATGGGTCTTTGTTCATCCACGGCCTCATGTACCCCACTGCTGATTTCTCTGAGGCTTTGCTGCCACACGGCAGGGTGTTAATTTCCTGTTTTGAGCCTGTCACAGACAAATTCAGAGCCTCGATTTAAACACAACACGCAGATACATGCTGCTGACAAAGGCACTAATAAAACTCTAAAGTTTAAAGGTGGCCCTGGTGTTTCCTCACTGAGCAGCATGGGGACCTTTCACCTCTTGGAGACATGCTGTTTGCGAAGGTTTCTTTTCTTTTTAATTAGGGCTCCTTGAATGAGTTTTAGCAAGCTGCTCTAGTGTTTGGTGTGTTTGGTTTATGGATATATTGACTATAAAACGTGCACAGTTCACTTGTGCTTTTTTCTTAAAAAAAAAAAAAAAAAGAGCCAGCCTTATGAAACTTGCAGGAACTAGAGAGGAAAAAAAAATGGCTTTAACAGAAAATGTGCTGGTTATGGTGATGGGTCTGGTATGTGTGGTCTCTGCAAGACATATGCATAAGTATCTGAATTTCCTGACCTCTTATCTTGGTCATTGAGCTGAAGGGAGGGAAAAAGCCAGCTTTTTCTTGCATTTGTGAAAATCCTTCCTTTTGTTCTCACATCCAGCAGCACAAGACTTGCAAAAGTCATCCCTTAGGCATGAATTTCTACAGTTTTTTTTCCCCAACTTGTTCATCTATCACTGCTTAAAGTGCCTCGGCACACTTATTTTAGGCCATCCTGTAAAGTCACAGATCTAACAAGCAAAAAGACTTTTTCTGTTACTCAGTACACATTTTTTCTCCCCTTCAGTTTGCTCTATTGTTCCTAGCACTGCTGCAAAAGCCTTTGCCCCCTATATAAAGAGTATACACTTTTACAAGAGTGCATTTTAAACTTGTATTTGATCTAATAGAGGCCTTGCTATTTTCATGCAGTGTTGGGATGTTTACTTTTCTCTTTCCAGTAAAATACTCTTTATTTCTGTATCCTAATAAGTTTCAACACTAAGAAGTATATTAGAAAGTTAGGTTTTCATGCCTAGTCATTCTGTTGTATGATGACTAATTATTGCATGTCTGCTACAGTGTCTCAGAAAGCTAAATACCTCACCAGAGTCCCCTCATAATCAAGAGGGAAGCTCTCAAGTTTCTCCACTGATCTGTCTTAGCAATCTCCCTTGCAATATACCTGAAGTTTAATTAAACTTAGGCTAATTATATGTGGAGAACAAATTTTGTAGCTTGATTTCTTGCAGATCCAGCTGTACCCCTCTCCCTCATATCAAAGGAAATACCAGCCTTGTGCTTTTCATAGCCTTCAGTAAGAAAGGGCCTTTAGTCCTGTAGCATCTGCCTCTAACCACCCTTCTCTGGCTACCTTTAAGCCTGCCATGTCTTCTTTCCGCTTTGCCCTTTGGTGTCCAATGTTTGATCCTATCTGAGTGACTGACTTCTTGCCTCTCTTGTATACTCCCACCTCAGTGGTGCCCTACAAGCCCTGTCCTCACATCTAAAGTTCCTTGCTCTCAAAACAAAGGATCACTTCAGGCCTGATGTAAGAAGAGGACATCACGTTCAGCAGTCTTGAGTTCATGTACTGCAGATGCTGCGCGTCATCTTGCACACATTACTGAGGGGTTCAGGCTGGGGGAAATTTGCTTCAAACTGCACATTTTCTCTGCCTTTCTGCTGCACCATTTCCTTCAGCTTAGGTCTATAGCCTTACATTTCTCCTGATGGGTTACTCGACCTTCTGTATATGCTGCCTCACACTTGAAGGAAGAAACTATAGCTGCAACTTACTACGGTCTATTATCTGCCCAATTAGGTTGTAATAATTAGCTGGGGGGAGCAGGAAAAGTGGTCTGGATTACACCTCACTGGCTGGTCAAGGGACATCCGGTACCTTTAAAGCCAGTCACCTCACTGGGCCTTGTGAGCAAAGCAAAATACACGTTATTTATTTATTTATTTGTTTATAGCAGCACCCTGGGCCAAGTAAACTGCTGCATGTTTTTGTCTAGATCTTACTGGCTGATGTTCTGCTTCTTTTACTTTTCTGTCAGCTGTTCTTTGAACTCAGGACTCTCTTCATCTCTGTCCAGTTTGTTTTTCACTTTGGTGGCTGTTTCCATCTCTCTCTGTTATCTTATCACAGAATCATAGGATGGTTTGGGTTGGAAGGAACCTTAAAGATCATCCAGTTCTAACCCCCCCATCACAGACAGGGACACCTCCCACTAGATCAGGCTGTTCAAGGCTCCATCCAACCTGACCTTGACGACTTCCAGGGGTGGGGCACCCACAGCTTCCCTGGGCAATGTGTTTTAGTTCCTCACTGCTGTCATTGTGAATAATTTCCTCCTTATGTCTAGTTTGCTTCTTTCTCTCTCCAATTTATAGCCATTGCCCCTAGTCCTATCACTACATGAGTTTGCAAGAAGTCCCTCCCCAGCTTTCTTGTAGGCCTTTTTCAGTTACCGGAAGGCTGCTATAAAGACCTATCTTATCCTATTTTATCTAACAGAAGATGAAATCTTCCTCCCCAGGAGTGAGGAAGAAACAAAACACTGCTGAGTTTTCTGCATCTGTGGTGTTTGTTACTTCTGTAGACTCTTGCTGCCCCAGACAGACTCTCTGTATTGTCTATTTAGATTGCAATGTGGATAATCCATGGATAGGAAACAACTCTTTCAAAAGTTGAGTATATCAGACTTCCTCAATATTGGTGGATTCTTTTAGGCAACAAATATGATTATTAGTTTTATACAGTAAGCTTGTATGTTCCTTAGTCCAGGCTCTGCTCTGTATGTTCAGCAAAAATGGCGGTAAGAACACAATACTACTTCTACAGGGGTCTGGACTTAGTTGTTGAGAAAAACTTCTGAATTCCAGCTCTGAAATTCAAATTCCAAATAAGAAAATTTTGGTTTACAAGCAAGCCTAATGCCTGCCTTAAATGCAAACAGACCTTTGGTGTTCCTAGGCCTCTATAAAACATTGTAAGAGGTGGTATAATCAGTTGTGTAGGCATTCCCTCTAGCAGAAAATATATCAAAGATGAAATGGGATGCAATGGCCCTGCTCTCCTCAAGCTGTAACTGGAAGGCGTAGGGAGTGAAACGCTGCTACAAAACTTCCCGCTCAGTAAGAGCATTCATAAGGCATCCTTAAATTTCTCTGAGGGTGAGTTCAGCGCATTTTAAAACTCTGTCATGTCTTGTCTTTACAAGAGCCTATTTCTTCTTTCAGGATGTATCTCTGTTACTTGCCATGGCTCAGTTGACCTAAGGATTGGTAGGAGGATTAAACTGTACATCTTCTGAGGCAGCAATTCTTTGTTTGACTCTGCACTATATAAACATCTATATGGGTGGCAGCCCATAAATGAGACGTAGGCACACCTGCTATATGTATGGTATAGGAGCAAGATGACTGTTCTGCATTGTTCAGTGTTTTCTGATCTGAAATGGTACATTCTTCATTGGTCATGCCTATCGGGAACAGCACTTCGTTAGATAGATAATTTTTTTTTTTTTTTTAAAGCTGGTTGATAGCAGTGTGATTGCGGCCATTGTATGGCTGGGGTGAACTGTGCAAAAAAGAGAAACGTGAATCATGCCTTAAATGAGTTAAATGTGATGCATTCCATATGCAGGATGTACATGCTTCTCTCTGCTTTATGAGTAAGATGCAGACCTCATGTAAGTCATGAGTTCTGTGTTTTTTTAACAAAACATCTGTGACTTCTGACCTTTCCAGGCTTGTGTGCATATGAGTGAGAGCAGTGGTGCACTCACAAGCTGTGGAACAAACTTCACTGAGAATAACAGAATAAATCTTGGAATGCATGAGAAAAGTTAATGGAGAGCTGGAGGCCAGTGCCAATGCTGGGTAGTCAATTTCCCAAGGCATTGAGTCATTTTAACTAAACCAACTGAAATGGAGGTGCTGTCAGGGTTCCTTAATTTTCCAAGTTAAGCAGCTGATGTTCCTAAAGTTATTCAAGTGTATGAATGATATGAAAGTCATGCGTTGTGGCTATTCCAAACTATTTTATGTTAAAATCGTATAGCACAAGCTGCTTCTGCAGTGCACGTATAACTGACTAATCTGTGAAACAGCCCTGTGAATGGTGGCTGTTAGAGGGACACAGAACAAAGAAATTAAAATTCTCTAATTTCACTCCTGATAGTGGGACATTAACAAATTCTGTAAGTGTGAAAGATGTTTCTTTTCTGAACTAATTTTAACTCCTCTTGGATCCTTTCAGTGTCTGAGACTGCATATTCTTTCCCTTTGGGTCCTTTCCCAGTTCCTACTATTTTTGCTTTGTGGAAGTGTGCTCTGATATTGTTCACTTCTGTTTCTGCTCTCCCCTCACTTATTTCCTACTAAATCCAATCTTGTATAGCTAGCCTGCATGCTTTTATTTGTAGCACTTTACCTGTTCCTGTGTGTGGTGGTCATGTTTTTCTATCAAATTTTTCTTGTGTTTTTGGTTTTTTTTTTTTTCCCCCTCCCCCTCCAGTATGGGCCTGGAGGAAAACTACTTACTACTCTTCCAGTTTGAAAAAAATGAACTGAGAAAAACCACACTAAACAAACAAAATGTCTTGAGATGGTATCTCCCTCGGATCACCTCTGCAAAGAGCTCTGCACCAAAATCCCTGGAGAAAGGAAGTGTGTTCTGTGGTATATAGACAAAAGTGCTGATTGTTAAACACCTCAGACCTGATTACAGCTCTGCCAAATTGCATCAGGAAAGGCACAGTTTTGGCTTGCTGAATCTACAACAGGTTAGATGACAGAGATTTTTGTGTCTTTCTGAGGGGAATGACTTGCAGTATGTCTCCATCAAAGCTTGGTTTGTGCTGGAGATGTTGCACAGCTGCAGAATATTTCTGCTTGCGTGCTACAAGAATGCTGTTGGTTGCCTTGTCTTCTCTCAATCCATTTGCACTCTACTATTCAATCATTATTGTTTTGTAGCAGTCTAGGTAGGTGGTGCAAGATTACAGCCTAGTGCCACAAAAATCACTGAACTTAAAGTAAATGTATTGAGCTGTAGTTTTCCAGTGGTTATGATCATAAAATAGCTGAAGAAGGGTTGTAACTGCTTTTCTAGAAGCTAGAGTTAAAGATGGAATTTAAAATGATTTGATTTATGAATAGTCCTTATTATAATGGGCTATAATGTGGAAACAGCTGTAGCCCTCAAACTTTCACACTATGGCTCCCAAATTGAAGGAACCTTATAGCTTCTGAGGATACTTTATATTGCCCAATCAAAGCCCTGCCAATATTGCTATGGCAGGAGTCACTAGGTGGCAACATTACCTGTACTCTTACAAATCCACGTGTAAGGGCATTGTCCAGCCTTTTGAAGAAGTGTCTTTTTCTGTAGAGATCTTTCTTCTTTTGTGGGAGCTCAGACCAGCAATAGGGGTGAAGCAGTCTCTCTTTCCAATTCCTTTCTGAATGGTGAGATTACTTGAATTGCTGATAGCTGCACACATAGCATCAAATAAGCCACTCTAATGGTATTCCCACCAGTTTCTGTTTATGTTACCATGCCAGAAATAAACAGTGATTTATGAGTGTGTTTGCATCCTACTCAGCTGTTTCTGCTGTCAGTGGGGGCATTGTATTGAGGGTAGATGGGAGGCAGCAGTAAGTTAGAGGTGTTTCTAAAGCCCACTCACCTAAATCTGCCAGTAAAAGAGTGGTTGTACTGCCAGGGCTTCACATCTGCTACCACTCAGAAACTGAGTGTGTCCCTCTTCATTCTGGGCTTGGACACTTTTGCACATGGCTCTGATTTTGTGTGAAGTTGATTTTAGGTGTGTGCCACAGAGTATTTGCTAATCTGATTTCAATACCTCTGTGAGAAAGAAGTATGGTTAACACTAATGCTTGATGTTTAGATGTCTATGCTTGACTGAGAAATCAAGCATGATAAGTTATATGATATTAATTAATGTGAGGACTGGACTTGGCTCATTTGCTTAAATTTTCTTTGTTAGGACTCTGAAGCAACATTTTAACAAAATGTTTTATAAAATGGAAATTTTAATTGAAAAGTTATGACTGTTTCACACAGGTTATCTGGAAAACACAAAGCTGCTGAAGTATGCAAAAATTGCTATCTTCTCTCTGCCCGTTTTGCTGCAGATGTTGTTTCTATTCTTAAGCGATTTGACTGATAAATCTCATTGAAAAAATCTTATATGGACCCCAATTCAGAAAAGGCCTGATGTAGTTAATTATTTCCTAGTTAATTATTTCCTCTTAATTTACACTTGAATGCAAAATAACAAATAATAGAGGTTTGATAGTAGATGTAAAAATTAAAGAAAACTTCCCCTAACAAACTTCTATTAAAATATCACATTTTCAGAATATTTATTTTAAGTAGTAAAACTTTTAATAACTGAAAGAGTGTTATTTGCAATAGATTAAGAATTTTTCTCCTCTCCTTATTGTTCAAATTTTCCCACCACAATAAGCACATTGTACCATTTGTTCTTGCAGCTACATATCCGAACAGGAAAGCCCATCCCAGGCTCACATGTGGGACAGTCTTTTTTCAACTCCACAGACAGCTGAGCAAGTCTGAGAAACATTAGTTTTCCCTCATCTGCATCATGGTTTTTATTCACAAACTGATTCTTCTTGAAGAAAATGCAAAAGTCTATTGTAAGTAACATAGTCTCAAAGTGGGAAATACTGCTAGGCACAGCTTCATCTTGGAAACAAGCAATAGAAATACAGATTTGTTTGTTTGTTTTTCCAGCCAAGGAGGAAAAAACCTACACAACACCTTTGGAGGATCTTGCATTTTATCATGTTATCAAATGAAATCGTACAATGTGAGCTATAGAGTAATATAGGTTGATAGCCACATAGCTGTTCTCCTCTCCCCCTTCAGTCCCACAATCTCCTTTATGGGTGTTCTTCTCCACACGTTCCATGCACACACATATAGGAATAGCAATTTATGTGACTGAAAATAATTTTTTACTGACAAGATGCATCAAAGCAGGGAAGTAGCTGATGGAGATGTATATCTATCAATTGGAATGCTTTCTCTGTCAATTGGTAACAGAAAAAGAGGAGAAAACTGAATTCCCTCTCCCTTTCCCCCAAGGTACTGAACACTTACTTTTTTGGGGGGTAATGGCTCCATAAAGATAGCAGCTGATATTAAAATATTAAAACTATATTCATTAGCAACAGTACCCATATTTGCTACTTGCCCTGTATTTAGCGAGCTCCTGGATGCCGAGTCCAAGTGGTGTTACCGAAAGACCATGCTGAGGACTGCCGAGCCAGCTTGTGCTGCAGAGCACCAGGATTTTTCCTGACTCTTGTTTGCACTTGGCAAAGGCCTCTGGTAAGCACTAGTGCTGCTGCTCCTCATATTGAGTGAGGAAATTGAAATGTACCCGAATTAGAAACAGATGACTGCATTTAGAGATGAGTAAAAACTGCTCTAAGCAAAGGGTAAGACTGATATAATTAGTCTGGCTTGTGACTTGTTTGCTTATGGTACATATTAAAGCCCTTTTTTATAGCTTTAAAAAGTTACAAAAGAAAATCATAATGAGTGTAGATATGAACATAACTCTTGGTTTTGAGCTTTATAGTTCATGCTTAAAATGTTCCAAAGCAAAATGCCAGAACATTCTCTGCTGGTCCAGGTATGTTTTCACTGGGACCAGTAAGGTGGTTTTGAACTGAGAAGAGCATTAAAGGATCACGGTGAAACTACTTCATCTCTGCCTGCTGAAAATTTGGATAATCTCCTTGCTTTAATAGTGAGAAAATTAAAATACATAATAGAATATGTCTCCTTAATTTTGTGGAAGTTTGACTTGCTATTTAAGCTATAGAGCTTGGATTCATCTAGTCTAGAAGCTTGAATTTGATGACTGACCTCTTTGTTTCTGCACTGACTTCTTGGCTTTATTACAAGCACCCTTAAAGAATATTGAAATGAAAAACTTCTGAAGAGGAAAGTGGTTCCCAATGCATTTTGGATGCTTTGTCCAATGGTGTCAGTGCTCCAGGAGGATGGTGATGCTGACATCCACTGCACTGATGTGTGGTTGATGTAACATTTCTGAATGACTTGGAGAGCCTTGGTTTTTAGAAGGCATATAGCAACTGAAGCCAAAAAAAGCCAATAAATCCAGAACAGAGCAGTTCAGAAACTAAAGACAGACAAGGCTTTTGGTATATAATGCTTGGTTCTCAACTTGTCCTTCACAGTCCTAAGCTGCAGTGAAATATTCAGCACGTGCACGTTACTTGTTTTGGAAAAGCAGGTGAAAAAAGGGAATGGAAGAATAGTCACCCACTTCAGTGCCACAGATTCATCTTGTTTGGCCAGGATCAGTTTAAGGGAAATCTCTGACCAGAGAAGTGGCTATGATGGAAGAGATTCATTTTACTCTTTATTGTATATGGTTTATTTTAAGGCATGGATATTGTGGCTAGGAAAATGATCCTGAAGTGGTCAAGTAGTTGTTTGTGTAAAGTGTGAGATTATCAGAGGATTTTGGCAAATGGATTTTGGTGAGTGGAAAATTGAGAGTATATTTTCTGGACCCGCACATTTTTTATTGTACAGTGATTTTCACAGATGGCTTGCATCTAGAACTTCTAGATGTTTCTATGTAATGGATTATTTGAGATAGTAATGAGTATTTTTTATTAATTTGAAATATTTTTTTTCAGAAGTGGAGTTTTGTTGAATTTATGGTATTTCATAGGAGTGTAAAGGTTGTAAATATTTGTGTTCTTCATTGGAGAAAGCTTGTCCCTTTCCATCCTTTGACATGTTTCAATTTAGACTTTATCTTTAAAATGCTTGAGAATGTTTCTAATGCACAACACACATATCTAATAATGTGATAACTTCTTATGGATCTAAATACATTTTATTAAGATCTTAGGCTAAAGTTTTAAAGCTTTCAACAGTCACTTGGAATTCCTGTTCTTTCTCCACTTGGAAAACAAATTCTGATTTCTGAGTCTCTTTGCACACAGCAAAAAAGTACAAGGCATCCAATCTGCTGCTGCAGATCTTTCTCTCCTCTAAGACGGGTGCATGTCTACATGGGGAAAAAAGAATAGTTGCTTAACCTTTATAGTTTAAAGGTATAGGGTCTTTTTGGCAATTTATGGCAAAACAGCTCTATGGGCTACTGCACAATATGACTGACTGCAGCTACTCAGGAACATCTGGACTATGGTCATGTTTCTGAAGAGTAATGAGGAGTCAGTACTTTGAGAGAGAAAAAAGTCTGACTGAGAAAGAGTGATGCAGAAGTGAAGACCTAGAAGATTGGCCTTGGTGTAGGATTTGGCTTTCTAGCTATCTCTGAGCTCATTGACAGAGAATCTTCATTTGAATACCTGGAAGTCAAACAACCACATTATTTAAAAAAGGCCTTACTGCATTACTGAGCCTTTCAATGATATCAGAGCTCTCAGGCTAGCTTTAAGAAATGACTTTCATCTGAATCCAGGTGGAATTTCCATAGAGTCCCCAACTGCACAAAGTCAACAAATGCAGTCAGACTTTAAAAACATTTCTGTTGTGCAGGGAGGGATAGAGGTGACAAGTTAAAGCTCATTGCTGCTAAAGCACAGTGCACAGTCTCAGTATTAACCTACTCAGAGAAAGGCATTTGTCTGGGTGTATTGCAGCATGCTCAGTGGCATTGCTCATTTTTCCCTCTGCCTTTCTGCCTATTTTCTTCCTCATTCAGTCACAGAAGCTGCCAGGTTATCCTGACCCTGTTACAGCTTAGCCTCCCTGTTGGGGAAGGAACGGCACTGTATTTCTTCTTTATTTTCCTCCGCGCCCAGACTGGCATGCCAGGCAACTGGTGTGGCCTGACACAGCTGAACTTGCACTGCCCTCTGTTAAGGAAATTCTTGAGACATTGTCAGCTTTAGGACAGATTTAAGTGTCTGCACTAATTAAGTTGTGCAAAGGAGAATTAAAAATGCTGCAGATCTGTGTGTCTGGCTATTATGACTTTTCCAAATAATTGCTCGTGTTTGACCTTCAGGGAACTGCCAGTTTTTGAACTGCTACTTTGTTATGGTACAATTACAGTAAGAAATTACTTTGTCCCATAACATTATCGAAAATTGAAAGTACAATTAACAGAAAATCAAATTTTCCAGTTTGATGTAATGAATCATCTGCAAAAATACTCCAGTGGACGTGATAACCACAATCTGCAGCTGCTGTATTATTGAGAGCTGATCTCAGATCTGTGGTCAATGCTAATTTCAATTTTGTACTTCATGTAGGGATTCAACTTTTATAAATACTCTTATTCCAAAATGCATCTGCTCTTGGAACAGGGAATGAATTTGAGAGTCTAGAAATAAGGTTGTTATAAATTATGTAATTTACTAAATAATTCTTAATTGGAAAGTTTATCATTGTGCACTGCTCTTCTGTGCACAGGATCTCCAAAACAGAATAGCAGTTACTATATTTTACAATGGTTAAAATTAATTTAAAATTCAGAGATGGGCTATGTTAGAAAAGGCATTTTAAGAAGCAAGGATGACTTGTTACCATTACTTACCAGACTGGAACATTGCAGCAGGGAGCTTTCCGCCTGAGAAATTACCCTCTTCAGAATTTTATGAACTTTTTCTAATGATGGAGATAAGACTTAAGGATCTTGGAACAAAAACAGTTTTAACTCGAGTTTGTAGTCTGGGTTTGTAGCATTACTAACGATAATTACAGCGTGACAATTTATCATGGAAGAACACCCAATGATCATTTGGCTTCTTTTGAGAATTTCAGTCCTTGTTCATAGCTTTCCACTAGGCAACATCTGTTCTGTGTGGTCTGACTTTGAACCTCAACTTCCAATCACATTCAAAGCCTTTGACATGGTTTCTCACAGCATTCTGCTTCAGAAACTGTCAGCCTCTGGACTGGACAGGCACACACACTCTCCTGAGTTGAAAACTGGTTGGATGGCCGGGCCCAGAGAGTGGTAGTAAATGGTGTTAACTCCAGCTGGAGGCCAGTTACAAGTGGGGTTCCCCAGGGCTCAGTACTGGGTCCAGCCCTGTTCAATGTCTTTATCAATGACCTGGATGAAGGCATTGAGTGCACCCTTAGCAAGTTTGCGGATGACAGTAAGCTGGGTCGAAGCGTGGATCTGCTGGAGGGTAGGGAGGCTCTGCAAAGGGATGTGAACAGGCTGGACCACTGGGCTGAGGCCAGTGGCATGGGGTTTAAGAAGGCCAAATGTTGGGTCCTGCACTTGGGGCACAACAACTCTATGCAGTGCTACAGACTAGGGGAAGAGTGGTTAGAAATCTGCGTGGAGGAAAAGGACCTGGTGTTGTTGGTTGACAGCCGACTGAACATGAGCCAGCAGTGTCCCAGGTGACCAAGAAGGCCAATGGTATCTTGGCTTGTATCAGAAATGGTGTGGCCAGGAGGTCCAGGGAGGTTATTCTCCCTCTGTACTCAGCACTGGTGAGACCGCATCTTGAGTACTGTGTTCAGTTCTGGGCCCCTCACTCCAAGAAGGATGTTGAGGCTCTGGAGTGTGTCCAGAGAAGAGCAAGGAAGCTGGTGAGGGGGCTGGAGAACAAGTCTTATGAGGAGTGGCTGAGAGAGCTGGGGTTGTTTAGCCTGGAGAAGAGGAGGCTGAGGGGAGACCTTATTGCTCTCTACAACTACCTGAAAGGAGATTGTGGAGAGGAGGGAGCTGGCCTTTTCTCCCAAGTGAAAGGGGACAGGACAAGAGGGAATGGCCTCAAGCTTCACCAGGGTAGGTTCAGGCTGGACATCAGGAAAAAAAATTTCACAGAAAGGGTCGTTGGACACTGGAACAGGCTGCCCAGGGAGGTGGTTGAGTCACCTTCCCTGTAGGTGTTTAAGGGATGGGTGGATGAGGTGCTGAGGGGCATGGTTTAGGGATTGTTCGGAATGGTTTCACTCCATGATCCAGTGGGTCCTTTCCAACCTAGTGATTCTATGATTCAATGCAGAGATGTCTCCTGCTGGTGCTTATTAAAGAAGGAAAAAAAGAGAAAAGTATGTTTTGTTGATAATGCCATCTTTGGGGATTTCACATATCATCTGTAGGGTCAAGAAAGAAAAACTTCTCCATGAAAAGTTATAATTTGATGTGTGGTTTTTCTGGTTCTCTGGCCTTTCTCCAAAGCACAGGCATTAACCACAGTAAAAGAAGGGATTTAGATAAGGAACATTCTTTGAGCAGCACTATATTTTCAGGGATCTGGTTCAGGTTTTCTTGTAGACACACTTGGGTCTAAGATGGCCGGCTTTTTTGGCTTTTTTTGCTTTTTGATTGTCAGGTTGTCTTGGATTTTTTTTTTTTCTTTTCTACGTATTGGACTATTAATTTGTTGAATAAGTAGAAGGCTGTGCCAGTTCAAACTGAGATTAATTGGCTGTTTCTGCAATTCAAATTTGAAAATTTAATTCATACTTCTAATCTGATGTTGCAAAATAATAAAAAAACTTTGCTGCAACATATTTGTACTGGAACTTCCTAAGTCTGATGGGTTCTTACGCATTCTGCAAAAATGTCAGGAAAATCTCCCTGCCACTTCTAATCTGACTGGCATCTAAATACAATGTCACTTCAAGCCTCTAAACCTCTCCCTTAACATGTGCTGAAAAAAATCCAAGAGTTGCATGTAAAACTGATTAAAATCTTACATTACTCTTGAAGAGAAACTTTTCCAAAAAGAAATGACATTATGTTTTTATAGAATTGTCAGCTACAACATAGTAGATTTTCTGATCTTTGATCCTATAGAGCAGGAAGCACATAAAATTCTACTGCAAAGGTCATATTGTAGCACAATTTAGAGGAATTGACAGAAATCAAAGCTAAATGTAATGCTTTTGTGAGTCTTTGTATACTTCTGTTCCTCTACAAGAAAGATTTCTTGTTGAAGTCCAGTGGATTTTGTTACACTTAGGCTGTAGCTGTGTGTCAGATCAATAATGTCTGTTTGAATTTAGACCTTTGAGTTGGAAGATATCTTCAATATAAAATCTAGAGGTGGTCCACATTTACCGAAGCTTTGATTAAATGGGAACTAAAAAGAAGTTTGTATCTTCAGTCTGTTCACAGCCATTGTAGTACATCAATGGTTAAGTGCCCTTTCAGAGAGACCTCATTTTATTACTGTTGTATTTGTATGGGGATATTTGAAAGGGACTTTGAAAGATTCAGGAGAACTACATAGAAGTACAGTTAAGTTTGTAGCATGGACCTTGATGCATAAAATTTGAAGCTTAGGAGCAAAAATGGATTCTTTGAACCTTGTGCTTGGAAGTGAAGTCCTTGGTCTTTTCTGTTTAATACCAAGTAGTAAAGAACAGCTGCTGCTCCAATAAATCAGAGCTCCTTCAAGAATCAGGAAGGTAAACGTACTGTGCTAGAGGAATGCAGGACAAGACAACAACAACAGGAATTGTTTGCCTTTTACTCAGAACCACAGTGGTGGTGGGAATGAAGTGGAATAAAGGAGGAGTGGAACAAAAGAGGCTCAGAGAAGAAAGACTCTGAAATTGGAGTGCAAAGGCTGTACAATTTCAAGTGTATATGGACTGCAGAAAAACAAAATCTGGAGAAGTATCCTTTCTTTTATCTCTTTCCTGAGAACTGGATCTTAGTAACCTTTTTTCTTTATTTTCAGTTTCTGTGCTGTCTTCACACTCTAGGGTATTTATGGCCCTGTTACCTGCAAATGGAAATAGCTGATAAGGACTGTATGAGAATGTGCATGTAGTAAGCAGCTGGGCCAGATCCTCTTGGTCCGTTGCAGTCATTCAAAGCTGAGAGTGTAATTGTTACTGGATTTCCAAATTTATTTTTTATTTTCGGGCTCGGGGTGGTGGCAGGGAGGAGGGCATAAACCAGATCAAATTACTCATGCCACTACTCTGTTCTCTGGGCATGTTTAACCTGGATGTCATTTCAGGTATCTGAAATGAGCAGTGATCAGATTTGCTGCACTGAATGCAATTGCTAATATCCAGTTTCTTAACACTTTGCTGGAGATTTGCAGACACTAATGGCTAAACATAAACTACTTGTGCTTGTGTGACAATAACTGCTCTCTAAATTCTGTATGTTACCACTCTAGGAAGGCAGAAGGAATGAAAATCACTCTCTCATTCTTGAGTCACTAATAATATTTTTAGATTATTTCTTTGTGAGCTCTGTGGTCAGTCTTTGAATACTACTTTGTTGCAGCTCATTCTAGATTTTTAATGGCTGCTCATGTGTTTGCCACACTATACCCCATGCACGTCTATGATCTGCAGGGGATTATATAGAGTGTATGTTGGAACAGAGATTTGCTCTGTAGTTTCAGTGCGTAGAATCTCCTCCATTACTACTTACACAAGAAATGGCACTGACTCTTGTTTTCTAAGCATAATAAATAAAAGGAGTGATTAATAAATTGTTTGGTTTTTTTTTTCTGGAGATCTGAAGACTGTATGGGATTTATTCAAAATTTGTGTTTGAATCAATTTGTTAGGATGTTGGAAGTTGGTAGTTGTAGCATTGAATCTCATATGATATTCCTGAAGTCCGAAACATCTGTGATTTGAAAACATTCATTTAAATTTCATGTCCCTTCAGGGAGAGTATTTTACTAGTGTCATATCTCATGGACTATTACTGATGCTTGAAGAATCCGTCAGAAGTATGATACATCTGTTGGAATATATTAGATTTTAAGTTAGCCTGGAAAGCTTTCATCTGCACCTACGCAAAAGTTTATTTTGAAAATCACTGGTCTCACCCAACTGACACCCATACTGGTGAGTAATCTGTGCAATTCTTACAGAGGAAGACTGACTACAATAGAGGAGATATGAGAGATAATAAACTGACAGATGGTGATCACCAGAGTTACTAGTTAATGTATGTTTGACTTGTTTAAGTTGATTGTCAGTTATGTGACATAGTAAGATCAAAAGTTTTTTCCTCAAGCTACAGCCTTAGATGTATGTACATTTTCTTTCCTAGTGTAATTCTGTGCTTTACATTGCACCGAAAGCCGTGCCATAACACTCGAGACCTTATGGTGAAATAAGGAAAGACAAAGATTGTGTTTATCTTTCTTTCTTTCTTTCTTGTTGACTGTTAGTCTCAAATGGCTAAACATCATTGTCTTAGTTGTAGAGGATCAAATCCTGGAGCAGTCCTCGCTTAAAGAAGAAAAGCAATCTTAAACCATTAAGCCAAACCCCAAATCACATGAGACATGACTTTTAGAATAATAGAATAGTTTGGGTTGGAAAGGTCCTTAAAGATCATCTAGTTCCACTGCCTCACAGTCCTCATAGTGTAGAATTTCTTCCTTATATCTAATCTAAATCTACCCCTTTTCAGTTTAAAGCCCTTGTCTTACTACTACGTACCCTTGTAAAAAGTCACTTTCCAGTTTTTCCTCCCTTAGCGACTTTAGTTTAAAGCCCTCTTCACTAACTTGGCAGGCCTATGATTGAAGATGCTCTTCCCCTTCTCTGAGAGATGGATGCCCTCAGCTCCCAGTACACCAGGTTTCTCAAAATGAGCCCTGTGGTCCAAGCAGATGAACACCTGGCTGTTGAACCTGTCCTATAACCATTTGTCAGACTCAACTGGCCTTTTCAACCCCCTTCTCTTTGACCAGGAAGAATGATGAAAAACCTACCTGTGCTCTAGAGTCCCTTACTGCTACTTCCAGGGCTCTGTAACCCTTCTTGATACTCCTTGTTTTGGTTTGTAGGGCTGTGCTGGAATTGAAAGCTCTTAGCACAATATAGGGCTGAATAATGGCTTTGAGATTTAGGCCCTAGGAATTTCCTGTTTAAAGAATGCAGGGCTTGGCCATGAACTTCATATATGCAGTGCACACAATGACAGATGCATATACTTTCTTTTACACAGCTGAGGGAACTGAAGGCAGTCATGGATTTTAGCAGGATCTGCAGAAGCTCTGACAGCTGATACATACTAATGTCATATCCATAGCTTATGAGTTGCCATAACATCATACACATTACTGCATAGCAATCAAGTACAATCTGTAGCTTTACTTGGGATTTCTGGGATTTAAATATAACTCTTAGTACAAAACGTATATTATTCTGGGTTTCTTTTTTATTTTTTATTTATTTATTTATTTCCTATTGAGGATATGAAGCAGTAAAGTGAGATTTAAAATGTTAATTTTGGAATAAGTGTGTAAGGTTTCTGTGGTACTTTGAAAAACAGCAAAAAGAGTACCTGATTGCAGGATAACTTTTACCCCTCTAAACCAGATTGATCCTGAGGTGTTGCAGAAACTGCTTCAGGATCATCAACCGAGCATCTGTTCTTAAAACAAAGCTTTGATCCAATTACAGATGGTGCCCTAGACACTTGAAAGCACATGTCATATAGCCCTGAATCCAGTAAACATTTAAGCAGAATTTAACAAAAAAAAAAACAAAAAAACCAAACCCAACAAAAGCATGTAGGAGAAACTGTCACTCAACTGGATGCTTCAGTCCCTGGGTCAGGAGGAACTAATGGCCAGAAGTTCAGCACAGGGGGATTCAGGCAGGACTTGGAGTGTTTCTGTTTTATTTAGAACCTCACGACCTTTCCGTTCAACTTTGAGGTAGGTATCAGATATATAAGGTTCCCTCAAAATATATGTCAGATGCTGTTTTGCACCTGCACAATATATTTTAGGATAAGGTAACCGTTTCAGTTTTATTATTCCAGGCTGGTTGGCAGAGACTTTTAGAGGTTTTGGTGAGCAGCCTTTCTATAGTTTGGTCTGGTCTATATTTCTAGTACTAGTGGCTTTTTTTTCCTAGCCAGCATTGCGTCTATCTCATAATTATTTCCCTAATCTGTTTATGAGAATATTAATGGCCTCCAGTAAGACGTCACAAAAAATGGTGTTTGTATGTGTACACATAAGGTATGTACATACAGTGTTGTCTTCTTATGTATATATATTGTTACTCAGTCAACAGAAGAAATTAGATTAATGTTACTTCATTTCTTCTTAGTAAATCTGTACTAGTGTTTCTTACCCTGTTGCACTCTTTAGGCTTGTGCTACTGACTCATGTTTGGTGCTACAGTTTCTGAGTTTTCCACAGCTGGCCTGCCTGAATACGTGAAAACAGACCATTTGGAAATAGTCTGACATTCATGATTATATTACTTTGATGGTTCCTGGTGGCTTTTGCAATTCAAAACTTGTGAAATGACTCTTGTACATCTGCTTAAAAATCTCTTCATCATTCACCACCTGTATGATACAATGATCCTAACAGGTCATAATTCCTGGTGTACTCCAATGCTATTATTTTTCTACTCCCTGGATCTTCTCCCACCTTTTCTCACCTTCAGGCTCTGCACTCTTTGTTCCCTTTTGAGCTTTTGGAGACATTTGAAATTGCTGAAGCCTTCTAAAGAAAACTCAGTCAGTCCCTGCTGGCTACAATTAATCTTGGCTAAAAGTTTTAAGGTGTTCTGGTTGGTATTTCTTCTCCTCTTAAGAACTGTAACAGGTTTAAACTTATTTTCACTGTTAATCCTTTATGGCAGAAAGAGGAAAGGTTTGTCTCTGGGCTGTGGTAATGGTGAGATCAGCTGTAGCTGGTGATAAAGTGCAGGTGTAGTTTACTGCTGGCTGGAGGTGTTTCAGGGCTGTGAATCCCCTTGACAGATGATCACCCTGCTTGGCATCACCTCCTCTTCTAACTGGGGTGCCTTCTTGCCTCATGTTTTTTGTCTGAACTGTTGTCTTTGACACTAATTTCTTGCAGGGAGTGTTGGGTCCTTATTGAGGATTTTGGATTTCACTAGGCATCAATCAATTTTTAAGCACAAGGCTGAGGATAAGCTCAGTCACTGTTGAGAAAGGCAACCCTGAAAACTATACCACCATTGTGATAAAAGTTTCCACTATGTTTGTTCTTGAACTGGCAAAACTTCATGATTACTCTAAAAAAAAGGGAAAAAATGATCTTTACTCAATTGCAGGATGATAAAGCACTCTTTTTAACAAATAGTATATTTATGCTAAGCTTAGTTTACTTTTCCTGACAGTACCTCCTCCCACAGTTTTCCTGAGACCTTTTCCATGCTTACAAACTTTGTCAGAACTTTCTGAGAGCTCTAAAAAATAACAAAAACAATGATTGAAAAAATAAAACCCAGGAACTATGATGGGTGAATTTAGATTAAGAGGTGGTGGGTGAACTGTCCTTTTACCACTGCTGCTTACTTTGTTCAAGAAGTGATATGTGTATAGAAAGGAACCATTTAGTAAGTGTCAGTTTTACCTTCAATTAAAGGACTTGACATTGCACTGATAGGAGCTCTGTTTAAACTGCATGTGAAGTATGGTTTCTGCAGGGCTTCAAAATGGGTCTACTAACTTGGTTCGTGGTTGGTAACTCTTCCTTTCCCCCTATAGGTGCACATTCAGAGTTCGATTATGAATAACAAAATGACACCGCTGCACTGGTTGTAACACACCACAGGGTGTGCTCATCCATTTGATGAGAAAAAAGAATGGAAAGCAGGTGCAAAATAAAGAAGAAAAGGGCCAAAAGTCAGTTGCTTGACTTTTATTGCATCTTCAAGGGATTTTTGCAGGTGGACAGTAGCATCAGCACCAGGCTTCCTTGTTGCTACATCCATAGTCACATACATAGAGATGTACGGAGAACATAAAAAGCGAGAGACTTTTTAAGCTAGGTCCATTTTCTCAACCCTGTTGAAATGCGAGAAATAAAAGACATAAAGGAGGAATAGAGAATTAAAGAAAGGAAATGAGAAACATACAAAATTTCAGCTAACAGAAGGATAAATGATAATGGAATTGGTATGATATTAGAGATGGATAGAATGAATGGATGGGAAGGTCTGCATCAGTATTTTATAAGCCCTTTACAGTGAATAAAGGGATTGAATGCGTCACCCTCCTCCAGGAATATATATTAGTGAGTACCAAAATTCTCTTTTTGTTTTCTCCCTATTTCCCTTATAGCAGAAAATTAGTGAAATACAGGATTGTGGTTTTTTTTTTTTGCAAAATCTTCAGTATGACTCTGAATAAAATATGTGCTTTTGTTCTTTTTTCCTGTCTAAATTTTAGCAATGTGAGACCTTTCTGCTGTGAATGTCAGACATGGGTAGCTGAGTCATACTAAATAAAAGGGAAGTACGGTTGACCTGCCATTGTTAGAATGCCCTCATCACAGCTGTTTTTGTTACCTTTTCTTCTTTGCACTACTATTCCTGTCTAGTTCTGCCCACCTAATTGTTTTGAAAACTGGTCTCTTTCTGTAAACCATATAAACCATTTCATGGTACAGAAAATTACAAGTAGAATGAAAGCTTAGATGCAGATCCTAAAAGATTCTAGATGCACATCTTCTATTTACATAAATTTCACTATATAATCATAGTGAGTCACAGCCCTGCTGTGAAGCGGAGTAGCAGCATCAGTGAATGCTGAATTGGCATCATCCTACACCTGAATAATCGTGAGAGGCTGAGGGAAGTGCTAAGTGTGTTCTGTCTCTTTCCTGCCCCCTTGCACAGTCCCAGGTCTTCAGGACCCATGACTGTTACAGTGGGATCCAAAGACGAAGGGAGTGGGCTTCAGAGGTAGATCTCTCCCTGTGTGAATGATCCTTCACATTTGCCACAAGTCCCACAGTGAGTCCCTGTGGTCATTAATTCTGGAGGGATGTGTCCATGCTTAAAGGTGTCTGTCCCTAAGAAATTCATATTAATGGTAAAAGACCATCCACTGTGTGTATAGTATTTAAAGAAATAAAGTCTTGCTTTTTCATGTGATGCTAGTATGTGTAGCCAGCTGGGAGAAGCTGAGGAAGACTACAGGAAAGAAATACAAACCCAAATATTACTTTTCTTTGTGCTCAGTTCACCACATAGCAGTGTCAGTAAACTGTCAGGTAGACAGAGAAACTGTGCCCCCGAAAGAAACAGAGTTGATGATAGAGAAAGATGAGTCATGTTATTGCTAGACAATACTATTCGGTTTGTATTTCTTCCCACTAACAAGAAGACATTTGGTTCAAAATTCAAAAAGTGCTGTGAGAGATTAGGATGAGATGTTATGTAAGAAGTTAATTATTGGAATGATATTTTCAAGCTAGCAATCCTGTCTTTTGGGTTGCAACATTGCAAGTGCTTTGTAACAAAAGGAGAATGAATATGAGCTGTTGCTTCAACATTTTCATGTTTCATAAACTGTTTAATTCCCTCCTACCTATCTATTATAAAGACTTCATGAATGCAATGGTGTAAAATTAGCCATTGAATCTTTGAAAGGAAGTTCCAGGAAACAGATGATATGCTTTTAGGCTAGACTTTCAAACCACTTCCCTAGTGGATCAGATTTATTCTGTATTGGATATTCAAAAGGGAAACAGTGACTTATGTTGCTCTGTCCCTTGGCTGAGGAACAAACTGATTTGAACTGAACTAGCTGTGCTGGAGCAGGGAATGCAGTATTTCTCTGGGGTGGGCTGTGGCTGAAGTTTTTCACTTTGTCCTACATTAAGGAGTGAGCATCCAGTGAGATGATTGCTCGAAAGTAGCTCTATAATGAATGACATTTGGAAGAAGGTCTTTCAGGAATGCCAAAAACTTCTTTCTCTATTTAGACTTTCTTCCTGTTCTAAACAGGTCAGAGGGCTTGACAAAGATTTATTTTTGAAAATAAATAAATAAAAGAATGAGGGTGTGTATCCTTGCATGTGTAGTAGGGATATAGGAGTTTACTCCCAAGAAGAATCCCTAGGCCTTCAGCTGTAATGGCATCTTCAGCTCCATATTTACAGTAGCCTTTCTTCTTTCCTCAGGTAGGCATACTAAGGGCAAGTTTTATTCCTGTCTCATGTTTTTCCATACATCAGTAACATCCATGGTCATTCACAGTGGATTTTCCTTCCATATAGCACAGCAGTGTGTGAATATACTGAATCATTGCATCCTTATCAGGAAAGGCTGGGAGTTAAGACATGCTGTTTCTGACCTTATGCTTCTCAACACAAGTGGCTGCTGGTAACTACAGGTTCTGGTCAGATTTCAGAAATCATATCTTAAGAAAGTATTTATTCCTCCTTTGAAATAACAAACGGTGTGTGAACATCAGCATACAGATCATAGAATCAAAGAATCCCTAGGCTGGAAAAGACCTTTGAGATTATCAACTCCAACTGTACCTGTCCACTAAATCATATCCCTGAGCACTTTATCTACCTGTCTTTTAAATACCTCCAGGGATGGTGACTCATTCACCTCCATGGGCAGCCTCTGCCAGTGATTGATAACCCTTTCAGTGAAGTTTTTCCTGATGTCCAATCTGAACCTCCCTTGGCGCAGCTTAAGGCCACTCGCTCCTGTCCTATTACCTATTACTCGGGTGAAAAGACCAGCACCCACTTCTCTACAACCTCCTTTCAAGTAGTTGTAGACAGTGACAAGGTCTCCCCTCAGCCTCCTCTTCTCTAGGCTAAACAACTCCAGTTCCCTCAGCTGTTTCTCATAAGACTTGTTCTCCAGCCCCATCACCAGCTTCACTGTTCTTCTTTGGATGCACTCCAGGACCTCAATATATTTCCTGTAGCGAGGGGCCCAAAACTAAACACAGTATTTGAGGTGCGGCCTCCCCAGTGCCGAGTACAGGGGCAGAATCACTGCTTTGGTCCTGCTGGCCATACTGTTTCTGGTACAAGCCAAGAGGCTTTTGGACTTCTTGGCCACCTGCGCACACTGCTGGCTCATAGTCAGCCACTTATCAAGCAACACCCCCAGGTCCTTCTCTGCCAGGCAGCTTTCCAGCCACTCTTTCCCAAGCTTGTAGTCCTGCATGGGGTTGTGGTGTCCCAAGTGCGGGACTCTGCACTTGGCCTTGTTAAACCTCATTCTGTTGGCCTCAGCCCACTGATCCAGCCTGTTCAGATCCCTTTGCAGACCCTCCCTACTCTCAAGTAGATCGACACTTCTTCCTAGATTAGTGTCATACCCAAACTTGCTAAGGGTACAGTCAATCCCTTTATCCAGGTCATTGATAAAGACATCAAACAGAATTGCACCCAGAGCTGATACCCAGGGGAACACCACTTGTGACTGGCCTCCAGCTGGTTTTAACTCCATTTACCAGCACTCTTTTCGCCTGGCCACCCAGCCAGGCTTTTACTCAGAAGAGGGTGTGCCTGCCCAGGCCACTGGCAGACAGTTTCCTGAGCAGGTTGCTGTGAGAAATGGTGTCAAAGCCTTTACTGAAGTTCAAGTACACTGCCTTTCCCTTTCCCATTAAGTAGGTCACCTTGTTGTAGAAGGTGGGCAGGTTAACTTGGCAGGACCTGTCTTTCATAAACCCATGCTGAGTGGGCCTGATCACCTCGTTGTCTTGCATGTGCTGTGTGATAGTACTCAAGATGACCTGTTCCACTGTGGACCATCTTACTACCTGCACAAGAAGTCAGGCTGTAAATGAATAATGAAGTTTACTGGAAGCGACAGGCACAAGTTCAGAGTATGGCGGCATAAGGACATATCCTGGTTGGAAGCAAAAGTAACCAAGAGGATTATTTGAAAAAGCTAGAGGTCTATACGTCCATCCCCTCAGCACATGCACTTTCTAAATTTGATTTTAAAAAAAATACTCAGTTGTTTGATATTTAGCATTTTTCTTCATGTACTTTGACTTAGAAATATGCAAACCAGTGTTTCTTTGATCAGAATCCTCTAGACAATTTTTATGCAGCTCAGTTTCTTGATTTTTATGCTGTGTCTGGAAGCAGATTCATAGGTATTGAAAACAGAGAGGACTGCTAGGATCAACTAATCAGATCTCTTATGTAAGACTTGCTAGAAATATTTTTATCTGGAACTAGACAAAGTCTTTAAAAAAAAAAAAAAAAAGGCAAAAATCTTCCAGTCTTGATTTTGAGTAGATCTTTCCGTTGTTAAAAATAATAACAAAAACCCTCCGCTTTTATTTGTTGACTCAGAAAGCCATTCAATCCATAGCATTTCAAGGTGTTGCTACAATCATAGAATTATAAATGGTTTGAATTAGAAGGGACCTCAAAGATCACCTAGTTCCAGCCCCTCTGTCATGGGTTTCTGATTGTCCACCGTTTTAAATGATAAGCTGGCTAACAAATTTGTTCCATGAGCCATAAGGTTAGGAGAACAGATGTGTAACCTTGCAACATCTTTTGCTCTTCTCTCCTCCCTCAGTACTTCTAGATACCCCAACTGAGCGAGGGACTACTGCACCGTATTTGTTCAGAAGAGGGCATGTATTGACTGCCCAGATGTTAAATGGACTAGCTTCTGGTGATTTCTGCCTGCTTTTTCACAAGTGAAGAACACTGAATGAAATCTCTTAGCTACAGATTTTTACAAAACTGGGGAGGGTTACAGGCTGGAGGAGAACACCCAGATTGGTGATGGTAATGTTTAAGCCCCATTCTCTCCAATGCCTGACACTTAGTAAAATCTTAGAAGCTGGAAATGTGAAAGATTTGGTAGTTCTAATTATGGCTTTGTATTGAGCCCACAAATTCACACATTCCCTGACTTTATATTTCACGGGAAGTGAAAACTTTGCATCTGGCTTAAGTTTGTGGAGGATGTGACTATGATAACCTTAGAGAAGTTTGAAGTTGGACTACGTACTCTCTGTTTAATCACATTGTTCACGTCTTTCTCTGCCAATACAGTATGTTCTTCTCTCTGGACTTTTTCATGGCAAATGAAATATCCCATCTTCCAAAAGCCAAATGTATTGTATAAGTTCACTCAACAAATCTAACACAAATCGAGACTTCAGTACCACATGGTCATAGTATACATAAAATTTCATAGACATTAAGGTATTTTATCGCTCTTGGATTTGCTGAAAACTATAATTGTAAGAGACACCACACATTAATGAGCATGAAAACTAAACTGCTGCTATGCTGTAGAGGGGGAAACTATTCCTCCAGGTCATGGGTGAAGTGAAATGATAAAGCAACAAACTGAAAGGAGTGGACAGCACACTGCCCACTTGCAATTACTTTTGGACTGTGGCTATAATGATTTTCCATATGTTACTAAAAAGAACTTTCAACTTTATTATAGACAGAACCAGCAATAATAATAAGAATTCATCCCATTACTGAAGGTAGAGTCTATTTGGCCAGTTATCAACATTCATTTAAATTCCTCTGCTGGAGATTTAAACTGGCACGGGCAACGATTACTGAGGTCATAAAAATGAGCTGTATTTCTCTTGTCCTAAGATGGCTAACCAATCTGTTGTGCTGCATGTATACATGCTATTTTTACAGTCCTGTCTGTTGTTGCCAGTGTTCATGATCCAGAGAACTCCTGTCCAAAGGCAACAGGCTCTAGGAACATAAATTATTTCACGAGTCTTTGCCTTTTTCACACACAGAAATAAAATAATAGCCTTGGCTAGCTCATACAAGGTATCATTAAAGTAATCAAATAGAGACATTGAACTTGCATGCTGGATTGCCCAATTATGAATGAAAATTTGATTAAAAAGTAGTTGTTCTTATGTACAAAGTAGCAGAAGGCAAATAAACGTTTCTGTCACTGCTCTTAGATGCAACAACATATTTAAAGATCTACCATTTAATCAAGTGACAGGGAAAGAGCCATGTTAACAAAAAAAAAAGTATTATCATCCTCTTTCTGGCATTGACTTCAAATTCAATTGCGTGAACTGTTCCATGAGTTGAAAGGGAACATACTTATGTTGAGCATCTGTGAAGGTGCCACTTGGTATTGGGTCTCATGTACATGCAGGTAAGCTATGCTGTATAAGCAATAAGATATATGGAAGAATATGTATGTGTATATGGCAAACTTTCTGATCTCACTTTGCAAAGATCCAACATATGTTATCTGAATGGGGAGGAGTGTGTGCTTTGTGAATTTTGGATTCCAGCTTCTTTTGAAATTGAAGCAATGTATGAAGCTGCGGTCTTGATTTGAGATCAGGTGAATGAGAATCACTTTGATTATGAATATATTGATCTCTTTTGGATCTAGGACCTGGCTATATTATTGAAGACACTAACACCCCTAGTGCTTCCCCTGGCCCACCAGTTACAACCTGCAGTGTGCAGTTATTCACTGGCACATAAAAAGAAAGTGTCTCAATTAGCTTCTAACTGTGTTCTCATGAGTCTTAGGTCAGTAATTGTAAGCACGAAGATGTTGATGAATACCACCAAACACTTCCATTTTTAGCTTTAAACAGAATACTTTGCTTCATACCTTCGTGCAGCTTAACTGAATTTCTCATTGAAATCTGTAACTGAGTTAGATCATTAGAAATTCAGTCTCAGAAGGTTTGAATTTCATGTTGATATTAAATATTAAAATACCAATATAGTTTAGGAAACTTTTTGTTTTCAACAGTAACCATAATGTTGCTTCTTTCCTGTGCTTGCAGAGGTGTCTGTGTGGTTTGGTTTTCAGATCCTGTTTGCCAGACACAAGTGTGATCTGCACAATTAGCACTAAGTAGTATGAATGTGTGAATGAGAGAAGACCAAGAGCAGAGATGACTGAAGATGGCTTGTTCAGTATTGGCGTTGAAAGTGCAACCACAAGCTCAAGTTCACACTGCTTCTGCTAACAAGTCCAATTTCAGAGGCTTTTTCTCCTGGGGTGGTGGCTATGGGAGGGCAGGCTAAAAATGACTAAAACGTACTGTGTAGCCTAAAATGTTTTATTCCTTGAATAAAGATGTTCCTGTCTGTTGCTTGTTGGAGAAAATAATTTTTTTTGTAGCAGGAAACTGTATGGTTTAGAGTGCACTGGTGATGTAGGAAGTGCTACAAAAGAGGTTGTGCACTGAATGTTGCCTGAAACCATGTGCTGTCTCCTGCCTTGCAATGAGCAAAAGTGTGTGGTGATGAGAAATGATAGTCACAAACTAGCACTGCAACATCCCACCAAAGACTTCAAAGCTGAAAACTTTGTCCTAGAGCATAGAAATGGTCAGACAAATGTGTTAAAGGACCAGACCCTTAGCAATCATCAGCAATTGTAAAGTCCTTACGCAGAAGAAGAATCGAGCCTTGAATAAGACATCTCTTCTCTGGAACAGAAATAGTAAGGTTTGCTATTGAACAGAATTCCCATGGAGAACAGGGAAAGGCTCTGCCTCAGATGTGACTCACCTGACTGATCCTATTAGCAGTGTATTTCTTATATGATGAAGGCAGAAGACCTGTACCATCATTAGGGAACCAAGGACATTGAAAAGTGGGAGACAACAGAGCCCAAAGCGTCTGCAGAGCATATCAAGGTGAACTGGAGTCCTAGCATGGCCTCTGGGTCTCCTAAAGCTGGGGATTGGGGTTGTACCATAGCTTTTGCATAAGGAAAGTGTTGCCGCTTGAGTTCCTGCTTGAACTGCTTGGCAATCACAGGCTGTGGCTGCTTGTGTCATGATCTTATGAAGCCTTAGCAAGCAGCCTTTTCCACTAAGCTCAGATACAGAGATTTCTCCATCCTTTCTGTTCTTTCCATGTTTATTGCCTTCATCATGTAAAAAATCTTATTTTTTCCTTCTCAAGCATGTGAACGAAATCTCTGTGGATGGGACTTTGACACTTCCCTTCAAACAGAACAGGTTTTTAAATATTTGTTGTTGTTGTTTTTTTTCAAATACTCCTGAAAGGAGTGGAATAGGTTACAGCTGTTATGCCTGAGTAAGGGTTTGAAAGTCTGCTCTTCAAAGGTTTGTGACCCAGTTTATTTTCCTGTTCAGTCCTAGCACAGTTGCCAAGAGGACTTGAAGTTCAGGGGGAAATTCCCTGTGTTTCTCAAGCTATTGCCATTCTCCAATATCAGCCTTTATTCCTCTGAATTTTGCATACTTGTTGGACTATATGATTAGACCTGTGTGAGCATCTTGTATTTCATAATGAAACACACCATGGGGGTGGAATCTAGCAATAATAAGCTGAACAGATATTTAAATGCACAGCACACGTATTCTGCTTTAGAGATCTTTTATCATTTTGAACCTTTGGAGATGCACTAGAAACTATTGCAGATTTGTGTTTTTCATTGTGGTATGTGGAAATAAGCAGGGAACTTCTTTCTAACGATATCAATGCAGTAGTTAAATAGCTGATATATTCCTCTAATGTTGAACTGGAAAAGAGAAAAACAGTTTTGTAACTTGTTTGATGCAAATCACTTTTGAAATCTAAATGGAGATCAGCAGATTTTTGAGATGTACCTGACCATATTGCAAATAGTTTACGCAAAATGTGGTTTATAAAAGCTGATACTAAACTGCAGATTAGAGTTGGTGAGTCTTGTTTATTCTGTTTGTGACTTTTTATGGTAAAGTGGGCAATTGGATTTGTATCGAAAGCCTCATTAATAAAGCAAGATTATATTATTATTTTATGATTTTTTATTATGTAATTGTAGATGCCAAGGGTCAGGAACAATTAATAACTATTTGGAAAAAAACAAATTCCAGTCATGGATACATTTTAAGCTCAAGCTGAAGGTCCTGGATGTTCAGTGGAACAAACCAAAAAAGCATCTTCTCATATATGAACTATCCCTCTTCCTTTTGTCCTCCTGCTATGTCTACCCTGACCCAAGAGAAGGAAAGAAATAACGATACTTTTTGTGAAAATGAAACATTTCCTTTAAGACTGTGTTGAGACTGATGGTCTATCATTGTGAAGACAGATGAACATTCGTATGGTTCTGTTCCTGCTAAACTTGATGCATTTGGGTAGTTCCATTGCTCTCTGTGAGAAATGTTCCTGCTCTGTATTTTTGGTCAAGTACTTATCAGTTTGTTCATTTGTAGCCTGCAAAGCTGTTATAATTGCTACAGGAGAACCAGAAGGGCAGAGGCAGTATCTGGAGCTAAAAAATACACCAACATAAATTCTTAAAAAGTCTGTTCAGAATAAATATAGAAGACTGGAGTACCTATGACAGTGGTCTGCAGTTGGTGAGGGATTTAACTGGTGTTTTTCAAGCTTTTTATGTTTCAATAATAGCAACAGTTGTGAGTGGGTGTTGCTGTGGTGTGATGCAGGACATGGCCAGTATTAAAGCTATTCCTGCTTTCACTAGGGTGTAGGGCAGCGCATCTTCTGTGCACAAGTGTTACAAGTTGCACCTTAGAATTCAGCAAGCTAGAACAATTCTTGAGATGCACTGTTCGCTGTATGTTCAGAGCATGGAAAAAAGATATTACAGTATATATAAAGATAGTTCAATCTAATCTGTCATCTAGGCTTTTCTGTTTATTAAAGAGAGAGTTCAAAAAAATAAATCCTTCTCTAGCTGGGAATAATTATCTCCAAATTTGGAGAAGCATAATGAAATGTCTAAGGGAGATCTTCGCTTTATTTAAACTTAAGTTACTTCTCTCTGCACTGCTGGTGGTTTATCCAAAATGCGTCACTACTCATTAGACTCTTATGAGCGACAATAAAGTTGATAAACTTGTAGATTAGTGATTTTTATACCTACAATGATGTATGCATGCTTAAGAATATACAGCATAAAGTCAAGTTTCATGCAGCCAATTCTGCAAATAATCTGCACGATTTCGTTTCTCACTTTGCCATAGTTACTAGACTAGTCTGTCAGATTTCTCAGGTTGCTGTTTACTAAAGAACACTTTGTTGTGACATCTAGATTTATAGCTCTGTTCCTTTAATTTTCAAATGTTGCCCACAGCTGCTTATACGCAAATGTTTTGCTGGATGGGAAAACCTGCCTTTTCTACCAGACGTGGACTGTGTTTGCTCTTACATAATATAAAATATAGTAATGTTTGGTTTTGTGCACCTCTCTTGAATCTCAACTCTTCAGCAGTAATTGAAAGAAAGACCTGCATCTGATTCCTTTTTCCCCAATACCTGTACACTGGAAGTGCAGTGAAAAGTTAGGAGCAGGAGAGCCTTTGAGGTAGTGGAGGCAGACCTATGGATATTGAAGACCAAAAAAGGGGAGCTCAGGGATAAATTTCACCTCTGTGCCTCTGGCAAACATGAAAAATGTTGCACTCTTGCAGAAACGTGTTTTGTTTTTTACCCATAACCTGTGGGATATACATATGAAAACACTATGTGGAATATTACTAAGTTGCATGTGCTTAGGAAAGCTGCAAAAAATCAAGGGTAGTCATGATGCTTGTGTGGAATTTGTCTATTTGAACCTGATATCATCAAGATGCCTACGGGCATCTGTTAATGACAGGTGGCCAAATAACCCTGCTTTCTGTGGGTACCAAGGGCTTGGCCCAGTTCTTGCACTTTCTGCTGGGAATCTTGACAATAAGGATTACAGCTGGAACACATCAGCAGGCTTTTTATAATATAGGCCCTCGTCCTCTTACAGTAGTGTGGAGAGCACTTGCTTTGGTAAGACCTTTCTTGTACTTGTTCTTCAATTGAATGTGAGGTCACAGTCTGTCCCTCTGATTTTTACTCATGGACATGATCAATGCAATACTAAAAAATTTTGTTTCAATGGAGTTGCCTGTGTGATTTTTTACAAGATCAGGGCTTCAGAATTTCTGTTGCCTATTCTCAAAACCCAGATTTTTTCTTTCAAAGCAAGATAAATGAGTAGGACCACAGGTGCAGACCTGAATGATGCTGGAGAGACATTTACAACAAAAAAGATTTGCAGGACCAAAACAACAAAAGAGTAAATTTAGATCTGTATTACTTCATTCAGATGGGTTTTGAAACATTTACCGCAGCTTTGGAATGTTGCCAGCAGGCTGTTCAAAATAATAACAGGCAACAATTTCTCACTTAGGTTATGTATAAATAATAGCAAAAAGAAGCCCCTCAACTCTCCAGCATTTCTTTTTCTCCATTTTGGCAGCAGCAAGCCTGCTATCTGCTTTCTTACCTGTAACTGCATTTCTCCCTCTTTATTGGTTGCACTGTTTCTCATTAATGATCTTTTGCTAACTGCAATCTTCTATTTGGAGAAAACAAAGAGCCTTGAAAATAATTGTTTTATTAAATGTATCTACAATCTTAGTAGGTCAGCTCTGTGGTACACCATGCTTGACGGTCTCTCTTGACACTTCCCTATGTACTAAAAATAGAATTACTTGGTATAGGGGTAAGGAACGAGTGAGAGTGTGAGAGGGGACCTTTTATCAGGTGAAGTGAGCGACATGTCTGCTCAACATGGCAGAAAAGAGAGGCTGATTCTAGATGCTTCATGTTATGGATATGATGGTCAAGGCTGCGAGGTGACTTGGCTGTGGCAGACAGGAAACACAGAGCCATTTCGAAAATACCTTGAAGACATTCCTTAAAAAAAAACCCAACACAATGATATATTTTGATGGATTTTTTTTTACCTGTTTGCTGCCAAAAGGTTTGTGTAGATCTTGCCTGGTAGCATGCAGCTTTCAGGGAGACTGAGCCCATGTTATTAAGATGTTGCCAAATGTATACTTTAAGCTTGCATATTCATCCTTTTTTGATGTGTCATACATCTTGTATTTCTTGAGTCTATCAACTGACATAACGATAATGCAAAATGGCCTTCTGTGTTTTGTTTCTCATGATCGTTTATGTACATAAAACATATGTGACTCTGGTCGGCCAACAGCGCTTGTAATTTACTTACTCTCTGAGAAAAAAAGGGAAAAATGACGGCTCCAGGCTCCCCCAAGAAGTCTTCACTAAAGCCTTTTGAAATGTCTGTCAGTCGGGGCTGGATTCTGGGATTATTGGGCGAATAGTGAATCTCCAGGATTTGCTGACTGAACTAATTCATTAAAATTTGGATGCACTCTCTGTGTCAGGGCTTTGGGTCCCTTTGGACACTTTATGTTTTTCTCTGCCTTGTGATTCTCAGTCTGCTCATCTTGCCTTGATAAACTGTAGGTGGCATTGCCAAGCGTCCATCATCTCAAGGAATAATTATTTATTATTGATTGTCTCTATGATGTGTTGTGAATGCAGAAAAAGAAAATTGAGCATCAGTTTTGAGACACTTGGAGATTTAAGGAATTACTCTGCAAATTTATTGGGACAGTTCAGAAGAACAGTGGCTGCTGACAGTATCCGTTGATACCACTATTGACAAAATCATGTGCCTTTAATTCAGGGTGCAATCTAAATAGGATTACAATAGGTCACTCTGGTACTTTGTTTAATTTCAGCGCTGGGATTTGTCTTCTATGGGTATTAAAACCTCCCTAGTCAGTTCAGGTGGTATCCACGAGGTTCACCTAGCATCCTCCACAGAATAAAATAGAGGGAAGAATTAGAGAGGTTCCTTGTACAAGGAAAAAAAGTTATCCACTAGGTGCCAAGAGACAAGCCTTTCAGAGCACAACTACCAGCTGTTGTTGGGGTGATACAATAGAGAAGTGAATCAGGGCAGGAGGTAACCCTGGCTTGGGTTTTAAATAGAATTTAGGGACCATTTAAAGTTGTGAAGCCCAAGTGACTACAGGGTCTGTCTGGTTTTGGAGCTAATTTATACTTCGAAGTGGAAAGCATATGTTTACATCTTGCAAAATGAGGTGGTGAAAGGATTCCTGAGTTAGCAAAGATGAAGCCGGAAATGGAAAATATGTAGCTGGATTAGTTTAGTGCTATAGCAGATCACGGAGGACCTGCCAAATCTCTGTACAGATATGAATATGCTGGTCCTTGAGTGTAATTCTTTGTGGAGCTAGGCTGTGTGGATGTCCCAGTTTGAGCTGGTGCTACCTCAGACACTTTGAGCTGCCATGTGGCTATTGCTCTTATTTTCCAAAATGCTTCTGAAAAATAATATTCTTTTTCCTACATGGTTTAGATCTTACATCAGTAGCAATTCTTGTGTATTTTATAATCTGGGCCAAGTGATCTTTCCATTTGGAGACCTCAACATTTTAACATATTTTTAACTTGGGGACCAAAATGAGTCAGAGAATATTTCTTAGCTGTGTAATTTGCTAAACAGTCCTTGTCGCTGGGGTTTTCTAGTGTTGTTCACTTTTAAATGTAATCTTGCTGGCAGAGGCTATTCCATTCTAGGAATAAACTACTCTCAAAGGATAGTGACTGTTAATGTTTCCACCATTACCTTCACATGGTGGGGGATAGAAGATATGTTTTGACATATATATTTGGTTTTTTTTTCTCACATAAGAATATTGATTTTGAGATAACTAGCACACTATAAACCCAAAGCAAACCAGAAAATCAGTCCTTTCTCTCTGCCAAAAAAAATCCCCTTCTCTCCTTCCCCTCCTCCACAGCAGCATGATGACAGTTTACATGTCTGACTGTAATTATGCATACTGAGATAAAAATAAGCCATGCTGCTTCTCTGTTACTTATCTCAATGTAAAATGGTATTTTGACATAGCAAAATATATATTATTATTCTCTTCACTTAAGGGATGGTTGTGCGTGGTATTGGAGTGTTTCAGTGACTCCATAAAGGGATACTCAATACAGCAACATACAATTTTTGGGCAATTATGGGATTGGCAACTATTTTGCAGGCCAGTCCTATTGCCCATTAATGTTTCCATTGTTGAAGATCCCTGGCACGCAGAATTCAACTGCAGTGAAGCGAAAGCCCAATGTGACTCAATAAGGCAGAAGCAGAACATGGATGCAAACTGATTTAGAAAGTACTGCATGAAAACAGGTAGCACCAGATATTGATAAGGTGATGTAAGGAAATCCAAATGGATAACTGCATGTGGAGCCCACCTGAACTATATGCGCAGAGTATGTGGAAAGTTAAACTGCTGGGACTTCTTTTGGCTTTAGAATTAGTGGACTGCTTGAAGTAAGTGTGTGTGCACGACTGCCTTTGCGTGACAAAGTAAATCTGAGTGAAAGAAAGGATGTTTATATGGAAAACTGAGTTCATGGTCAGGCTTTATTTCTCATGTGTAACCACTGCCTCAATTTCCCACCTACAACATGTAACTGAGTGCCCCACATCCCTCAGGTATATTTTGAGGGTGAGAACAGATTTTACTCTGACAGGGCTTGTTAGAACAAGATTAAACCTTTTTTAAAAATTGTTGTTATCATCAGTCTGCACTTGTGCTGGTGCAAGTTGCGTTGTAATTGCATTTGCCTCTGAAGTTTCACATAAAATGTCTTCACATTTCAAAATGAAACAGTCAAATTTTTCCCCATTTCACCTAGTTTGATGTGAAACTACACATTACTCGTGGCGCTTTAGCTCACAAAGTTCTGCTTGAGGCTGGGCCCCAGTTGACTGAATAATTACGCAAACAGCAGATTTTCCTTTGAGCTAAGTTTCATAGTTGCAATGAAACCTGAACTCAGGCAAATTTTCTGTGGTTTTCATTGCAGACATGTAGGCAATGCAAGAAAACTATGCATTTTCCTGTCTGCCCTCTAGTATGATCTAATTTATAATTTTTCTCAGGGCTCCTATATTAATGTAGCAGCCCACTCATTGTCAGTTTGCAGTTTAATATTTCTATGTTAGCCATCAGGTACAAAGTTTGCTGTAATTTTGCAAGGCATTTGTAGTCATTTGGGCAATTAGAGTTTGACTGATAATTTGCATGTTAAGATTTCAGCCAATGCATGTAAAAGTTTCCTTTTTCTTCTTGGCATAGTCTGAAACCTCAAATGTACTTTTGTTTGTTTGTTTGTTTGTTTACAAGCATGAGTCATTTAAAACAGAAGGCCAGCAGATTAGTGTGAATGCCTAGTCCCCTTCTGCCAGATTTTATATTTGGGCTGGAGTGGTGGATGGCAGTTGTTTTCATAGACTGACAAGAAGTGTAATTACACAGAGCCCTTCCACCTCCTTATGGCACACTTGGAATGTTTAGTGCTATGCTTTTTAGTCAACGGAAATCTGCCCTTTGTGTAAGAAATCTGCTAGCTCTGAGCAGTGTTAACTGAACCTCTGCGACAAGCAATAATTATCAAGACTTCTACCTAAAACTCCCCAGTTTTATGGTGTATGTAATATGCAAGGTCTAGGTTGTTCTTCATGCTTTTTGGTTTTTTTTTCTCAAGGAAGTGATTTTTATTTTCCGCTCCATTTCAGCTCCTTCTTTAACAGTTAAAAAAATTAATTGCTTGTGCATATTAATAGCCTATGGGAAATCTTTCACTTCCCCCCTCGCTGGCCTCACTCCCTGCATAAGCACATACACTTGTAAGATAGTTCATGAGTCAGTAACCTTGGTTTATTGAGCTGAGATACCTTTGCCTGTATATGATTGGAGGTAAATTAGGAATTCTTGTTGGTGATAGTTTGCAACCCCAGATGACATATCTTGATGAGAAAACAGAGCAGAAAAATTTGCAACAGTTCTCAGGCTGCAGAAGCTGCAGATGTTCTTGCCCCATGCTCTGTCAAAGGCTCACCCCCTTCAACGGTGTTTGAAATAAGCAATATCTGCCCTTAGTGACTTCCAGGTATCATCTAGTCTGTTAGCTTAATTTTCCACTGGAAGTGGTGCATTTACACCGAAACACAGGAGTCTGCAATGAAGTGGGTGAGGTGCAGACAGTTTTTTTCACTGGTCCTGCTGTGGTAAAGGAGTAACCTTGTGCAGGGGAATAAGCTAAGAGGTTGAGGTTTCTCTCTTGCCCTTGTAAAATGTTTAACTGAAATTACTGGTGAAATGCCAGTTATCTAGCAGGGCAGCTAATAGTCTGAACTATTTAATTCCTTGCTAAGTAAGCGTAGATCATAGAAACACGGGAGCTGTGATTCTCTGTATCTGGCTGTTTGCACCCTAGTACCCAGGGGGCAATGAATATCCAGTGCTTTCTAGCAAGCAAAACTCTTTATGAGCAACTTCATTGCACAATCTAGTATAGAGGGTATAAATTAGACTGACTATTGAAGGAAATAATTTTGCTTCCTGAAGCGTGGTATTTAGAGACTTGTTTAGATACTAAATTGTCCTCTTTTTACAATTTTGTACACTATTGTCTACCCAAATGTTTTGTGCTCTACGCTGGTTCATCGAACAGCAACAGTCCCCTCCATTCTGTATGCTTATGCAAGTGTTTTGGTGAATGCAAGCATAAGGGATAGATGTTAAGAAAATTCTGTTAAACATTAATGGAAAATCTTATTTATTGGTAGTCATGAAGAAAAGCACAATAGGCCACAGTGTAATAGCTAAACACATGTAAAGCATGTATGTACTTTGGCTGTAGCCCTTTAATTAAATCCTTATTATATCTATTTATCTGTCTGTCTTCCTTTTTTTTGTCTTCCAAGCTGACTGTGTGACGTGAGAGAAACTAACATGCAGTGGACTTCCCTGCAAGCATATTGCCTCTTAAACTTTTCTTCAAGTATAGAGCCTTGTTCTCTTTCAAAGGCTGCAGTTAGTGACAGGTAGTAGTATTGGGAAAAAAGGATGTTGGCATTTTTCAACTTTCCTCGATCTGTTTGCTGTTCAGATAAATTCGGTGTCTTTTTTTTGCATGGTGTTTTTGTTTGGTTTGGTTTTTTTATCAAGTCTTCCTTCCATTCCCTTTCTTTTTCTCAGAGATCTGAACCCACTTCCTGCTGTCTTATGTCCAAAACAAACACTAAATCCTTTGCAGTTTTCATTGCAATGGAAAATGAGAATTGACACAAAAGTCTGTGTGGTTGTTGTACCACACCTGGTTTGTCTGTGTACTATGGCAGTATTCACTACTCTGCACTAGGGAAAGAAAAAACCTTTTATTGCTGTCACTTTACTTGTGTTTTCATGAAGCTGGAGGTCTAAAAGAGTGAGATAAAGTTCCTCTGTTACAGTACATAATGCTTTCCTGCATTTATTCATACTGGCTTTACAATTTGCTGTGCATTCTTAAAAAGACTTGTAATTTTGACATTTTTATGTAGACCCACAGTTGTGTACACAGACTTGAGCTGAAGTTCATATACCTCCACTGAATGACACAAATTGGACTCAATGCCTGTCTACAATTTTTCTCCTGTGGGTTCTTTCTGTAGTTGCTCAGATACAGGGGGAAATTCAGCTCTGAAGAATTTATTAATGTTTGGTGGAGTTCAAAGATCTCTAGCGCAAAGGTGTTTGTTCACAATGTGCAGGTTTTTTTCTATTACAATTTACAGATGAAAGAGGTTCTAACACTTGTGGGATACTTAATGGTTCAGATTAATGTTACTAGCCCAGCTTACTTCATGCTCATCAGATCACTTGCATCTATGAATATATTTTCCTGTCTCCCTACACACACACATTATTTGCTATGTTTTTTTGATCTACTTTTTTTTTCTTTTTATCTACGTACATTTTTGCTATTTCTTTACTGTTTAAATCAGAATTTCCTCTGATTTAACTAGTAAACAAAACCAAGGACAACATGGAAAACATCTGAAAAGATTAATGCCAGCTGCATTCATGTCAGCAGTGCAGTTTATATTTAGAGGGGAAGCGTGCTGGAGAGGAGGTGAAGAGTTCAGGGTGGGATTCAACCTAAGTGCTTGGATCTGAGTGACGAAGGACTGACCGCTGCTAGGGTTGAGCTGGCCTTCCCAGCTCATGTACATCATGCCTCTTTCAATCTATAAACAGGCTTTTCCCTCTGCAGCCTTAGAAAAGGTTTTTGGAAAGAGAACGATGCACCCAATACCCAGACTTTTCTAGAAGCCACAAGTTCGAACAAAAGCTTTTGATGCTCTCTGTTCTTGCAAGTTATCTGGCATAAATCTGACTTCTAATTCTGTATCCTACTCAGAGGACCACAAACCTCCATACTTACCATGTTTTAATGGTAAAAAACTTACCAAGTTTTAATGCTTGTTGATGCCTTACCCCCAAATTCATGGCTTTATTCCTGTAGCTCTTTTGTAATGGAGGGAACTACTGATGTATCCCCATGATACAGATGGCACATTGATGGTGACAGAGTGATCACAAAACAAAATTCTAGAAAAGCAAGAATGGAGCAGGCCTCTGTTGGGTTGTGATAGAAACAATAGCTGAAATTTTACGATTTGATAGGTTTTTTAATCTCAACTCTCGTATCAGTAGGCTCTGTTGAAATATTTTCTCTACGTCTTCCTGATCATTTCAGGAAAAAAAAAAGGCAAAGCTTTCTTTTTTCAAACTTTACACTGTGATATCCTGGGCTGCATTAAAAGAAATGTGACCAGCAGGTCGAGGAAGGCGATTCTCCTACTCTATTCTGCTCTCGTGAGACCTCACCTGGAGGTACTGCATTTGGTTCTGAAGTCCTCAGCACAGGAAGGATCTTTCAGAGCAAGTCCAGAGGAGGACCATGAAGATGATCAGAGGGCTGGAACACCTCCTGTATGAGGACATGCTGAGAAATTTGGGCGAGAAGAGAAGAGAAGAGAAGAGAAGAGAAGAGAAGAGAAGAGAAGAGAAGAGAAGAGAAGAGAAGAGAAGAGAAGAGAAGAGAAGAGTCTCGGCTCCAGAGAGACTTTATAGCAGCCTTCCAGTACTTAAATGGGACCTACAAGAGAGCTGGGGAGGGACCCTTTATCAGGAAGTGTAGTGATAGGAGGAGAGGTATTGATTTTAAGATGTAAAAGGGCAGATTTAGATTAGATATTAGGAAGAATTTTTTTTCTGTGAGAGTGGTAAAGCAGCAGGACAGGTTGCCCAGAGAAGTTGTGAATGCTCCATCCCTGGAGGTGTTTGAAGCCAGGTTGGATGGAGCTTTGAGCAACCTGATCAAGTGGAAGATGTACCTGTCCGTGGCAGGGGGTTTGGAACTACATGATATTTGTGGTCCCTTCCAACCCAAACCATTCTATGATTCTATGATTCTTGCACAACAAATGCAAAAAGCAAGATTTTAAAACACAGTTAAGTGCACACAGTCAAACAGTTACTAAATGGTCTTATTTCATATCTTTTTAAAATAAAAAAAATTAATGAGATATGTTGGTGAGGGAATGTTCTTTCCTCAGTATTGTTTGCACTAATATATTGTTGGGAGGAAAGAGCAGAGGTTCCAGTTAGTGTAAAACTGGAGACCCTGAAAGAATGGTTTTATGGTATTATAATTCAGAAGGATAAGAAAATCACAGCTGCCTGTCTGTTTGCACTGTGGCTAGTCTAGCATCTGGAAAATAGAAATGAAAGCCATTACCTCAAATGAAGCCATTTATTAGCTGAAGGAAGTGAAAACTTTCAAAATATGTCCTGGAAGCATTTTTTAATTATGATTTTAATTTTACATTGGGGAGACTGGGATGAGCAAGTCTTATGCCTTAAACTATGAGGAAAATAGCTGTCTTAACCTCATCAGTATGGTTTAATCGTAGAAGACTTTATAACCACAGCAATATCCATTACCTCTTAAATAAGACTTTTTGAATTTCTGAAAAGATTAAATCTGAGTGGTATCATATGTATCAGTGTCAGACAGAAGAAGTAGCCCTTCCTGAGGTTTCCTAATATTCCCTCTCCACACTGCTGCAATGCTCCATAATGAAGGCATCCTGAAGTGAAGGGGTTAAGAATGCAGAAGGGTGAGTCTGGTAGCTGAATTTATCTTGGTAACCCAAGATCTTCATGAATGTGGAACACTGTTACTACAGCAGCTATTCTTGTATTGGCTTCCCCACCAAGTCCTGACATGCTTTCGTCCATGCATGCTTCTTGAGTTTCACTCCAGGGGGAAGTTTGGGGGAGATCTGGTGACAAACAGGTCTCAATTCTTTGCAAGCTTACTGAATCAAGTTGTTTATATTTTCCACACATCCTGCTTTTGTTACCCTGGAACTTTTATTTCCCTGTACTTTATTATAATCTTGTGTGTTAATTAAGACTGCAAATTATTTGTTTCCATTAGAAAGCAGGAAACAAATGTGAGCCTTGAAATTTTTTAGTTTTATAACTTAGCATTTAAACAAACAGGTAGACAAAAGAAACCTGTTGCTCATGCTCACAAGAGTACAGTGGATTGATTCCTTTAGACATGGACTCCTTGCAGATGGCAAACATAGAGCTACATTATTGTAGGATTACAATGGAAGGCCGAGCTTTTCCAGTAGATTTGGTAGTTCTTGGCCACCCTAGTGATTTTCCAAGGGACAATGAATGCTTCTATGAAGACAGCAAATACTGATCTTTATCATGTGAAAAAAATATTCATTCGTTCTTTTCACAGGTGATACTGGCTCATACTGAAACATGGTTCAGAAGATGCTATGGGCTTGAGAGAAACTGAAATTACATTTCTGCAAACTATCTATCTTCTTATCCTGTTTATTTTCCTGCTAAAATCTTCCTATACATTGGGCTAAATCCTAGATCTAGATATGTCCACCAATACAGTGTAAACTTCTGTATCCAGGCAGTCCTGCACAGGATATAGCTCTACCTTCTCATGATGCTAGGAGATATATAGCCTGATATCACTCTTAGAGTGAATATTACATATGGGAATCTGCATCATGTTTACTTACTAGAACATTGCATTCAAATGTAATTCGTCTGATGTCTAACAGTAGAGTGTTTATGAGACAAGTGAATTACATTGCATATGCTCAGGCTGCTTTTTACCTCTTTACTTCCGAGCCCTGAAATTCAGGAAGCAGCTAAACTGGAACAATCTGTACTGGAACAGTAAGATGAAAGGTTGGGTTTATAGATTGAGCTGATAGTTATTGCTCGTAGGATTGGGATTGTAACAGTGTTATTGCTGCTCTGATACCTGAAGAAGAATCTTGATAGATTATTTGAAATCTCCTCTTGTAACGCAAATAGACTAGAGATAGATTTAATCACATGAAACTTTTTATCTAGGATAAGAACATACGCAGAATGAGATTATTATGCTGTATTTTCTCTTAAGTGTAAAAAATTTATTAGCTTTAGTAAAGGGCTTTGTTAGCCTGAGCAGTCCGTGGGGTTGGCTGGATGGGTGGAATGATGGAGGTAGGTACCGTTGTCCTTGGTCTCTCTCCTAAAAAATGTGTGTGCACAAGTATGTGTCTGTGGATCATTTCTCTTTGGAGATCTTTCTTTTTACAATTCTCTACAGAGTAATAGTTGGTCTCCATCTTATCTGTGCAAACCACTACATGTGTATCTGTAGGGATGAATAAATAGCTAGAAGAAACATTTTTGTTATGCCTAAATAAATACACTATATCTAAATTATCTTTTCAGTTAGCTGGAGAACTTTAAATTAATCTGAAAAATATATGAGTGTCAGTATTTTCAAACTAATCTTTAATATCTAAAAAGAAGTGCTGAAATTCAGAGATGTTAAACATCCGTTTTTGAAAATGGATAATGGACATTTTCTATCTCTGGAAAAGCAAGCGATAAGCTTAGAAACCTAACTCTAGGCTTCCAATTTTGAAAATAATGGTAGATATTTCCTAGCCTCTAAAGGTGGCTGTCTATTCAGAAGGAAAGTTGTGAACTTGCGTATGCTCTCATTCTGAGAAATGCTTTGAGATGGGTAGGTATGAAGTGCTGGAGAACTGTAGCACAAAATTGTTCCAAATAATCAGCACATTTTTTTTTTTTAGCAGAAGGCAATATTTTTAACCCATTCCCTCAAAGTTGTAATGATGTTTACTAAACTGTTAACAGGGTTGTGGTGAAACATACAAATAACATAAAAAGGAAATAAATGTACCTTGATGACCTGTGTAGTAAATACATCCAACAGAGTTACTGTTATGAGGAGGCTTCCTTTTTTTTTGGAAAAATAATTCTATTCAGTACCACATCAGCAGAAGTTCTTTTCCTTCCCTATTCTGTGTGAAAAGAAACTTCACAGTTAACAGACTGTAGTCTTTTCAGTAAGCCGATACGAACAATGCTGACTACGTGCCTTGCCCCATGATATGTGGTCAAGTGTGTATTAATAAAGAAGAAAACTCTTAGTGGTTTGGCTCAAATTATTTTGGCTCTATAGGCACTCCTGTGCTGCACGTGGGAATGGGAATTGAAAATCTTTGAAATCCTACTATAGCTGAGTATATTTTTAGATATCTATGAAATGGAGGAGAAAGGAAGCTCTTACTTTGCAGACATCTCTGCTGGTTTCTCAGCAAGTGAATGTTGCTGGAGATCTCCTGTCAATAATAGTGTCCTTCTAGAGTAAAATTTGGTAGATTGGTTTGAAAAAAGTCCAGCAAAGGATATCAGGATCAGGGAAATGCCTAAACTCCAGTGCGTTTCTCAAGGGCAATCTGGGACAGTGGTATAGATTTCCCTCTTGTGTATCTCTCAAGTTCCTCTCATCTAAGAGCTCTTTGGTGGGATGTCTCAGCTCTGATTTGACTGCTTGTTCAGCTAGAATGGATCGCTGAGGTGCCAGGTTCAAGGGTGATTACATGGATCTCAATTGTATAAATGCCAATTGATAAAACCAATGATTGGAAATTCCATAAAAATTATTCCAAATTCTGTTACATAGGAGCCAAAGACTAGGGTAAAGAATATGTCACATTTGAGGTTTATTCTTTTTCTTGTAATTTGAAAATGAAGACAAGAGTCCTTGAGTAAGTTTGCAGTGGTTAATGAATGGAACTGAAAGCTCCTTAAAGGACTTTTAGCTTTTTACCTTTGCTGAATCTGTTAGCCGTGGAGGTCATAAGAAAGGTTTGTTCGCATTTCAGTATCCCTGTTTGTGTAGTCTTAACTCATGCCAAGGTGGTAAAGTCTGAGTGCAAAATTGTGGTGAGCTAGAGCAAAGTTATCGAAAGACATGCCCATCAAGAAACACCTCTGAGGGGCTGAACTCACCTCAGTGAACAGGTGTGGGGGTTTTGGTGCCTCATACCCTTTGAAATGAAAAGTCCTGCTCTGTGGCTTAATTTGCTTGGGTTGCAGACATCTGACAGCTGCTGTTGTAAAAGTGTTGTAAAAGTTTGATTTAAGTCTGAGTCTTCACTGCTCTGTAATGACACCTTTCTGTCTTCCCTGTTCTGGTAGCTGTAAGAGTCTTTGTCCCCCATCAGGTCATATCTCTAAGTATTGGGGTGAATGTGAAAAACTGGCTGCTAGGAACAGAAAATCCAAGGATGGCTTAAATGATGAATGGAAGTGAAGTGTGGGGACAGAAATCTGCACTGTATGGGTGGTACATAAGCTTTTAAAGTCACTGTTGTGAATTTAGGCTTATTTGTGTATAAGTCACTAGGACAACCAGCACACATTTAGTACATTGAGTTGGGTTAAGCCAGTTGCTGCAGGGTATATTCAAAGGCCTTTGAATGAACCTGTGTATTCAGTAAATTTGCAAATACGTGCTATGCTACCAGCTAATTTCTTCAGATCCTGCACCTACAGGGGCTGCTTTTTAGTAAGGTTGTGACACCCACTCCCCAAGTGCCAACTCCTTTAGAAAAATCAGTGCATTAAAAACCAAAATCAAAGCCCCCCAAAGAGAAGGCTCTTTACATCATGAAGGCTATTTTGAAAAAGCTGACTACTGATCAGTTTTCTCAAAGCTTAGTGTTTAAAAAGAATGTAACTGATTCATTTTAATGCTAGAGACATGGGTTGCACAGAGCCTGAGCCTAAGAACAATTGGACTGAATCTTCAGGTACTGTGAATCAGAGCAACTCTGCTGACATAAATATAGTAGTGCAAAACTGTGCTGTCTTAGGATTTGTGTAAAAGCCAGTCCTTTTAATAGAAAGTAAAACCCATGTTCTAGTACAGTAACTGCCTCAGCTGATTTTTCCCCCTGTTAGCTGTTTTGACTCCTTATGTGAACTTGGGTAGTGGTTGGAGTGGAGAAAAAAAGTATCTCTGAAAAGGGGGAAGTAAACAAAAGCCATCTATTTTGAAATTATATGAAACAGCTGACTTAATATTGCCAATTTTTTGTTTTATTGCAGTGTGTGAGATCATGTAAATTCCTATAAGTTTGTTCTTTGCTGAACTGTTACACTATGTTGTTCTTTAAAGAGAGCTTGATGCAAGATGACTCCACTTATATACCCCTCTGCTCTTCTCTCCCAGCCTTCCAGCAGAAGCTTTTTTACTCTCTTTAACTATTTTGCTATTCTGAAGAAGCAGAATTATGTCCCAGGTGGCAAGTTAAGATCTCCCCAGGTGTACGGTGGTGGAGTAACTACTGCAATCTCTCTTCCCAGCCAAGACAGCAAGAGGGTCTGGGTTGGAAATGTTTCAGAGCCGACAGCAGTCATATACTGCTCTGCTTGTTTTCAGCTGATGTGTGGTTCTGGAGTGAATATGACTACATAATGTTTGTTAAAATAGCCCCTAGCTGAAGATGCAGAAGTCCTTTCATGGCAGCAGCTGAAACAACTGAAGAGATTTAACATCTCTTTACCACTACTGAAGGCTACATGCACCTCTATGCTGCCAGTTGTGCTTCTGTTGATATAAGTCTCAATTACAAGTTTCCGTGAAAATGAGCTGGTTTGGCAAAGAATAATATTTAAATTGTTTAAATTTTCTGGACTTTTGAATGAAACATTCTAGGGATGAGCAGCAAAGCAGTGCATCTAACAGAGCTTGGCAGAAGGGCAGTGAAGAGTAACTGGTGCTGCATTAGAACCTGTAGCCTCCTCACCTGGCACTGCTGCAACTGCGCAGGCTGTCCAGCTTCTACCAGTTAGCTGGGGACCCGTGTTCACTGCTGGATCCTTGTGTTTGCTCCCTGCTGAATAATCATCTCTCTACTCAATGTGTTTATCAGGCTATGCAAAATGCAGTGGTCCTTTCTCTCCTCTAAGAACAGACAAATCTTGTGGCACACCTTACTGCACTTCTGGCAACACCGAAAGTGTGGGACAACTTTTGCCACGCTGCTGTGTGGGGCAAGGTAGAGCTACAGATCCCCTGGACCAAATGTCCTCTTTTATGATGTTCCTACTATTTCAGCCCTCTGTATTGCTGCTTGGCTTCCCACACAGAAGAGAGAAGATTTTTCTCCCTCTTCCTTACCACCTATTTTGGAAGGTGCTTTAAAAGCCCTCTTCTTCACCTTCCTCCATTCCCTCTTGAGAATGAAATTGCACTTAAGGTTTCCTCTCTTCTCTGAACAGTCTTAAAATCTCTTCCTTTCATTTGTCAACTGATAGTTAAGCCTTCTTCTCACTAGCAAGCAGTTACTTTGGAAGTATCCTCCTAGAAACCTAAGGGACTCTATGTCTATAACTCTTCCCTGGCAGTACCAAAGGAATTGACAATTTGAGCCTCTTAAAATGTTTACATCACTTGGTTTTGTGCTTCACAGAGAACTATTGAAATGATGAAAATAAACTGGGAGCTTTAATTTGTCATTCACTGCTTGATATTCACATTTCTGTTTCTGTCAAAAACTCAGGCCAACAGGGCTTAATCACATTCATGTTCGATTGTTACATCTTGCAGATCCAGTAGGTGTCACAGAAATGTTGATGGGAGATTTTCTACCGCAGGCCTTGTTGCAGGCAGAGGAAAGTCTTCAGAATGTAGACTGTTGATTTTTTTCTGCTGGTAAAAGATTTCTGGGTTTCTCTTCAAAACTTCCAGTGCTGTTTTCCATTTATTTAAATGGGAATTGAATTGCTAAGCTTTGCAAACATTTTTATTAAGGTTGATTACACCAATAGTTTTTCTGACATGATTTTTGTACAGACTAATCTATTCTTACTTGTTTGGACTAGAATGGTCCCTGGGAAGTGTTTTCCAAGTTAGGATTGGTGGGTGTGCCTTGTACTTATCCAGTTATGCTTCCCTGGGATCCAGTCTGAACAAGACTTCAGCTCCAGTAGGAAACAGAGATTTGAGTGCAGCTATAGCTGTGAGCACCCCTTGACAGGAAAAGTCATCTTCACCTATGGCACCTGGTCTCTCTGCAGTCTATTCTGAGCACACAGGACTGAGGAAAAGTCTTTGGTCTTGCTTGTTTCTTGATAAAAAATAACAGGCACATAATGGCTGGAGTGTTAGGATTTTGGTTTCAGTCTTGTTGCTTGAAATTTCAAGTAAGGCTCCCCTGTTTAAATGAAATTAAGTAAAACATTATCATACTCATGGCATCATCATTATTTTGAATCTACAAATAAAATTGGAAGAGCCTTTCTAACACATATCTCAGAAGTAATCACAGAATTCTCTTCAGGGCGGCCTGAAGCCAGAACTTCTCTAGAAAGTATGGGGGGGGACAGCAGTTAGACAGAGCCCCCTTAACTATGGCAGATTGCAGAGTGAGTCTAGAAGTTGAGATCAGTATTTTGAGACTCTTTCAGGCTTTCTTAGAAAGCATACCTTGTTAACAGGACATCTTTTAAGTAAATTTTACTGGTGACACTGCTACATATAACTGTGTGTTCAGGAATTAGAGCAAAAACCGGAATGCAAAAGGAAATGATTGCAATGATGGTATCTCTTAGCTAAAATAGCAGACGCATTATGCAGATCAGCTCCAAGAAGGGTAAACATGTGTCCAGGGTCACTGCTTCACCCTTGGCTGACTGAGGTCCTTAGGGGAATTTTGGGTTTGCCAGAGCGTGTTTAGACTGTTTGTGAGTTGCAAATAATTTCCCGGGTGCCTCTTCTTTTCTAAAGTCCAGCTTGAGGTTCCATGTTCCAAATTGCCTCTTTCATAATCAGCTTTGGCAGACTGTGCTGCAGAAGTGTTCTGTGTTTTTGTGGACCCTCCACACAGAAATGAAACATCTTGTGTTCCTGAAAAGACACCGCGAATGAGAAGGGTACTGCTGCAAGTATAGATGTACATTATCAAGTACTGACAAATTTCTGATGGTTTCTGTTTAAGTGATAAATGCATCTCTAAAAGGTCAATAAGAAGAATAAATGTAATATTTTTAGAAGGGAGTCAACTGTTGCACAGTTTCAGCTTGTCTCAATTATGGGTGAAAATAATCTCACTACAGTTTCAGAAAGGAAGGTCAAAGAGAACGTACCCCCACTGATGGTTGGAAATGGTGATCATGTATCGACAGAAGAGGAGAAGGCTGAGGTGCTTAACAACATTTTTGCCTCAGTCTTCACCGATAACTGCCCTCTTAAACCCCCCCAGGACATGGAACAGCAAGATGGTGACCAGGGAGGTAAACCCCCTCCCACAATAGAGGAGGATCAAGTTCGTGACCACCTGAGGAACCACCATATATAAGTCTATGGGACCTGATGAGATGCATCCCAGAGTCCTGAGGGAATTGGCTGATGTGGTTGCCAAGACACTCTCCATGATATTTTAAAAGTCATGGCAGTCAGGAGAAGTCCCTGGTGACTGGAAGATGGAGAATGTTGTGCCCATTTTTAAAAAGGGTAGAAAAGATGACCCTGGGAACTACTAACCTGTCAGCCTCACCTCTACGCCTGGGAAGATCATGGAACAGATCCTCCTAGAAGCTATGCTAAAGCACATGGAGGGCAGGGAGGTGATTAATGGCAGCCAGCATGGCTTCACCAGGGGCAAGTCCTGTATGACCAACTTAGGGGATTTCTATGATGGGGTAACCGCAACAGTGGACATGGGTAAACCAATGGATGTGATCTACCTAGACTTCTGTAAAGGCTTTGACATGGTCCCCCACAACATCCTTCTCTCTAAATTGGAAAGATATGGATTTGATGGATGGATGGTACAGTGGATAAGAAACTGTTTGGATGGTTGTATTCAGAGAGTAGTGGTCAATGGCTGGAAGTCCAGATGGAGATCCATGACGAGTGGTGTCCCTCAGGGGTCTGCACTGGGACGGATGCTGTTTAATATCTTTATCAATGATATTGACAGTGAGATTGAGTGCACCCTCAGTAAGTCTGCAGATGATACCAAGCTGAGTGGTGTAGTTGCCACACTGGACGGACAGGATGTTATCCAGAGAGACCTGGACAGACTGGAGAAGTGGGCCTGTGAGAACCTCATGAGGTTCTGCAAGGCCAAGTGAAAGGTCCTGCACCTGGGTTGGGGCAATCCCTGTTTTCAGTACATGATGGGAGATGATGTGATTGAGAGCAGCCGTGCAGAGAAGTACTTGGGGGTGCTGGTCAATGAGAAGCTCGACGTGAGCCAGAAATATGCACTCGCAGTGCAGAGGGCAAACTGTATTCTGGGCTGCATCAAAAGCAGCGTGGCCAGCAGGTCGAGGGAAGTGATTCTGCCCATCTATTCCCCTCTTGTGAGACCTCATCTGGAATACTGTGTCCAGTTCTGGAATCCTCAAGATAAGAATGATATGGAGCTGTTGGAATGGGTCCAGACAAGGGCCACAAAGATGATCGGAGGGCTAGAGCACCTTTCCTATGAGGACAGACTGAGACAGTTGGGGTTGTTCAGACTGGAGAAGAGAAGGCTCAGAGGAGATCTTATAGTGACCTTCTAGCACCTGAAGGGGGCCTACAGGAAAGCTGGAGAGGGGCTATTCACAAAGGCTTGTGGTGATAGGACAAGGGGGAACGAGTATAAACTGGAGAGGGACAGATTTAGACTAGACATTATGAAGAATTTCTTCACCATGAGAGTGATGAGACACTGGAATGGGTTGCCCAGGGAAGTTGTGAATGCCCCATCCCTGGAGGTGTTCAAGGCCGGGTTGGATGGAACTTTGGGCAGCCTTATCTTATCTAGTGGGAGGTGTCCCTGCTCACGGCAGGAGGGTTGGAACTACATGATCTTTAAGGTCCCTTCCAACTCTAACTATTCTTTGATTCTATGATTCTAAACTGCCTTGAAGCATTGAAATATTATTTATCCTCCATCTCTTCCTATCTTTCTGAATAAGCTGCTTCCTGCCACCCCAGAACGGTCAGTACCACCCCTTAATTTACAGTGAGGAATGCAGACATGAGAGAAGGCAAGGGGATAAAATATGGTGTCAAGTTTTTATCTGCTCACATTTCACACACTAAGGAGACAAGCCCCTTTGGCCAGTTGCCATGGGGAATTTTCTTGCAGAAGTAAATAACTCAGAACAGAAAGAACTTAGATTCATACTACCCCAGCTGCAGAATGTCATTAAGTCTCAAAGGATGCTATGTGCATTGTGTGAAAGGAATTTTGTAATCTGGCTATAACTGCAATTGCAAAACTATATTTGAGTTAAAACCTTTGTTTTGAACTTTTAATTATTTTATTGCTTCTGGTGTGCTGATTAAAACATACATTGTCTTATAAACAGTTTCTATTTTTAAACATTAAAATAGTTTAGATTGATATTTCAATAGCAGATGAGTGGGTGATTTTGTTTTGTTTTCTTGTTTCTTCGTATGCCAACTGCACACTAATCTCCATTTCCTCACTTACTTTTTAAGGATGCTTGAAAAAGGGATTAAATCTACCAAGGCACTCAAAATACCATGTAGATATTTTTATTTTAAAGTGTCTTTCATTACATGACTTTCTTACCCCAATAATCTTCACAAACTTGAAAAGGAGAGGTTAGATTTTTTCTTTTTTTTTTTTTTTCTTAAAAGGTCTGAGAAGAGAAAGCCATCTCCCTTCTACTAGTAGTTAGTCAGTTATTTTTCAGTCTGAGTTACACGGCTGCAGCATCCATGAAGTTGGTCCTGGTATACATGGCACAAAACTCATGCTGTAGCTTCATAGTACCAGAGGACAGAATAGTTTCTGTTTGGGCGGGATTTCTTATAGAGCTAGTACCCTCAGTTCAGATTTAGTGAAGAAATGGGGAAGATACATGTTTTAGCACTGATTACAGGTCAGCATTTGAAATAAAACCTGTTAGTTGGATAAAACAGATACCTGCTAGAAAAAGACATTTTCAAATTTGCCTTTTGGTTTGTTTCTACATCTCTGGAATAGCGTGCAACGGCACAACTTACATTATAGCTTTTTTTTTTGTATCTTGGCTGTTGTCTCTGTGGCAGTGTCACAAATTGCCTGGAAAAAGATTGATGCCTGTATAGCCGCAGTCATTAAATCATAGGTTCATACACTGCTTTGCATTAGTGCATCAAGCAGCCCATGTGAGGATGTTTTAACAGAGGTCATCTGCCACCCAATCAATTGCTAAGGCTATAGTGACTGCAGGTTGCCCAGAGAGCAGCAGAGTGGGGAAGGTGTCTGCCAAACAAAGCCCAGAGACCTTCCTCTTGTCTTGAAGCGTGGTAAGGGCTTGCTGCCAGGTCTACTTCAGATGTGTTATGTTGAAGGAGCTGAGGCTTGCATTTACATGCTCCTAATCTTATGGCCCCCACCTGTAATGAGCTCTCATTAACGAAGATTTCAACCTAAGCTTTAAACTACTTTGTACTTAGTGGTTAGAGAGTAAGGTTCAGGCCACAGCCTGCCAGTTCCTAAGTATTTTGTGTGATACTCAGTAGCTCTGTCAAACGTCCCTGCAACACAGAGAAATAGGGGTTAGCAATAAAAATACCACCTGGGTGGAAGGGAGAGCACGCATGTGTGTCTGTGTCACTGTCCATTACCTCCCTGAGCTGCAGTTTGGTGGAACACGTACCGAGCTGTAAGCCAGCAGACAGTACATCCTGCTCCCAGCCCTTTCCCCCTACTATTTTTGTGCTCTTCATAACTGTTATTAAGCAAGACCACAGAGTATTTTTACAGCATAGGCAGAAGAGGTCTATTCTGCATTTCAGGGCTGTGATCTCTCAATATCCCATGATGAAATATAGGCATATGTGATGTCTTTACATAACCTGAAGCATGTGCCTGGAGATGAATAGGGGTTTGGATGCTGCTGTTCTGTTCAATGTTAGATCAAACAAATTATCTTCTTGTCAAATTCCATCTCCTCTCCCTGTTTCATTTCACATGCTTCCTACAAAGTATTTAAAGAACTGCACTTCTGGTAATAGAAGTTCAGTTTGACTTTGGTTTTGTTGTGGCTTGGGTTGCGTGGGACATCCTAGACTGGGCACAGAGCACTGCTACTCCAAATTGTTCTGCCTAGGCTAGTAGAGCCAAACAAATGCAAACCACTTGTGGTGCATCTGACTCTGTGCTCGGGTCTCTGCTTTCTTAAGGGAGAGTCTCCATGATGTCATATTTCTTAAAGCTGACAAGCCAAAATATTTATTCTGGGTCTCGTTGCTAATAGCTATAATACTGGTCAAGAATACACTTGTAAAAAATGATATTTTTTTAAAAGGATGCCTTTGCCCGAAAGTTGAACCAATTTAAGCCACTATCTTCTTGTTTTGCTTTCTGCAGAGCTTTATTCTTTATGCTTAAAATGCATAACTGTTTATCCCTGAGTTCAGTGAGATTTGTTGAACTTTAAAGCTAGCAGTTTCTATCTTATTTCTTATGCACAATTAAATGCTATAGGTGAATGAGAAGCCTTTTGTATCCCATTAAGTGATGTTTTGGGTTTTTAATGCCCAGTTTAGACACTCTTGAAAACATTGACTAACTCCATTTCCTAGAATCAAAATTTTTAAGGATTACATTTCAATGGGGAGATTAGGACCAGATGGTATAGGTGGGACAGTGCAGTTTGTAATTTATGGAGAAGACAGCTGAAAACAAGAGGGGTTACACAGAGTACATGCTCAGTAGTATGCTCCTGAGGATGCACTTGGGGACTATAACCAGGTCTGCCCTGGAGTACATCTGTGCCTGTATTTCATGTTGTGGAAATCTCTCTGTGGAAATCTCTTTGGATCTTTAGATCTGTGTAGCAGACCCATTGAAGACAGACTACTGCCTCCTTTTCAGAATGTAATGGTCCAGTTTCTCAAATTATTTTCAGAGCAAATCCAAGCTGATATTGGAGGAAGTTAGAGGAAAATTTTTCATTTATTTTATTCCTCAGTTTTTCCTTCGTCTTGGCCCGTTTTGAGTTGTAGTCTTGTTTTGTCCCGGGGATTACTGTTAACTGCAGCCCAAGGTTTTGAGGAAGAGGGGGGAAAACAAGGAACTAACTTGTCTCAGAGTTATTTGAGTATACTTTTAAAACATGGAGTAAGCATTAAGAAAAAGGAAGTTAATGGCCTATATTTATGAGACAAGGCAGACTGTGGATTTTGAGGAGAGAAGATGAAGTGCCCCACAGCAGATAACGTTGTTGCTGAAGAGCCCTGCTTCCCCTTTTGGTATACACTCTCCATTTTAAACAGATTTTTGTGGATCCTTAAGATGGCAGCCAACAGAGTTAAAATTTCCCCCTGTGTTTATGTAGGAAGAAATTTTAAGATATGAGGGCTGTGGTAGAAGACAAGGATGAATCGGAGCCGGTGGGATAGCCACCTATGGCAGGGAATTGCAGAAACGGCCACTGTGCCTGCAGCATCCCACAAGACTCAGCTGGGACGTTTCACTCATTCAAAGTGAGTCAGATTTCTGTTGTGGTTATCTGGCTGATCTGCTTCAGCTGTTGGGATAAGTATCTATGTGCAGATGAATGTTTGTGTCGGTGGAGCAAATTAAGGAAGCAATCGCAGCACATGTCAGCTGGCAGACGGTGGGAGCAGGGTGAGTGGTGGGGCTGGGTAAAGCAGCAGGAAGCAGCAGTGTGAGCTATAGGTCTGGGATAGGGTGAGCAGCATGTAGGACTGCATGCAAGATGATCAACAGAGAGTCTGTTTAGCTACCCAAGATTACATGTCAATGGAGAAGTTGCATCCAAACTTTCAGGATCCTCTTTGACCTTTTCTGTAACATGGGATAAACCCTGCTTGTTGCTGTGCCTTCGTTTTCTTCTCTAAGGGAGCAACAATCTTGGAGATGTCTGAATGAAAGGGTTAATCTGTGGCCCACTCTCTCCCTGTGCGGTGGAGTGGCTGGGGCTGACGATCTTCTTACTCAGGAGGCAAACACCTCTATGCTCTCTCCACCCTTCACACACCAGTAGGAACAACAAATTCCGGTCTCTGTAGCTTTCCTGTCCAGGCCCACTCTTTTCACTTCCTTGCCGCAGGAGCAAGCCTCAGCCACTCTGCCAAAACCTGACCTGCGCCCTTGCCAGGATCCCCTCTTCCTCCCTCCATCACCTGTCCAGTGCTGCTGCCAGGCTTCTGTCATCCTTGCAGGGAGAATGAGTTATTTTATCTTTCCTGAAGCAGCAGGTTAGGGTTTTGCTTACACACCTTTAATGGTTGCTCTGGCTCTGCTCCTGTCCTGGGTGCACTATAGGATTCCTGCAACAGACAGGATGAGGCTCTCCATGTGGTGGCAGCACCATGGGTGGGCAGGAGGAGATGGGTCAGGGTGGGAATGGGAAGAGTTGCTTGTGCCTTGATAGGAAAGCCCCTGACCATGGCAGGGTACATCATCTAACCAGCCTACAGGGAAAGTGTCCTCTGTCAGAAAATCCCCTGCGTGGTCTTGTGGTTATGACAGTACAAGTCAGGGTCCAGAGTGCAGAGGTGACTGACTTTCACTGCCTTGGGTTAGATTGTCATTTTCTCCTTTTAGCCTCCTCTGCCAGTTTTAGGCAGGATGCCTTGAAAGAGGTGCTGTTGGTAGAGAGGACATATCTGATATAGTTACTGCACTATTAGGTTCAGCGAGTGTTGGTAGACATTTTCTTTCAGTTGAGAAAACTCAGTGTTGATTTTAAGTAGTTCTTTTACTTATGTAAAGGATTGCTCAGGATACATTTAGTTGAACATGACAAGGATTTTTTTACCTCCACCAGGTTTTCTCTTTTACAGTTGTGAAATCTTTAGTTGTCCCTTTTGCGAAATGCCTCAGGGTTATTCAGAGTTGTTAGATTACTGTTGTAAGTAAGGATTTTTGATGTGATGCCTTAACATAGATTTGACAATATCCAACAATATTGGATTCTGTGTAATGTTCATCACGAATGGCTCATTATGTTGGCTGGGAAAGAAAGTGCAGTGATGTTGGCATGCTTTTCCTGCATCCCAGGAATTAAAGAAACTGGAAATGGGCTGTATGGATTTCGTATAACAATTTAATGTTTTAAACATTTCTCTCTTTGTCTGGAATATGAGCTACCAGTACTATTGTTGCTGTTGTTGTTGCTAAGTTACATGCAAGTGTTTCTTTATGAAGTGACACTCTCAGAAAACCTCAACTGGTTTGAACTATTTTGCTGAATCTTTTATTCTCTATTTTTTTTTAATTAACCCTATCTTCCTACTCCCTCTCCTCCATGCACTTTCTCCCTAGGGCAAAGGGTGATTATAGAAAATTATTCTGTGATAATAGGTCTAGAAATGGCAAATTATGATAATGAATGAACTCAAATGGGATCTTTGATTAGGATTGGTCTGTTGGATTGTAATTTTTACACAGATGTATTGACTGGTAGGGTATGTTTTTCATCTTGCCTACCCAATGAAGAGACCTACCTTGTCTCTCTAGTGCATGCCAGACTGCTGAAAACTACCCTGGTTTCCACTGCATAACACTATGTGAGTCCTGAGAAAATACGTTTTTATCATTCCTTTTGACTGTGCGGAAGTTAATGTATTGTGTGGATGCTTTTAAATCTTTGCCCCAGCAGCGTCCCACGAGCAGCAGCCCAGATGGCTAAGCCCCCGGTGCAGCCCTCCGTGATGGGCCAGAACAGGCAGGGGGAAGGAGAGAAAGTTGGTTCTATTGTCAGAATCTTACTACGCCTTTTGCTTTTCAAATTTCTGGTGGTGCCAGCAGAAGGATTTTAAGCGCGGATGCTGACCTTTCTTGAGGTATTTATATAATTTCTCTCTGTAAGAGGGATAAGCTAGTCTGTCCCTGATCTTGCTGTCATATGGGCTGCCTGTCAAAATATGGGGAATGTTGGTTAGGGCGGCTAGAACTACTGGCTTCTGAAAATATTTCTGAAGCTAGGGAGCCAAGTTTTGTCCTGGACTACACCCACATAAGCTCATGCAGCTACAGCACCAGTGCTGTAGGAGCGGGGAGCCCGCAAGTGGCAGGTCTGTATCAGGGAGATTGCACAGTGGGACAGAGGAGGCAGAGAGCCCAAAGCATCTTTTCCTGTAGCCACCTACTTTCCCAACAGGGCCATGAGCTTTTTACACCTCATCTCCAAAAAGACTGTTGGAAAATTGGGCAAAATTCCTGATTATGCACGTGCTTGCTAAAAATATTGTGAAATGCATAAGAGGTGGCCAGGTGATCTGGGCAATGTCACTGACGCCCTTTAGAGAATGAGCCTGCAAGGAACAAAAAAAGGTGCTGGCTCTGTTAACAAGACTGAATTTGTTTTTCCATAACTCTTTGACATCCTCCTGGGCAGAAGTTTTTCATTGTGATGTCCTTAGGAGGAAATTTAAAGCAACTTATGATTAGGCTACATTATGGCTTCAAACACAAAACATATCAAATACCTGGAAGGAAAATGTGACTATTTTAGTTTGCGGAGCAGCCCAGATTTCACAGAGAAATGTCGTTTCCAAGCTCTAAGGCAGACACAACGGTTTTCCTGAAATAATACCAGCAGTAATCCCTTCAAACATCCCCAAGTGTATTGGCTCATGCATGTTTTAAAATTCTTTCTCCATTTTGTTATAAAAACTTGCATATTTTTCTCCCCTTCACCATATAAAAATCTTCTAAGAATTTTTTATGAGCTTTTGTAGACTTCAGAATAAGCTCTCCTTCCCCTCCCCTTCCTTACTTTCTAATCCAATTTAGTCAGATAGTTACTTCAAATCCCTCGGAGGCCTGTAGTTTGTTCATTCTCCCACAGTGCTGAGATTTCCCTCCAGCCCAGCTGGCAGGAGTTTTTAGAAATAACAATATCTCAGGGGGAAGGAGCTGAAGATTGAATGGGGTCTTTTGTCCAAGTCTCTATGAAGCCAGATTAATTATGCATTGCAGAACACAGTTTAAAGCTCTGAATTAGGTCCTCATTGCAATGAAAGGAGCGCACAGGCTTGAAAACTGAAAGAATTCCCATTTCCATCAGAGGGACAGACATATAATGACTGAAAGCAGGAAGAATTTTTAAAAATTGCAATTAAACAGTATTTTGTATTTACCGCTCAGTAGCAGTTGTCTTAAGCATTTACAAAAGTGATTCTTTGACATTTTTTCACATGCTCGCTCCATAGGTGGCTGGACTTTGAGGATTTTCAAGTCTTTTCTGTGTTACTAGGCTACTCTTGAAAGTACTTGTGCTTTGATGAATGAGAGTGATTTTTTTGGCCAGTGCTTACCTGAATAGAGGTCTTTAAAACCTCAGCAGTACAATTAGCAGTCGGTCAGATGATACTGATGGTACAGGAAAAAAGCAAATGGTTTTCTCCTGTACTTCTGGGGATTTTCTAAAGCTGTCTGACCCAGTGTGACGTGCAATAACAACATTTTTCTTGGTTTCCTAATGCACTTTAATTCCAGTTTGAGGAAAGTAGAACACTTTCACGGATAATAAATCCATAATGTTATACAGCTGCCAAATAAAAAGTTGTCCACAGGCATTTGTATTCATAAGGGCACTTTCTGTCAGGGTAGGGAATTGTGTTTTGGGTAAAGGACTGGGGCCAAAAGAGGGATAAGGATAAGGAAAAGGTTAGCTATGAAACCTCCTGCATTAGAAATCTTTAGTGCTCTCAGATAGGACCAAACAGGGATAGATGGAGTGTGAGCAAAATAAACTGATTATTTTCCTTTTTATCATCTTCTTGAAATTCCATATATGGATAACACTCTGTAAAACAACTGTAGCGTATTGAGCTCTGAGGTTCAGTTAATTTTAATTTAAAATGATAAACTGTAAACATCCAAAAAGATAGCCAAATGCACACTTAGAAGGATAGCAGTGTCTTGGGACTGGGGAAATAATTTATTGAATCACACTAGAAAATCTGTAAGTAGGAACTTAGTATAAACGTCATTTGATATGCATATTAAGCAGGCGAAGCATTTTCTACAGGGCAAACATCTATATTAAGTCATAGCAATCTTTAATGTTCCACATTATGTGGTGAGCATAACCATTGTCTGTTGGCTGCAATTTGTCCAGCTGTCTGTTGTTCTGTGAAAAAGTGGCAAGTTGCTTGTTATTAACCTTAACACAACTGGAACAACTCTGGTAACATATGCGAGGCTGGCACAGCTCCTTGGGCAAAAGTCTTTGGGTTGTCCTATTGTCAGGCATGCCAGGTCTGAGGTGTCTCCCAGATAACTGAGGAAACTAATAATGTGTTTCGTCCACTTCTGAGGCACAAGATTTGTCCTAGATCATCTCCACACTGCTCCTCTTGAGGTGCAAAGAATTTATTAAGAGATATGTTGCCCAAAATTAGTTGCTGCCAGCAGTGGAGGGAATGGGTATCTTTGGCAAGGGTCTCCTACAGTTTGCCCTTAAGAAGGGACAGTGTAGGAGCGAATGCAGCTCTGTAACATCAATTCACAACTAGTGTGCAGTTATGGAGGACTCACCTCCAACTGGCCTAATTCTTATTCACCCCAACTTCCTTATATTATGGTGTCAGAATGGGGTTAGCTGAGAGAGAAGGAGAAGTGTGCTGTAACATCTTGCACACCCAAGGCTGGTTTACTATGTACCATGGCTTCTCTTTGCTTCTGCTTTGGGTCTATTTTCCTCTTTTGCAACAAGAAGAGCCTTGTTTTTCTTCTCTCTGTGCTTGTCCTGGAATGAACCAGCTGGAGTAATTAGTACTTCCCAAGTCTTTCCAAAATTCAAATTAAAATAAGGTTTCTGAGATTTGAAAGAAATGTGAGTACTTCCTGCCATCATCCCATTTGCAAGGATCTATGCCAGGGAAGTGAGGAAATAGATTCCACTGACTTGAAGTGCTTGGTGAATAATAGCTCCAGAGAAGTTAATCCCAGGGCTGGAAATACCCAGGTCACTAGGTCTGCAGGAGTAGTCTAGTTACTATATGCCATCTGAACCTTTTCATTGGTAGATATTGGACCACACACTAGCTCTGTCCAGCCAGCCTCTAGGAAGGATGAACAGAACTCAGCAGGTTTGCCTGATAACTTGCAGAATAACATCAGGGCTCACCACATTAGCTACAGTGCTGTTCACAAGCCAAATTTTTCGTGTCACCTGTCTTGACTTAAAAAGTTGGTTTAAGGTAAGAATGTGTGGACGGCTAGAGCTGTCCAGAGCCTTTCCCCACAAAACACCTTCTATTAGAAAGCTGAACAGGATGAAACAAAATGTACTGCAAAGTGTCAGTTATGATCTGGCAACAGAGGTGAAAAGGGCTTGCTGAGGAAATGTGCCGCTTTTTAAGGAAACCCTTTTAATTGTCTGCAACACCGCCTGCCTCATGCCAGTCTGCCTGGGAGCTGCCATGGTTGAAGACCTGGGAAAGCCTCACTCAGAGCCAGGAGGTCTCTGAGCTTCCAGGTCTGCATGGGTAAGTCTGCAGGCCTAAGCACAGCTTTATGGGGCCTCAGGATAACCTGGCTCCCAGGCACTGGGCTGAGAGCAAAAGAAAGAATTCCACACTCTTCCAGAAGTGTGCGCTACTTAGTGAATCAAAGTTTGAAAGTCTGTGCAAGGGAAGCATTTCCATGAAAATATAATAAAGTAGATAAATCTATCCTCTTGCTTTGAAAACACATTTAATAAAGATTTCAAAGATAATGAAATTATTGCCAGGGATGGGAGTATTGTGTCACCTTTTTATCTCTGGATATCCATTATCTGAATATGTTGGACAATCCTGTCAAAAACATTCTGGTAATAATATATAATTAACTCATTTCCTCCTCAAACTTTCGCTCTTCCATTTGGAGAAGTTCTGAGTTTCTCCAGCAGATCAGACATTTTTTAGGGGTCTTAGAAATGTTGCTTTAAAAAATAAACTCTTCACTTTTGAAATTCCTGTCTATCTAGTTTGAATTTCTGTTGAAACATATTTATGTCATTCATCTCATTGTCTGATTTATATATAAAAGAAAAATAAGTACAAAAAAGCCTCTAATAGCTGAAAGTGATCGATGTAATTACTTAATATCAGTAATGTTAGCATAAAGCTGAAGATAAGAATTCTGTATGTTAAAATTACACATGAACTTCAAAGTAGCAAACCAGCATTTTAACAGTGACTGATACATGGTTATCTCTGTCAGTGGTAGATAAGGAAAGTTTTTATTGATAGTTTGTTTTCTCTCTTCTTTCTAAGCAGGCGTTGAAGTAATTTCCCTAAACCCTCTAGGGACAGTTTCATGTGACCTATAAATGCTTAGCTTTGTATAGTTTCACTGTAAAATCTTGAACCACCAACACTTGAAAATGTGACAGGTTCCTTTACAGGGACACAGGGACTCAGCTGCAGTGTTCAGCAGTTTTGGCCCAAATAACTCTTTTTTAGCAGGAGTATTTGCTTTCATGACAAGAATTGTGCTGTTGCCACTTAAACATTTTCTATTTTTTTTTCACTGTGAGATTTTTACACGTATTGCTCTTACTGGACTATAGTTTCTGAGTTCTGCATATGTGCAGTTGTAAAGAAATCAAATATTACAGCTGGAAACTGTGAGATCAGCCTTGTTGCTGCCCTGGCCTCCCATTTACTGTGAAAACAAACACAGCTCTCTTCTCATGTCTGCCAGCAGGAAGCGGGTGGAGAGGCAGGCAGAAAGGCAAGGGAAAGTTTTTTCTTCAAAAAGGAAGAAGGTCAACTATTTTGGGAAACTAAAACCACTCAGCAATTAGAAGAATTCTTTTCTCTCTGCTCAGTGATTGGAGAAGTCTGCAGGCAAGCAGTAATTGCTGCAAACTGTAGAGCTGTGCAGATGGACAAGAGGTAAATGCATCTCTTTGCCTTTGCAGAAACTTGTCCTTGCAGAAGATGAAGTGGATAATGCAGCATATTATGCTGTGCCAACAGTTAAACTATAACACGGAGTCCATAAATCTCTGCACTGGCTAAGTTGGTTCCTCAGGTACAGTTAGTCAGCTGATACGCTGAAGGCAGGGACTGCATGACTGATTTCCATCCGCTGCTTTTGACATCCCTGTGATTTAAGATGTTTCTTAAGACTGCATCCAACTGGGACAGAGAAAGAAATACTCACAAGATGCAAAAAAAAAAAAAAAATGAAAAATTTGTATTCAAACTAAAAAAAAAAAAATTCCAAAGCTAGGAAGTTTCTTCCTTGCCTGAAGAAACTGCAGAAAATCTGGTTAACAAAACTTTTTTATGGGGTCCTTGGGCTAAACCTGCTCCTCTTGGCAGGAGCTGAGGAGTGTCTGCACCTTTCCGGCAAGCACAGCCTCTAAAAACATAGGCACGTTACTCATGACCCTCTCTCATGTGTTTGTGAGTGTCCTTAATTTCTTTAGGTTTCACCTCATGAAGATCAGTAGTTAGAAAACTAGTACTCTAGGGTATGATCTGAAAACTTTGTTTTTGAAATGACATGTAAAAGCTTTCTGGTCTTCTGGTCTTTTAATAGGGTTTCAAGCAATGAAGATTCCCTTGTATTTTTAAGACATTATTCCAAAGCCTGATCCTTCTTGTTCAAGATTTTTTTTTTTCTCAATAGATGCATTACTTCTCTGTGTTATAATTTGTTCCTTCCATTCTTGTTGTTTAAATTGCAAATACTGTCAGACTGCTGTTTACAGTCTTTCTCTGAGAGCTCTTAGACATGCTATAAATGTGTTTATACAGAAAATTAAATAATAATCCACTGCAAAGCATTGCTCAGCTCAGAACCTTCCCTAGTTTTCATCATATGGTTCTGGTAATCTGATGCCTAACTAGCTGTAGTATTCCATGCAGGATCATATGGGAAGTTTATGGAATTGGACCATTAAAATGTCCAGTCTGCACTGTGTCAAAATGCATATGTGCGTGCAACACAAAGATGTATTGAACTTTGCAGCTGTGTTGCAAGCTGTTGCATAATTGGCTGTCTGCAATCACTTCTAGGTGTTCTTTGTTCTTCATTGCTTGATTTTTTTCATCTGATTGTGGACATACATGAGGTTGTCTTTTCCAAGATGGATTAATTTGTTTGTGTACTCTTCTAGTGGCCATGCCTCTATTTTGTTCTCTACTATCTATGGAACACATCAGTCCCCACTTTTCCCACATCCTTTAGGCAGAACTATTATATTGTAATACAGAACTATTCTACTATAATACAGGACTGGCTGTCTTTCTCTTCGTGTTTTCAGTGAGGGTTTTTCTAAAATACCTAGGAAAGAGATTCAAATCATGCTGTTCACTGTACATATCTTGTGATTGTCAAAAGTGGGTGCCTCATTGAGGATGCATCCTGGAAGACACTGTGAGTCCACAGCACTGGCAGGGAGTTCATTGCCTTTTCTTTGTCTTAACTGGAGCTCCTTCTGCAGCATCCACTGTATTGTCTGTCTCTGACGCAACTGTTTCCTTTCTCCATCTTGAAGATAAAATAATTCCTACTCAGAAGGTACTCTTGCTGTCCTCTCCTTCCCCCTAAAATATTGTGCGTCTTCACCGGTTTTACAGGCAGTGAATGCTTTTTTTTTCCAAGAAAAACACAGTGAGGAATGGCCAGTAAGAGTCCTGAGAGGAAGAACCTTCCCAAGTGTTGGGTGTGCACAAACTTATCAGGCCATCTCTGCAATAGCCTTTTCTTAAAATTCCTGTTGTTACTATCATCACTTCTGCTTCATACATGATGTGAAGTGAAAAAGTTCCTTGGCTACTGATAAGTTTATTACAACATTTCCAACATTTCAGAGCAAACTGTGACAATATTTTCAGCAATGTTGTGTTGAAAGTTGTATTTCGTTTTATTTTTTTAAGTATTTTCAATATACAAGTCAGGTAACATAACATGATATTTTAGTATGTATATTTTAAGTTAAAAAGATTATGAATTTTCTGTAGCATTTTAACATAGAGGAGAAAAAAATCGTAATTGGGAGATCCGGTGTGTCCAGCATCTGAGACAGCCATTTCATTTCTATTAGATCTTTTTGAGATCATGTACCCTTGTTACAGAGAGTTAAAATACTTTGAATGCTACAGAGGGGAGGGGAGGAGAAGGAGGAGGGAGACTTTTTTGGGCAACAGTCAGATAGTTGTCTCAAGTCTTTCATCTGACAATGCTTGTGCGTTTCCTGAGCTGATTATAAGATCATTAGATTATCTCGGAAGACAATTAGCAAGGCAGATACTAGTCATAAAATTCTCAGTCACGGGTTGAGATAAATGTGGATTTGTCAACTCCTACATCATTAGCTTAAATTGCCAGTTCATTGGGATGCATAATTGTTCTGCTTTGAGTTCTTTCTCTTATTTTTCAGATAGCTCTGTAATGGGACTGCCACTAGGCAGAAGTACTGCTGGAACGTCTTGAAGCAGAACTATCCAAAGGTCAAAAAAATACTATTACTATAATCTGAAACATTTATTCTTTCACTGCTCATCTTCTCTTCTCAGATGTCATCCTATGAATGCATGCAGTATGACACATCAAGAAACCCCAATGAACCCCTCCAACAAATATTTTGTCACAATAGGTGCATGATTCACGAGGTGTTGTTCTGCCAGCATATGGACATGTTTTTGTTCTGTTTATTATTAACTACAAAGAATCTTATAAAATTCCCTAATATTGTACTTCTTTAGTGTTTCTTTTGGAGACTACAGAATTTCCTGTATTTGAGATGCTATAAACAATTTAATTTCATGAATCACTATGCTCTAGGGGCTGATATAGTTAATGTTTTTAATAGAAGTCACTGGCATTGATAAGTTGTTTCTCACTAATGGGTGGATATTTGGTGTGGGTTTTCTCATCATGACCTAGGAAAGTTTGTGGTGTAAGTCTAAGATAGCCACTTCCAAAACGGATGCCAATCAGTAAAAGTAATATGAGTTGCACATACACTTAATGGTCTAAATTGAGCTTTATATGCACATGAGTAATGTACTTATTTTTTTAAACCATTAATAGAAAAAGGCCTGTGTCCAGACACAATTAATTTGAACCACGTAAACCGCGTGAAATTAATATGAAATGATTGCTCTCTGGTATTCCCCAATTTTCTCTGTTAAATAGGAATCCTAGACGAGGTTTAGAGGAGGTTCTAAATTTTTACACAGGTAAAAGCAAATGGGATGATTTTGCCAACAAAGACAGCCATAACATTCAAACAAAGGTAAACTCTGCTACTTAAGGTACCTTCTCACACCTTAAAATGGAGTGAGATTCAGAGAGAAAGGAACTGACATATACCATTGAAATGCAGTTTAACATATATTTCCAAGAAACTTAGAAGAATTTAATGAAAATATGGTCCTGGGTGAAAAAGGAATTTCCTCTGTCCTATTTAAGTACCACACAATACCTTATAATTTGTTTACTAGTTGCACAGAATTAAAATGATTAACTGGGAACATAGTATGGATCACAAGTCTTGTGATAGGGCTGTATTGCTGCTTTCTGAGTGTGCAGAAGCTTCAGTTTAGAAGACATTCTAGTGAAAATTTTCTGTTTCAGAAAGCAGGACTGAAGCTTTACTGGGGGATGAGAGTCTGCCATGGTCTATTCTAATGAAAATCCTTGCAGTGGGCCTTAACTGATGATGCTGAGAAACTGAGTGGAACTCGCTAAACAAGCTATTTTCACTACAGTGATTTCCACCAGTCATCCAACTTTCCTAAATCCATGGTGTATTTTGACAGTAAGTTAAGTAGTCTCTGTTTTCTGAAATTGAGATTGGACCTTATGAACATGTAATAATGTTTTTAAGATTAGTTTCTAAAATAAATTCTCTTCCTTCAGAAATTATTTTGAAAATTATCCCACATTCTATACCTCTATGTCTGTTGCTGAAGTCAGTGGTACCAATACAGGCCCGTCAATCTGACCTTGGTCTAGGGAAAGCTTATGGAACAGATCATCTTGGGTGCCATTATGTGGGACGTACAGGATGACCAAAGGATCAGGCCCAGTCAGTGTAGGCTTAAGAAAGGCAGATTCTGCTTAACTAAGCTGATCTTCTTCTATGACAAGGTGACCCGCTTAGCTGATAAGAGAAAGACCGTGAATGTTGCCTACCTGGACTTTAGTAAAGTGTTTGACACTGTTTCCCACAGTATTCTTCTGGAGAAACTGGCTCGTCATGGCTTGAATGGGCATAATCTTCACTGGGTAAAATAATGTCTGGATGGCCAAGCCCGAAGTGTTGTAGCAAATGGCGTTAAATCCAGTTGGCAGCCTGTCACAAGTGGGATTCCCCAGGGTTTAGTATCGGGGTCGGTTCTGTTTAATATCTGTATCAAGATCTGGACAAGGGGATTGAGTGTACCCTCAGTAGATTTACAGACCACACTAAGTTGCGTAGGAGTGCTGATCTGCTTGAGCGAAGGAAGGTTCTACAGAGGGATCTGGACAGTCTCGATTGGTGGGCTATGGCCAATGGTATGGAGTTCAACAAGGCTAAGTGTTGGGTCCTGCTTTTGGGTCTCAACAACTCCATGCATTGCTACAGGCTTGGGGAAGGGTGTATGGAAAGCTGCCTGGTGGAAAGGGGCCTGGGGATGTTTTTTGACAGCTGGCTGAATATGAGCCAGCAGTGTACCCAAGTGGCCAAGAAGGCCAAAAGCATCCTGGTTTGTATCAGAAACAGTGTGGCCAGCAGGACCAGGGAAGTGATTCTGCCCCTGTAGTCAGCATGGGTCAGGCCACACCTCGAATACTGTGTTCAGTTTTGGGCCCTGTGATAAAAGAAAGACGTCAAGATGCTGATATGTGTTCAAAGAGCAACAAAGCTGGTGAAGGGTCTAGAGCACAAGTCTTCTGATGAGCAGCTGAGTGAACAGGAGTTGTTTAGCCTGGAGAAAAGGAAGCTGAAGGGAGATCTTATCGGTCTCTACAACTACTTGAAAGGAGGTTGTGGTGAGGTGTGTATTGGTCTCTTCTCCCAAGTAACAAGTGACAGGACTAGAAGAAATGTCCTCAAGTTGCACCAGGAGAGTTTTAGATTTGATACTTGGAAAAATTTCTTCACCGAAAGGGTTGTCAGAAATTGGAACAGGCTCCTCAAGGAAGTGTTTGAGTCACCATGCCTGGAGGTATTTAAAAGATGTGTAAATGTTACACATAAGGACCTGGTTTAGTGGTGGGCTTGGTGGTGCCAGGTTAACAGTTGGACTTGATAATATTAAATGCCTTTTACAACCTAAATGATTCCATGGTTCTATGACTGCATTATAACTCTTGCAGCTAATCAACAGTTTTTTCCAAATGTACTCCAGAACTGGTATTTAGGACTTGAAGAATTTGTTGGTGCTCTCCAGCATATGCATTTGTATTTGTACATTGTATTTATGTATTTGTGCTTTCTTTTGCCTTGCAAAGCCAACAAAATCTTTAGCAAATTGCTGTTTTGTGTAGGTTCATAGGCAATTGGCACTATTTTGCCAAGCATGTATAACATAAATGAGTCATTAAGTTTTTGAAGCTAAATATGCTGGGAAAAGAAAAGAAACAAAATTGTATAAGCCCTTGTAGCAATAAATATTTTATTTTGTTTATGTTGTGATAGTCAATGACTGTAAGTCATACAAATCAGGATTTCTGTTCTTTGTTTATGCAGCTGCTGCTTTTACATGTTTCAATCGCAATGCTTTTGTGTGAAGCAGCAAGCTGACACTTGCCACATTTTCTGTTAATTTTTCTCAGAGCTCTAGATTGAGATGACATAGTCCATCAACCATCTTTGAATCTGTAAACTATGTTTGATCTCTGTAGGCATAGGTCCAACATCAGTATATCCCCTTGCTGCTTGAAACTGAAAAAAATCAAAGCATTTTAAAAAGAGGTTAGTACCAGCAGCCCTATTTTATAGTTATAAAAGCTGAAACAGGTCTTGTATAGCCTTGTGTCCTACGGTCAGTTAATCACTATTGCCTGGATTTTACCAGGAACTCATGAAAGTAGGAATCACAGGGTTTTTGAAGTGTTTGTGGGATTTGAGGTCTGAGTGACTATGGGCAGTACTCTTTGTGGTTAGTTTTTTCATTTTTAAGGTATTTCTTATAACTAGGAACTTGAACTTGCAGCACTTGAGTTCTGTGGCTGATTCATTGAGTTGGGAAAACAGTCAACATTTTGGTGCCTCAGAGACATATAGACTAATCTCTGGTATCTTCGCTGTAAAAATTAACTAAACTTTGGTGTTGTTAAAATAAAGCGAAAAGAATCTTCGCTAAAGCTTATCCTTCTCTGGTTAATAGTAGTCATTTTAAGTTCTTTTATCAAAACAAAGCATGTTTTTCTTCCATATCTACAGCTTGAGGCTTGATAGGCCACAAATTAATGGGATGGAAGTCCTCCTAAACTTTATCTAATTAAGTATTAAATATTGAATTAAAGATAAATGATACCCGAAAATTTCTGTTCTCTTCTTTCTAGGTATCGTCACTTTTAACTCTAAAGGGAGCTAATGAGGACAAGTAAACAAACAAAATCCCAAGAATTTAAGACAAAATACTTGAACAAAAAAAATCCCATAAATTAAGGTAAGGAAGTTATTTAAACTTTAACTGTGTCTGAAAGAATAATAAAATTTCATTGCTGTTTTATAAGTAACTTCTATATTCTTCATCTTTCACCTCTTTTATTTCAACACACATGATGAAATACATCGAGATTTACATATGGATATTCTACCTGTCAATCTGTCTATTAATGCTTTTAAGGTTTCTATAAATACACTTTTCCAGTATCTTGTAAATCTTTACTTTAACACAAAACACATCTTTCCCAGATATCCTTGCTCCAAGCATCTATGTTGAAATCTGCTGAAAGTAATGGGAATCCTTTGACTGACTATCATAGATCAAACTTCCCAAAGATACTGTGGCCTGAATTTCGTATTTACTTGAGCAGAATGATATAAATCAAATTTCACTCTTTAGAGACTGAGCTATTTGGTAACTATATTATTGTCAGCTACACTGGAAAAAGGATTATAAGGAAATATAGTTTAATATTGTTTAGAGTTTAAGCCTGTATTTTGACAAAATATTTACTAAGGGCATTTTATGCTAATTCTGGCTCATATTGCTATTGTACTTTTTATTCCATTTCTTATTTCTTCTTTTATTTCTTCTATTTAAATTTTACCAAGGAAGCAGATTGCTGTTATTTACTTATTGAAATATATTGACTGATATTTATATATTCATGTATTGGCATAAAAGTATTGAATACAGCTTGAAAGGAAGAGCTGTCCCTGCATGATTCCCCCTTTATGCACTGTAACTTAGATACCTTAAATAATTATATGTTCTTATCTATGTGCCTGATTGATTTTAATGATACTAAAGTGGCAGAGCGAGGGCAAATTAAATTCTTCACTAAACAAGTCATAAAATAATTATTTCTGTGAAAAGTTTCAGAATTTTCCTGAGAAGTGCCTCAAATGATTGCATCAGCAATAAGCACATTTCTGGGAGGAAGATTGCTCTGAAATGTAGGTCTTTCCTCTCAAAATTAGGTGAGAAAAGCTATTCTGTCAATACTGCAATGTGAAGAATATGCTTTCAATTGTAAATTCAATGTTTCATTTGCACTTAGGAAGGAAAAGAGGATTTTCCAAATGGTGAACAAGGAAAAACAGCCTGTTTCACAGGCATAGGAGGGGCAAAACTGCATGTTTCCGCCTTTATTTTTCTTTTCCTCTGGCAAAAGCTAGTGAAAAGATTTAGGGAGGAGAATAGTCTCCTTACGAATTGAGCAAGGATCATTGTGAAGAAGGTAGGGAGAAGAGACTGAGGGAAAGCACAAAGTGCTGCTATTGGAGAGGGCAGAGACAGCTGAATCGGGGTGATACAGACTTTTCATTATCAGAAACAATTACTCTGGCAACAACAGCATGGGACTTCATGAAAAGTTTTTGAACTCTGATTCCTGATAGGGGCACATTACATAACTTGCGCTTTGTGAATGCTGGCAACTGGCAATCTACAGAAAGAAACAGCCAAAAGCAATGCACTCAGCTGCTTGCTTTCAAAAAAAAGATATATCTGGGCCAAGCATTAACCAGAGAAACCTATCTTCACCCTCCCCCCTGCTCCCTCCATCAATACAAGCCTGGTTTTCATCACAGATTAATAAATTAAACCTTCTATCGTTTTACTGTGCTTCCCACAGCCTTTTGGTAGGAGTTAACAGTGCTCCGAGTCAACATTGCCATGGTGCTTGAAATTTCTTTGTGTGTTTGTTCACTTGAAAGAGTTGTGGCAATAAGGGTAGAGAGAGGGTTTTAAACTGCCAGTGTGTACATCCTCAGGAAGCTTGGGATGGTTTTGATCACGTTTGGTTTGACAAAAATCTGCTGGGGAGCTGTTGCTATTGCTTTTGTCTTTCAGTTTTATAATAATAATTTTTTAAAATGAGCTTTTGTTACATATTTCACTGTCTCCTGAAGTGATTGTTTGTATCGTTTGCTGTTAAAGAAATATGTCTAAGTGCTGAGGAATTCTAATTAAGCAGACTCAGCTGGAGCAAATAGCTGGAGGATTTCACAATACTCTTCTGAAATTATTGGCAGGCCTAGGAGCCAGGAAAATTCTCGAATTTTGGGGTTTTACCATGGTGGACATAGCCACTAAATCTTACTTATTTGTTTTCAAATCAATGGTTTTGTAGGCCATGTTATTTCACAATCCCTGTCAGTGGTTGTTCCTCTTTATTACTTTCTCTTCCATCTGCTCTAAAAAAAGATACAGTCTTAGGCAAACAAGTAGAAACTCTTCCATGTTTCTAAGACAAGCGTTTATAGGACTAAACGCCATAGAATCTCATAGGGTTCACATGAATTATTTATGAGAAAAAGTTAGCTCATTGTCCTTGGAGGTAGAGAGAGTCCTGCTGAGCCCTCAAAGGGAAACACATTGTATGTAATGACTGAATTTGTGAAAATTTAACAGTAAAAAGATACATTAAATTCTGCTGTAATGTATCCTTTTCTGTGCAGGGTGATCATCAAAATACAAGTTAAAACTTTTCTGTGTTGTGTAACTCTCTAATCCTCTGTTTATATGGTAAACAGTTCTCTGTTTTGCTTTCCAAGGGCCATCGCTCCCTGCCTGCCTAATCCACTATTGCTAACAAAAATGACAGTAACGAAGCAGGGAGGAACAACCTTCTCTAGCCTTTTGTTTTCACTCTGCTGAGTGAACACATGTTTTTTCATTTGCCTTTTCTCTTTACTCCTTTTTTCTTTTCTACTTTTCTCTTTGGGGAAAGGAAACCGTTTGTATGCTGCACTAAGGAAAAGTGATTGAAAAGTGGAAGCCCATACTTTTCTCTTCAGCAAGCAGAGATCTGTTTTCAGTCTAATGTTTGGTGAAAGGAAGCTTCAGAGCTGTGGGCCAGCTGCCAGGAATGTCTGATTTCCTTTCCACCCACTCTTATGATCCTCCCTTTTGGCAGTGATTACTGATGACCACAGCTGTCATGCTAGGTCATGGTAAACTGTCAAGAAAGGTAGTACATGAGATGTACAAGGCCCAGTCCTTGATCTGTGCTAAAGAACAGGATCTTAAATTGAATCTAGTATCAGGCAGCGCATGAGCATACTACAGCAAGAAGTGTTGGGCTGATGTCAGCTTGTTTCAGTTTCTTGAGAAGGTGGGCAAGTAAGTGGTGGTTCTCTAGTCAACAAAAAGCTTTTCCACAACTTTGCTGTAGCTAGCGATATCCTTAAACATGAGAACAGGTTGTAATTTAGCCAGAATGGATGGTTGTCTAGAATGGGTAAGTCCTTCCAGCCAGCTGAAACTAGAAATAGCACTTTGGGTTGCTCTCACCCAGTAAGTATGTAACAGTATAGGAGAACTCCATAATCAGTGATCAGAACAATAAAATATAAGTGGTTGTGCTGCATGCATCACTCTGTATGGGTGACTGACTGTTGACATAATGGATGTGGTTGAAAATCACTGTAGAACTGCAAACTTCTGTTCAGAAAATGATGGATACTGTTGTCAGGGACATGGCTTCTATAAACAGGACTTGCACTCTATGCAAAATAGTATTTTGCTAAGCTTCACATGTTCAGTGCCAAGTGCATAAAAATCTTCTGAAGAAGTAGTATTTTACTACGCTTTATACTGTTATGCTGGCTTCATAATGCATTTTTTGCTGTAGCATCTGTTCCTCTTCTAATATCGTATTAAATAATGTGACTAAAATCCGTTCTGTGTTTGTTCTGTATGCTTTCCTCCAAAGGGGAAGGCCTTTGCAATGGAGTGTTTGTTTTAAAAACATATAAGAACAGGTTGTTTTCTGTTTCCCAGAGAAAAAAAAGGTCAACACTTGAGGGACAGAGGTCATAAATGCTGCAATTGTCCATTGTTTTTGTGGGAGTTTATTGCAGCTTTGGGCTGGCACAGCCAAGGAACTTGCCTTCAAAATAGGCTCAAGGTATGTGGATATAGGTAATGCTGATTCCCTTCGGTTCTCGCTTAAAATGACAGGATCTGGTCCTTGTGGTCTAGCTTTATTTGGAAGGATGATCACTTTAGCAAGTCCTATTTCATTTGCTATGATTTACCTCAGAACAATGAATATAATTTCAGTTCTTTTGCTCTTTGTTCTCACAAAACACCTATGGCCTTGTAACAAATCTCACATAAAATTAAATTTTATTTTATTATTCTCTTCCACAAGGTTGTGCGAAAATTCCAGGAGCCCTCTAGACAAGAGCTATTTGCTTTACAGATTTCTCCTGGCCAAACAAGGCAATTAATGACTGCTTTCACAAGGTTGGGGAATCCACAGCTACAGTTAAGAGGGGTAAAAAAAAAAATGTGATAAATAAACAACTCCGTCCACAATCTCTTCCTCAGGAAACCAGCATGGGAAGCGCAGGCATTTAGAATGACAATTCAGCATGTTCTGCCAAAGAGAGACTTTCCAAAACAGCTGTAGAAATGGCTACAATTTCCTTGAATGTCCATTTTAATAACATTATAGCCTCTACTGTTTATGCATTAATCTAACTGTTTTCATGTTGTCAGCTATACCTTTTGCAGTTGTATAATCTTTAAATCCATGTAAGTAACCCTCAAGAAGGAGTGTCAGACTTCAACAAACACTGCCATCTATGAACCCAGCTACCTTTCAGCCGCCATTCATTCAGGTACAGTCAGTTCTGAGGCTGTGACAGAAGCTCTTGTTCGGTGTCCCAGTGGGATACCACATTTGCTTCATTTGTGCAGAAAGCTTTTCATAACTGTCCTATGTCTGGAGCACTCAGGAATGAATATGCTTCCTCTCTTTGAATAATGGCTGAAGTCCCGGTGGAAGAGGAGATATTTAAATAACCACGTTGCCATGTAGAGTATCTCATGATTTCAATCCTCAGAGTCCCTGAGCTATCTGAGCACATATTTATAATCAGCCTGGTGAATGCTCTCTCCAGCTATTTATCAGCTGTGAGCCTGTGTATCCACTTTACAAGTGCAACTCTATAACATTAGAATACAGTATGTCTTGTCATTTCAGATTTTTTTTTGTTTCCAAGAACAGAAAGTTCTTAACATAGGACAAACCTTCTTTGTATAATCTTATATACTTTCTTCTCTTTGCTTTGCTCTTTTTGGACAGTGAAATGTAATTGCTGAGACACAAAAAGATTTCTACATCTGGCCCTCTCTGATGTGTTAGCTGACTTTTGGGAGCAGTCTCTGGCCTATGATAACTCTTGAGCTGTGGCTAGGAATTGACTGTAACCTAGCACTCTCCAAAATGCTAACTGACCCAGACTAAAACTGTGTCAGGTCTGCTCCATCACATTAAGAGGAAAGACATTTGACGTTCCTTAATCTACCAGTATATATGGAGCTGCTAGCCATAGACAGACGGTCCTGTAGTGGTCAAAGGGAGGACTCAGGCCCCTAAAGTGAGATTCAGATGCCTAAATTTCAGTGCAGATTGAGAGCTCACAAGGCCATCTGCAGTCATTGTGGTTTCTGAAAGTACAGAGACACAATTTTGCTGATAAATTCCTTAAGTAGCACTGCCTTTATTCAGTCTTCTCTTTTCCAGGCTAAATAGCCCAAGCCTCTCAACCTTTCCTCGTAAGAGAGATGCTCCAGTCCCCTAATCACCTTTGAGGCCCTCCACTGGACTATCTCCAGTACTTCCTTGTCTTTCTCGAGCTGGTGAGTCCAGAACTGGACTCAGTATTCCAGATGGAGCCTCGCTAGGACAGAATGTATGTAAGTACTTTGTGATCACACAGGAGTTACTATTTGGTCTGAAACTGCACAGAAACAGCTGGGGTCCTGGAGGAGAAGTGAGCATAAGATCACCATATATGGTTGGACTCGATGACCCAGTGGGTCCCTTCCAACCTAATGATTCTATGATTCTATGATATAAGAGTCCCATTGAAGTTGCGAGCAGCAGTGACCTGAGGAAACTGAAGACAGAAGTCCTCAGGTCATGTCTTGACCATGCAGTTGTATATCTGCTCCAGGGTAGATCACATTGCTGTAAATAAAAAGTGGTGCTTTAAAGTGTAGATGTTTTTGTTCCTTTCAGCAGAACTCTTGCTAGCAAACAAGGGAATTCCTGAAAAAATGCTGCAAAGGGACCTTCACGTTCTGCATCTATTGACTTTCTATGAAAACTGTCTACTCGTTCAGCACCTATCTGCATTTCACTTGTCATGCAGTCTTGAATTATATTTGAGAGATTTTCACCTCTTATTTTCTACTTGGTTTTCCATCAATCAACTTCTAGATAGGTTTTGAACTAACAGTGCTCTGTTGGTCAAAGCTTATATAGCGTTGATGCCAGTAACTCCGTAGGATATCAGAGAATATTGAATACCCGCTTTTTAAGGCTAAAAAATGGCTTGTGTTCACTAATCAGAAATGAGAACCAATACTCAGTTTTGAAAGTTTAGAATTACAGATAAAAGATAAAATAAATTACAGGTAAAATAAATCTTCTCACTTCCAGCACAGTATTTTTGTGTATGATAAGGAAAGAGTGTTAAAAAATATATGTAAGACCAATGTCTTTTGATAACAGAACTGTTGTGAAATGTGGATTGACTCAGATGATTCTGGGGTGTGCTAGAACATTAAAGAGAAAACTCCTACTTGCTTTGCTATCTGAAGAGACATTCAACTAAGGTGAAATGGATATAAATTTCTATTTAGGCCTGCTTCAGCAGTTTGACAGACACTTGGGGTAGGATGTGAACTAGATTTAACTGCTTAACACTGTGAAGAAGAGCCTTCTGCTGGAGTTCACAATTGGATTAGAAATGACTGGATTTCTCATGCAGGAGACATCAATCACATAGTTTTAATACTATGAGTGCCTTGAAAAGACCAGGCAAAACTGATTGGGAAGGAGCACTGCTGACTCAGGCTGTTGCGGGAAAGTGTCGAAGGCCAGCCAAGGAAATTTCTGACCTTCACTTTGACACTGACTGTCACTTGGGTCTTCCTGTCTGGAAGAGAGGTGTGGGCTGGTGTAGCAGGGGAGGAAACAGAGACCAGAACAGTTGACCTCAACCTAAACACAATACAGAAAAAGACAATAAACTCTAGGAGGAAAAACACAGGAGTGATTTACCTAGGAGGAAGTGAGAATATTAAATTCTTTTAAGTAACTTCAGGAGGTGTAATAGAGGAAATCTATCGAAAACACACAGAGAAGACAGCTGTCTCTAGCCCACAAGTCCTGTGACACACAGAAGTATTGGATATCTACTATATAAATCACATTTTACAAATTATTAAATCTGTGAATGCTGTGGGATCATTGCGATTGTACATTCATACCGCTTTTCTGTGTGTGGAATAGTAGAAATTTTATAAACTGTAATGAATCCATCCTAATTTACCTGTTCATCTGAATATACATTCAGCATGGCAAAATTGTGAGCCCATTTGTCCAGGTTCACAAAGATTTTTACTGTGGGTCACAGTGACCTGTGATGAAATTCCTCTCCTTGAAGGTTTGCTTTACCCATTTTACTTAATATTACCATAATTTGTCCTTCTCCCTCTCCTTTCTTCTCCCCTCTTCCATATATCCAAACCCATCTTGTGTTTAATACAGAGAAGAACTATAGATATATGAATTGCCAAAAACATGGTAAGATTTTTTTTTTTTTTTATTTTCTGCAGTTTGCACATGTGTGTCACCTAGGCCTTAGGTATTGACAAGATTTCTGCTCTTGGTCCTTATCCCTTAGAAGAGAGTGAGAAGACCTTTGGTGCAGTCAAGCTTCTTCTTAAAAAATGTGAGAAAGTGTCTGGAAAGCCAGTTTATAGCATCAGACAAATTATAAATAGCAACTTACAGAATCACGCTCTGAACAGATTTTTTTTTAAATTATTTTATTCATTACAGTACTATATTATGTTGACTCTGGTTTCCATGTACCAGAAATCTATATCATATCCTCATCATATCCTTAGACATAGAGACATCCTCATCATATGCTTAGACACAGAGATCAGCTAACATATATCAAGGGTAATCCTTATATTCTAACTGTGCCTGGTTGACTGAAAGCCCCTATACACGTAGAGGGAGGGGACAGAGAACCAGAATTTAGGTCTCTTAAAAGAATAGTGTCCTGCCAGATGATGAAGATTAAATAATGGATAGAAAGTGTTGTCTTTCTCTCTAGTCTCTCGTGTTTGATATTTTTACAACTCAACTAAATCTTCATGCATTTTGAACATGAAAAAATATAGGATTTCTGTCTTCTATTAAGTACACATTCATAACAAATGAAGCTAAAAAACCATCGTTAGAGAAATTCCTTCTGTAAGAAATAGACAAAAAGGACCAACTTATCCTCCTTCACCCCACAAGATAAACTTTAACAGAAAAGTTCTGTAATGAAAGTGAAAATAAATTTTAATCCTTTCTCCTAATTGATGCCATATTGCCAGGTAATTGCAATCTCTTTGTATGAATCCCTAGGACTCGGGTTCAGTGCTGTAAAAGAAAATCCAGTAAAATTCTGTTTTGTGATGTTGAAAGCAGTTCTTGTTTCAAAGAAAATAATATATTTTTTTTCAAATTGATGGTTATGACTAAGTGTGACCAAGTACAAGACACAATCAGTGAAACAGTATAGTTCCAAACCTCTCCATTGTTCTCCCCAAAGCACCCTGAGAGAAAGTGTCTCCAGAGTCTCCCATGTAGCATACGTGTGGTGGAAGAACGTACAGACTTCTTACTATCAACACGTATCATCGTTCCATACTTTGGCACATCTTTTCTTTTTTTCCTCTGTACTAGTAGTCTAAGTGATTGAACACACGGAATATATCTTACCATATCCATATTTCCTTGTTGTTAACAATGTCAAACAAAGATATCGTAAAATAGGGAACTAAGAACAACTTTTAAAAACAATCATTGCAAGGTTTAACTCTGTTGACTAGCCAAGAATGAAAGAAGAGTTTAACATTTTGTTTAGTCCTTGTTCATTGTATATCATTAAGGCTACAGGACAAGTAGTTCTTATGTCATGCCTAGTTCTTATTTGCATAATTAAATGAATTACTAAGTGCAAAAGTACTTCGGGGAAAGCAACAGAAGTAGATCAGTAATGGAGATTTTATTTCAGTCTCTCTCATATATTTTGATTCCCTCAGATATTTTATTTCTCAACTTCTTAATTTAGGAAGATTTAGATATAAAATGCATAGGGATTTTGTGACAAGTGCTCTATATTCATGCTCACTATAGATTTAATTTCACTAAGAAGTTCACTGTCCTCCAAATGTCTTTAGAGTTGAGGTAGTTTGTTGTTCCTCATCAGGTTTGTAGACTAAAAAGTGGTTAAACCTAACTTTCTAAACATGATGATTTCAAAAGTGATGGTATGACCAATGTCAAAACCTTTGCAGACTTCTATATTTCTTAGTTAGAGAACATAAAGCTATTCTTCACCTCTGTGAGTTATCTTGTCTGTGAGTCCTCATGCAAAAGAACACTAGGTAGTAGGAATGCTTCTGTAATTGCAGGATGACACATAATAAATAGGGATGAGAAATTTCTAAAGCTGTTTGTGTTCTGGTTAACAGGCCTGTAGAGTTACATTTTTCTTGTGAAGTCTGTCAGCATTTGCTATCTAAGGGAGTCTGTATAAGTTAATGGCAGAATGAGCTGTAGCAGTGTGGCAGACCTGTGATTATATACTGTAGCTGTGGAATCATCATGGATACAACCCTGGACCTATGCCTAACAGTAGACACAGCATACATGGCATCTCAGTAATGTGTGCTTGAGCAGACGGAAGGTGTGCTGTTGATCTTTGAAAAAGTCATGTTCTAGCAAGCCACATACCCTACAGTAGGATTTGGGTGGGTATGGTGAGAACATCTGGTTGGGAGTTTGTCCTCAAAAAAACCACAAATCAGCATACGACAGGAAATTTTTTAATGCTTTCAGTTGTCATCTTCCTCCAGTAAGAAATAAGAAAGTAGAACTATATGCTAAGTTTCCTGGTCATCTTTTGTGTTTGCCTTTCACTTTGTGCATGTAGAAATATAAAACTTTACTCTGTAGTATGTGCAGTCTCAACTTGCTCTGTATTTCTAGTGGTGAATGAAGGACTATGTTACAGCCAATTTCTAGAAAAGGTAAAAGCAATACAACCAAAAGGTATACAGGAAAATCAGGCTAAGGATTTAATGTTACAGAGCTGAGAAGCTAATGCAGACATGCAACTTGAGTGGTGGGCTGGGTATTGTGTCCACAACCAATACTTCCAGTGTTGTGTTATCCTTCTTAAAACCACTGGCATCGCTGAACAAATCACGTAGAGTACGTTCAGCTTGATTTTTGATTGTTGTAACTGTCTTCATTTGAAGAATCTAATATTAAATACTCTGTGGATTCAGCTACACAAGCTCAAATTTTAAATCAATCCTGGCTGTGCATGTCAAAGAAACTTCCATGTAAACTGAATGTCCCACTGCCACAGAGCAGTACTGTGGTACTGGCTCTTGCTGTGGAATGTTTGGCCTGCTGACATGCTGGAGCAAGATAGGGAGTTCATGGGAACTTATTGGAGTACATCTGAAGAATAATAGCTTGTAAAGGCTTGCAATAAATAATAAACGCCCAAGGTGATATTCTTTCTAATGAACATTTTAATGGATTCTTTTCCCCAGTAGGGGACTCTCAGACTTTTTAATAGAGGCACAGAATGAACTCTGTGGTGCTGCTGGCTGTCTCCATCACTTTTTGTTTTCTTTTCTCTTGTGTCCCTTATTGCTGGCTGCCACTGCTTCACTCTGCCTCTAGCTGTGAGGGCAAAGTTTACAGTGTCTTCAAAACCTGCTGTTTGTTTTCTTTGGTTGGTGTAAAGATTGATGAGGCACAAAGCAAAGTGCCTCCCCCAGCCACGGGAATGCCCCAGGCAGTAGGGAGAACGCTTCTGTGACTCCGCCCTGCTCCATGCACCAATGAACCTACCATGAATTGGGAAGAGAAGAACCAAGGCTGCTTCTGCAGTAAAACGCTGTTACAGGCTGTCCTGGTGGTATGATGAAGATTAGCTGGATAACTTTTTAAACTGTCAGCCAAGGCAAATTTAGTATGGAAGCAATGCATCACTAGATTATCCATAGTCTCTGCATAGCTCATCCTTGTCTATAGATTCTTTGCTAGAAGCAGGTTTCTTTTGTTTTTTTTCACATTTTTTTCCCCTAAAATTTCCAGAGGCATCCTAAATGATAGAAAACAACTTAATCTTCTGCCTTGCTGATTTACCAAATTCTGTAATATCAGAATATCTGAATAGTAGTTCTCTATTGAAGTGTTTTTTATTAAAATTCAGTCCTGCTGGGAAATTATTTCTAGCCACCTTTAAATGGTTAAAAACTGTATTTTTAACCAGAGTTAAAATATTTCCTAAAGGAACCTACAGTCCGGGATGGAGTCCAGATGTACATTTGAGATGGCTAAAATGGAAAGTCCTGATTTTTTATTAGGCATGCCATTCAGAGTGCAAAATGAAGTGTGAGCAGAGAAGACATGTTGGCATGGCAACAGCAAGTATAATTTAATGCAACAGGTTTTGATTCTCATCCGAGAAAGGAACTATTTGTCCTGAGAGTCAGCTTGTAGCCCATAAAAGTTTTAAAGAGAGCAACTCATCTTCACTAAAGACCAGCAACTGGAGAGATGGATACCTCAGAGCTCTTTGCCCAACAAATGAATCTAATTATTCTAATGGTTGTTGTTCTGGCATAGATGTGCAAAAAGGAATTGCTTCAATAATGCATCCATTGCTCACATGATAACCACCTGCAGGCAACCTTTTAAGCACAGAGCCTCTCTGTTATTTTTAATAAGGTATGTGATGTTTTCAGAACTGTAAGACAAAACAAGGCTAAATGCTTTGAAGAAAAATACACACAGGGTCAGTCACAATCTAAAATTTAAGGTTTAGAAATTCCCATCTCCCAAATCTATGAAGAATTCACAATTATGTCCCCACCATTTGTTACAAATGTTCAACTGGAAAGACTGAGACAAGGAACGACTGTGCAAAAGCAAGCTGTTTTCTACATTAGTTTATTAGGGCTGGAACTAATAGCTGATAGCTTAAACTGCAAATCTGATGCCATGTAATTGGTTTTGAAGGATGTGCTCATTTTCCTTTCAAGATTAGCTGCTCTGGATTCCTGAGAGTGTAGCTGGCTGCACAAGCCACACTCAAATCATTTGACTCCCTAATTCCATCTGCTATCACCTCATCTGTCTCCATGGGAAGAAGCAAATATACAGGAGAAAAAGGAGGAATGAACCACTCATTTTTTTTTTTTCACTTGAAAGAAGAAATAAGAAGAACCATAATTCTTAAAATAACTTTCATCTTCCAGAATTTGCAATTCACTCTCTGTACTAAAGATGCTTGAAGAGGTTCTGCTAAGGCTAAGGTATAATAATACAGAATGAAGAAAAGATACAAGATGTGACTCAAAGACTCATCACAGAGAGGACTTTGGTCACTTCACTGGAACACAGGCAAAGCATGGGCATCTGTGTGCACTCTGTGACCTGAGGATCCTTGTATTCTTTTCACGTCATTGTTTGCAAGTGTCTTCATAGAGCAGCAGGCGAAGAGATTCGTGCTTATGAATCACATATGCACTGAAAGCAATGAAAACTTCCCCTGTGTAGATGCCTGTGAAGTAAAGCTTTTCTAGCCTTCTGACATACCATGCCATGCTCTCACCATATCCAAACTTGAATAGCTCAAAATAGATGCAGAGACTGAAGTGTATCTTCCTTGTTTCACCGTGATTATTTGTTACAATACATCAGGTGAACATTCCCTTGGCTTCATCACAGTGGGATGCAGTATAGGAATGCAGTGGCTTAAAGTAATATTTTCATGCTCGATGAAAATACTACAAAGATAATATTCTTTCATTCTATTTACCATGTAGCACTTCCTTTGGAGGAACTGGGAAGTAATTATCATCATACCACGATTTCCTCAGAGTTGCTAGACTAACAACAGGTCATGAGGGACCAGAGCTGGCTAATTTAAATATTGTTACCATTTATAGTTTCTGTCTATGTCCTACCACATGCTTTCCCATTAGCTAAAAGTGTCATTTCAGGAAATTGCCTTCAAAGGTTGGTTTGATATGGCATGGGGGCAAGGGAAGAAAACAGCTGCTCTCTTCCAGTACAGCTGTAGACAGTTACTTACTGAGTAGCAGGTATGCGATTTTCTTATCTGTCAAGTCTTTTTCACTTATCATTCATTAGGATGGCATCTTCAGGAAGTTTACACAGACCACTACATCTTATCTGTTTACAGGTAGTCAGAGAGTAAAAAGAATGACGGGATGGCAATAAATCACCAGGTTAAAATATTCTAATTCTGCTAATTACTAAATTTTACTAGACAGAAACTGGAATATTAGCCTTATTAGTCCTGATTAATCACAGCTAAATGGAATGTTACTTGCTTTTTATCCTCAGGACTGGTAGTTGACCTGAGATTATTTTCGTTTTGTTCCATTACTATTCCTGACAGGAAAACTCCTCCTGCTCCAGAACTGAACAGCTGACAGTCCTGGAGGCCATGTGTAACCTGAACATTTCTTAAAGACCTCAGTAGTTTTGATTTGTGTTTTGAGATACTTACTGTCTCCTGTTCCACGTTTATTGAATTTAGAGGTTCATACATGTTCAACAGAACAGTCCCACATGTGGACATGTTTGGTCTCAGACTCCAGCCTTAAGTATATTTTGTATGTTTTGTCTTACCCAAATTTACTGTATGGATTTTCTGGGGCTTATTTGCTTTTTTCCTGCTCCTGCAAATTCAGGAAGAAAAGGTTATGTTTTTTTCATAAAGCATTTACAATCCTCAGTGAACGAGACTACTAGGAGAAAGAAATCTAGCAATTGAAACTCTCAATAGATGTGCTAGGTGAGAGTCCCATAAATATGTAATTGCTTGCAGATATATCATAAAGTAACACCAGAAGTAAAAGTAAAGCAAGGGCTTCATGAGCAACATATGAAAGCCAATCTCCTTTTATTTTCACTTGAAATGTTTACTGTAAATCTGGAATAACTCAATTTAAAATGAGATTACCTGAGAGAAAATTTGTCCCTAAACAATATGTGAAATTCTACTTTCCAACATTTTTTCACATACTTTCCAAAATGAGGGTGCTCTTCCAGCAACAAGTTTTGCACAAAGTCTTCTGTGAATAGGAAACTATTCTTGATCAAATAGAACTAATGCCTGGAAAAACTGATCTACAAATTGTTTTTTATTCTCACGTGACTCACTATTAACTGTTCATTTTCATGTTTCCCTCTCCCCCATTAATGCAGACGAAACCCACACCTAGACATAGAGTGACTATAGTGAGTGTTGTTAGGATTAGAGGGGGTTTTGTTTTAATTGTTACTACAGAGGTGAAGCAAGAATTATTCGTTTTGGTATAATGGATATTTGTATTTTATTGGAGTCTTTTAAGGGATTAAATTTTAATTCAGTCTTACATCTGAATGCTTCCTGGTCTTCTACATGGCTTGACTTCAGATGAAAAACTGATCGTTTATTTTAGCCATAAATCTGGTCAATGATGTTGTGCCACTTCATTTTTAACTGGATTTTAGTGGCAGATGTGTATTTAGATAGCCTATATCATCTGACCGATGCACAAAACACATATTACTCCAAAGAGACCATGTATCTTCTGTACCTTTTCCATCTCATTAAAGTATATCTACAGGTAGTGCTGGCTATTCAAAAGATATCAATATGAAAATGATGACAACAGATTTTTTTAATACTCAAAACAGGGCATGACTGGAGCAAATCAAGAATGCTTCAAAGACTATGTGCCAGACCTCCTTGACAAGAGCAGGTGGTTGAAGAGTCAACAATATGACATAAGTGCTTTGAGTGTGATTGGAATGAACATAACTGATTCACTACCACATGACATACGTATACTTTGTGGGGACCTTTATTTCAATGAGTGTTGCGCTGAGATATAAGTCAGCACAGAGGGATAATTCTAGTAGTGCTGATCAATGAGATACATCATTTATATGTGGGATGCATAGCTCTATACTTACTCAACACCTCTTAAAGATGCTACCCTTTTTAATAGGGAATATATGAAGAACGTGTTTCGAATTAAAAGAATTCAGAAGTCCTTTTTTTTTAGCATAAAGTTAATTTGCATGTTATTGCATGCTGGTACTTGATTATCAGTTACATAGTCAATGACAAAATCACCAAAATCTCTCAGAAAAAAATGTGCAATGAATGCCCTAACCATTCAGAAGCAACAAGAACACAGCGTGGAGGGAGAAAATAGCTAATTATTTATCAAGAGCAAATTATGACAAAGCAAATTAACTTCCTGCTATGATGAAGTAGCAGGTCCATGGGTACAGGGGGAAGACCAAGTCTCCTGCTCCTACATAACTTAAGTTTTGGCACTCTCTTGAATGATATCCTCATTGGAATATTAAGGAAATACAGTGTTGTGAGTAAAGGCAAAACTGAAGAGAAAGTGAAACTCAGAATAATTGCCTACTTTTATTATTTAATTGAAATATGCTGAGAAGTTTCTACAGGGAGTTGTTCATGATTAAATATTGATAAATATTCTCGTGAATGATCTGGGTGAAGGAATAATATTATATGCTGCAAATTTGCATATCACAGGAGATTGGAGTGTTATGAACATGTGGAAAGCAGAATTAGAATCCCAAATGGTCTTGACAAATTGGAGAGATCATCTGAAAAAATAGGATTAAGTTCCTCAAGGACAAATGCAAAGTGCTAGGCAGAAATAATCAATTGCACAAATACAGAATGGGGTAACACAATAGACAGCAGTTGTCTGGAAAAGATCTGGAAGCAGAAGTGAATCAAATTAAACATGAGTTGATGAATTATTAAAAAGCTAAGTGACTGGCTAGTATGTATGTGAAAACAATGCAGCTTGCAGAAGTAACCGTCTAGTATTTTATACTGGCAAAGACTCAGCTTGGAGCACTGTAGACAAAGATAACTTGAAAAAAATTAGAGTTTTTAAGCACTCAAAAAGAAGACGGAAGTGTTGGGGCAATAATTAAGATGTAAAAAAACCCTACTGTAGTAAAGAGGAAAGGACTAATATGTCCTTTTTGTTCATGGCAGACATAATAAGAAATAACAAGCTAAATTACACCGGGGAAAATCAGAATAGTTATTAGGGAAATCTTTCTAAACAAAAACATAGCAAAGCCTGGGGAGGTGGTGAAGTCACCATTATTAAGAACATACATCAGTCACAAGTGACACAAATATTGATTCTGCCTTGAGGATAAATTAGATGACCTTTTAAAGTCCTTTCCAGGTCTATTTCCTATAATTTTATACCAAGACATGAATAAGTTATACAAATCTTTGTATCTCAAAAATCAACTAATTCCATGAGATCTATTGAGTCACAGGAAATATTCTTAGTCAACAAGGGCAGTTCTTAGTCAACCAGATTTGGTGAAGTTATTGCTTAGCATTCTTGCCAGCTAAATTTTTGTGTTAGATCTTTAATGACTTATACCTGCAAGTATTTTAAGAGCAGTATTTCAGGTTAGTACAAGTATAATAAAATAAATTCTGAAGTGATTTGATTTACTTAGGGAATAATGATGTGTATTCAGTGAACTTAATTCTTGCTCAGTCACCCGTAGAAAGTTTTGGGAAAAGAAAGGTGACTGACTCATGTCACCCGCATACATACTCTTGCTGTTTTGGGCTCCAGTTGTCTCAGGATCTCACAGCTGTAACAGAAGCACACAGAGCATTGCATACTTTGATACCACATCCACGACCCAAACCTCGTCATTGCCCCCAGCAGAATGGGAGAAATAAACCCCAATGCACTGACTTTATAGTACCTGGGCTTTGTCTTCAGTTTTTTCTCCAAGACATCTTTTATGCAATGTAAGTGGTGTGACCAAGGGGTCACAGAATGAACTGTATGAACTTCATTCTTATGTCTACCTGAAGTTCACTATTTTTATATGAACTTTATGTTCTTACCTGGGCACTGCTCTCAGTCTGTTGTTTTTTAGGCTGCTGCTGAAATTATTAAAGGATGTAATGATGTAAAAATATTTGCCCTATCAAAAAAAAAATACAGATTTCTGAATATTTAGGGAAATTTGTGAAGCTCTTCATACCTTTCTGCTTCTTGAAGTCTGAGGTAACTCTTTCGTATGCTGCTTCCTTCCAGCTTTATTTACCACATGGTACTAAATTACTGTAGCAGAGATGGGGAAACCTCTCTTTAGCAGATCTGGTTTATGGTTATGCTAAAAATAGAGATGAAATGTGTAACTCATTTCAAGAACAATTTCTTCATTGAGATCACAGGATCATTTAAAGCTGCCTAAACACTTACGGTGACTGTCCACATGGTCTGGATTTATTCTTATTTTTTTTTTTTCAGGAAATTTGGAAGTGGGATAGCTTACTCACCATAGATGATTCATATCTTCACCTAGTTTGGAGTGGTTCACCACACTGTGGTCACAGCTCCAGAAGTGTCAGATGATCATCAGACATTAATCTTACCTGTAAGACTGATTGATTTTTTTCCAGCTTTCTAGAGGTTTTATAACTTTCTAACCTCTCCTTCCAACTCCAAACAATTTAGGTTCTATACAAAGCATTAGGAAACTGTTCAGAAAATAATTAACATACTGTATTCCATAACAGACAAAGCTCCTAAAGCCAGAGCTCTGGGGACTCAAGTGCAGAGATACTGCCCTTCTCAGGGACTCTGAAAGCACTTTTCCATGTTCCCTTTCAAAAGTTTTATCTTTTCCAGTTTTAAATCTTTTTGTCTAGACAGCAGTAAGTAACTGGCATACCTTTCAGTCAAGAATGGTATAGTTAAGTCTTTCAGATATATATAGCTGGATGTTTAAATACAAAAATAAATTCCTAAAGCTCTACTTATTAGTAGCATCTGTCTCGTGCTTGATGTGTACTTCTCAGAAATATTCTAATACCTACAGATGCTATATTTAAGCAACCTTGCTTCTGCTTTGGTGATCACATGTCGTGCGCTGCCTATATTGTTGATTTTGTTGCTAAGCCCCGCTGTGAGTTCTGGTTTCCAGTGTTTCAGGTTACATGTTTAAACCTGGCCTTCCAACTGTTTCACACTATCCTGTGTGTTCCCGTCTACTAAAGCTGATACTCTGGAGGCCCTCTCTTTCCAGAATGGTCCACATTGGTATGAAAAATTGAGTAGAAAGAGGAGTTATGATTACAGATTTTTTGTTTATGATAGTTGTTAAGTTTCCAGTTTGGTAATGTCATAAAAAGGAAGCCTTAGGAAGAACATATTGGGTGTATGTGGTCAGCCGATTGGCCTCTGCCACCTTTCCTAGACAATTGTAGCCATTAAGGAAGAAAATCTGGAAAATATGATGAACCCAGCAGACATCAAAGCTGAGAAACCAAGACAACTATAGAGAAAATAATTCTACTCAAAACTTCTTTCCTACAAGCCTTCAATTTGATCTTTTTCTTTAGGACAAAGAAGGAAAAATTTGCTCTTATGGACACCACTTTGGAGGATTATATTTAGGTCCATTGGTTTTACTACCAGAGAGCTCCCTGTATACCTGTGAGGTCTCAAGTAACTTACAGTATAAAGCATCAGTGACTTCCAGTGGGACTCGGGCTATCCCAGTTAAATTTTGTGCATGGTGACATATCAGTCACAGTGACAGGGCTTCATTTCTGCAAGTAGAAACTCCTCTTGCACTGCGTTATGGAAATTATTGCACTGTGCCAGGAAACTTTATGTTACTCCATCAGGCACAACTCCATTCCTTTGACTCTCTGAATATTTTCTGTGCATGGCTACAGGTAGATTGTGTTTCTTCAGTTAAATAACTCTGCTGTCTACATGTCTGTCTAAATGTCTGTCTAAATGTTTTGATTCATTGTAAAAGCTTTCGGCAACATCTTATTACTCCTTTGATTAGAGCAGCCACCATTGTTTGTTATTATATTTAAAGCAAAGAAATACAAACATCCTTACCATCAAAAGGGCTAGGCGGGGTAGTGCTGAATGTAGGTTGTTTTTAATCTCTGTACAGTCTTCATTTTGTGCTTATCTTTCTGTGTGCCTGTTTTGCCCTCTGGTCCAGAAGAAGCTGCTGTTTTTCAGGATGCAACAAAAAGCATTTTCTGAAAACTTGCTTCTGGGGAGTGAAAGGCAGAGAAAAAATCCAAGATGAACAAATCCATACACCGAGGTTGACTTTACCTTTGCTTGGATTTCCATACACCTACACTAGTGCATTGATCTACATGTCAAAAAGAGCTGGTTCATTTCAGTTTACAGATTTTACATTGTTTCGGAGATTATAGTCTAATTCTCTTTCTGCTGTGGCTAGTCAGGCCAGTAACTGCATTGATAGGCACTCTGTTTCTGGATTTTAGCATGCCAGGCAAGGAAGTCACTTCAAAGTAAAGCTGAAACATGTGGAAGAAGTTGTTGTGGGAGAGAGAACACTAGGAGGAGGAAATTAGATAGACCTTGGGTTATTAAAGAGTAGTATACACCGATGAATCAGTGAATTTAGGCTCCACTAAAAAGGATATTACAGGGTGAAAATTATCTCTGTTTTTTATTAATAGAATTGGTGTGAAATAGCAAATGTAAAGAAAAGATAACTTGGAAAAGAGATCTATCTTAATGGGAAAATGTTTTGTTGTAAATTGTTGTTGGTAATATTCATATTAGACTTGTGTTCTGGGTCTGCTTTGAGGTGCCAGAACAGGGAGGAGCCACACTGCACTTTTCACTCTGCACGTATCTAATAAAAGATTCCCTGTCTTCAGAGTTCACAGCTCACATGGGGTGGGATAAAGGGAGTTCCTGCTTGCAAAGATTATTGAGGGCAGGAACTTAACTGCGAGACTTTGAAAATGTCCTTGAAATTACTTGGTAAAATGTAGTTTATGAATGTGTAAAGCTGCTGTAGGCACTTTGATTTTATTCAGATTTTTCTGTTTGGGTTATTGTTTTTGTTTTTTTTTTTTTTCCCCAGCCCTGTCCTCAAAGCTGGTCAGGGACTTAAAAGGCACTGTAGTTTAGACCTTCATATTTTAATAACATTTGGCTCTTTCTAATCTCTTACCTTAAGTCCATTCCACGTGCTGTTGCAGCACAAATTAAGTTTTTAAAGCCCTTATTTGGGACTCTGGATATTTCTTTGTAACGGACATCTTATTTGCTATATTTTGCCTCTTTGTAGGCAAACATGATCTTTTTTCCCTTGATATTTTAAATTATTTCCTTACTATTACTGGGACTAATTTTTACATTGTGGCTTGCTCAGTTGTCTTTTGTGTCATCTAATGACAAAATTTGAGCAGATTAGGCTTGCTTGTACTTGTTTCTTTCTAAACTAGGCAAATGTTATTGTGAGGGTTCTCTGACACAAGATTCACAGTTATAAACTCAAATGTTGCTTTCTACATTTTCTTCAATATTCAATTAAGATTCTTTGTCCTGGTTTCAGTCAGTACATTTGCACATTATGGCATTTTTGTGTAACCACTTTTTGACCAAGACATCTGTAGAAAGGTGACAGTGAAAAAAGTGATAACCAAGCAAAAGGTTAACAAGCTACTTGAAGCTTTAAGCTTCAGAAGATTTCAATTTGTGAAACATTAAAACTGTCCTAGGTGTAAAATAATTTAGATCTTGCTTCACTGGTTCATCTTCATTCTGGAAAGTCTTCGGTTTGGGGATTACACAGAGATTTTAGTTTAAGTGTGTGCCTCTGCTCTGTTGAACTGGCTGTGTTATTTTGTTCACTTGGAGATCTACTTCCTTCAATAGATGGAGGCCCAGTTTGTTTTATAACTTGAATAATAATGTATATCCAGAAAGCCAGATTTCTTAGGGGAAGCTTGATTTAATCTGAAAGCCCAAACACTTCCAACTGGATATGCTTACATCCTGGCTGTACACACACACATTCTTTACTCCCTGGTAGTGAAGAACATGTGCTGAAGCAAAGATTTCTCTGACGTCAGCATTGTACAGCCTGTTTTTTCCTCCTCTCCTTCTCTCCCCCGTCCTTCAGTTTTGGATTCCGGGGTCAGAGAGGTTCCTTTTGGGTATTGAATTATAATGTTATCACTATTATGGAAAGTAAAATACTGGCTGAAAACATGAAAACTTTTTTCCTCCCCTTTTGCACAGTAGGTATCCATGTAAGTAAAAATATATAGAAGCAGCTGTGGTGTCAAATTAAATGCTACCAAAAGCAAGGTAGCTATAAAATTGTAGAGGTATGTGATAGACCGTTAAATTTTTACCTGCTGCATGTGATATAATAGCAGTGGTATAGGTCGAGCAGCCATTTGGGATTTTCTCTATCAGAGAGTCTGTGTATTTTGAAATTTAATCCTTGTGAAATATTTGACATCCTTAATGGTATAATTGACACAGGGACATTAATTAGGGAGTTGTAATTTAAAAGGTTCTGATCATGTACTTTATACTGACATGTATATTGTCCCCCTGGTAACAGTGTTAATGGTGCTTAGACATGTGCATCAGGAAAAAAGAGAGTACCCCTGGGAGCTCTGGAAATCAATCTCCTCTGTAATGCTATTTTTGTAATGCTCTAGAATGAGTGAATTTACACATTTTGCCATTTATTAAGCTGATCATACATAAAATATTGTGGTTTTGGAAGAGTTTGACTCAGCTGGTGTTTTCATTCTTAAAAAATCTGCAATGAATAATATCTTCCCCTGAAACTGAGGTTTTCACCTGCTTTGCAGTTCTCAGTGTTTACTTGAAATTTTGGGTAAACTTATTATATTCAGCTGAATTGAGTCCCATTTACCTTATGCAGGGATTATTTAATCTATTCTTGCAATGTAAAACCTTCTGTGGCAAGAGCGACAAGGCAGTCTTGTGACTGTGGTGCTGACCTAAAAGACACACTCTCTCCAAGTATGATTTCACAGGTAGTGAGAGCAAGAGCTGCTTTAAAACAACAAGAAGATTTGCCTTAGGCAGACAAGTGACCTTGGTTTTTTTCTCTCTTTTCCTCCTGGCTTTGTGATCTTACTACAAACATAATCAGACCTTCTGCCTGCCTCAAACAGAGCATTCCTTTATGGCATTTTAACAAATCAAGAGCTCTTGAACTGCTAACTCATCTTTACCTGATTTTTCAAACTTTCTGCATGATCATAAAGCTTAAGTCAGGAAATATTTTTAAAGCACCCTCCTGTTCTGTGGTAAGGGAACACAGAGAATTATTAGTTAGTACTGCCTGAGGTACAGTACTCTTCCACTGTAAAGGACAGGAAAAAAAAATGCAGGTTAAAATCCAGTTAAAGCTGCTGGAGTCTGGCAAAATGTAGTTACCAAATTTAAAACCACCTAAGGGATATTTATCTCACTCTCAAAAAATGCATAAAAGGATTTTTGACTCTTTCAAAATTAAATATTTTTTTAAGTCTCCTTGTGTGCAGCTTCTCCAGAAGCTGGCTCTTTCTGCAGTACAGTGTGTTCTCTGATGCAATGATGTTTCTTCAGTAATGACTCAGAGTTCCAGCTATTGTTTCACTAATACCAGTTCCTGCAGTGCTGGGGGTTTCCCTTCACATCTCTTTCCCAAATCCAGATCCAACCTTCATCTGTTCATAAAATCTGATGAGAGGCCCCACATTGTGCTAGATGGCTACAATATACTATTTATGCAATTCTAGCATTGCAGCTACCCTGCAGAAGAAATAATGGTGATTCATTTTCATATCTGACGCAGGAACACAAATGCTTTGAGGCATCAATGAGGGGAACAGTCATTGTGATACAGTGCAGGCGGCAGTACTTTGTCAAATACTGTACTTTGGTGGAAGTACCTCCTGAAATCAGTGTATCTCGCAGCTATGTGTGGCTTCTCTGCAGAAGAGTCACATTGTCATTTCTGTAGTTCACTTGGGAAGAAGAAGAGGCAGATAGGCTTAAAAGTGTTAAGAATTACCAGTGTGCAAAGATCCATGCAAAGCATGGGGAAGAGCTTTTGCTGTTTTAACAGAAATATGGACAGAGAGAGAGATAGTGTGTCTTGGAAACAAGACATCAAGGCTCTACTGCAGCTGTAAATTCGGACTGGATAGGACTGGAAAGAGCTCAGAGTATCAACCTCACATGTCCTGTAGCACAAGGACATGGAAAATGGAAAACTGAACACGTGAGGTACAGGCTAAGCCAATGTTTTAAATGTGTCCATGCCACCAGAGCCAGACACCTGGCTGGAACCTGCTATCATTTGATCTAACACTAAGAGGGTTTACAAAACATGCTTTTCACAAAACTAAACTATTTATGACAGCTCTGATCTGTGCAACACATATGCTGCTGGACTACTAATGTGAACTCTTCTGATACACTTAATCTCACCAAGGCTAATGAGAATAACCACTACATGTGTTTAGAAGTGTCCTTGACTTACAGCAATGTCCACATCTCATGTGGTCGCAGTCTTCCTTGCATGTGGATATTTCTAGGAGATTTTTTTAAGTTTTACTTTTTCTCCAGATTTTCATTTACATTTCTTATAAAATACAGAAGAAATTATTCCTTTTCCCTGTGTATGGTCTTTTCTCTTAATTAACAATGTTCCATATTCATGCTAACCCTACCTTTTTCCCCTTACCTCCATTTAATGTTATTTAATCATCTTGCAAATATGGATCATAATCTATTTTGAGAAGGAGCTACATGTCCTTTACTGCTCCGAAAAGCACAGGACACTGAAGTGTCATAAAATAATGCTACTCATCTTAAATCACATCTTTTTCATATGTCCTTAACCTTGCACCTCAGCGTCAGTCTAAATTTGATTCATTCACTGCTTGATACTATCCTCAGAGATGGGCTAGGAGGTGGAACGAACAGTTCTCTTAGTCATCCTGAAAAGTTGCTTGGTATTTTGCTTCATTTGTGATGCTTCAGCATGAGATGTACAGATTTTCTTTTTAAGTGCTTTTGTGGGCACTCTTGGTAAAAGTTGACAGTAATAAATATGATTCTTCTGCTTGAGTATTAAACTTTCCATAGGCTTTTTTGATTTTGTTCTGCTTACAGTGCTTGGACCCTCAATATAACAGAGAAAAATGCTTTATTAAAACAAGATGCTGTATAAAATGTGTGCTTACTCAGCTGGAACCTGCTTGGCCATTTCTGCTGCTACTCTCAAGTTCCAGAACTACAGATGGAGTTGGGTTAATGTAACATAAATTTCCCAAGATCCTGCAACAGGATTTGATATGTTTTCTGCTGCATGTCCTCATCTTTCAAACTAACCTGAAGACAAATGGGATCTATTTATTTGCTACTTCTCTGAGACAGTGTGTTTGTCTGTCATTGTAGCATCTGTTTTGTATTTTGAGTAAAGCTGACTTCCTAAGGAACCGGTTAAATGACACCACAGAATAATCTGTGTCCACAAAAAAAGTCAACGGAACACTTCAGCATGCAACATGATAGGGAAAAAAATAAACATAAAATACTGAAAAACCTTGTGAGAAATGGCATGCTTGCCTGATCTTTGGTTCAATGTCTTTCTGTCTTTCTCTAGGTGGTATTCAGTTATGAGTACAGAATCACAGAGAACATAAACAACAACAGCAGCAATGTGGAAATCAACCCATACACCCACACTTACTGAATGGTTCCACAAGATGCATGAAATTCTATTGATGGAAAAGCTGATTCATACAATTCTCCATAACCCAAAAGTACAACAAACAAAACCAGTCCTGTAGACAAGTATATTTAGAATCTATCCACTGAATCTATCCAATGAACGTAACAATGTACCACAGGTGGTAACAAACAATGCTCTTGACCACATTTTTGTCAAGAAAACAAAATGCAATATTTGAGAATAAAGATCATGAAAAACAAACCCCATAACAGAGTGTGCACGGGTAGATCAGCTTTTAACAGAGAAGACTGACAACTGGTATCCTTCCTCTTCATTACTCCTTGAAGATAGGGTGAAAGAGTAGCAGATGTGCAGCTTGTTGAACTGCTGAAATGCCAACAGTTCAAGGCATTACTGATGAGGCAAACACCTGGAGATGCCTCATGTGCCTCTGGTGTCCTGTGCTCTGCAAGATAAAGGAGATCACTGTGAAAATAAGGTTGTGATCCAGCACTGAGTGACCAAGCCAAAGTTTATTCATAGTAACAGGTGGATTCCTCCTGCCCTCCATGGATCTTGTAAACGTGGTATTTTTTTAATTTAAATAGGTATCTGTATTTCTGCTGACTCAGATTTTTGGAAAGGGGGAAACTGCATTCAGAGAGAGACTGTGATTTGATACCTAGCACATTCAGAGTCGAAATAACACAGGAAAACAGTCTTTCTTAATGACATCTTCCCACCTGCTGTTTACATCCCCATTCATTCAGCTACAGGGCTAGGCAGGGGAGGGAAATGGTCTTGAACTGCGAGTGCCTACATGGTGTAGTATGGTGTGTTAGAAATAAAGTAAGTGGTTCACTGAGGACTGAAGTTAACAAGGGGTCTTTGGTTAACTCTGATAGAAGTCACGCTGGGTTTTCAGTGGCACATTCTCCATAGCGGAAGGGACCAGGTGACGGGACCAGCTCAAAGCAGCAGTCTCTCTTCCAGCCAATAATTGGATGGGAGACTCATGATTCAAATGACTTTGAGACAAACAATTTAAAAACCAGAAACTGTAGAAATGGACTCAAGGTGTCATTTTGCTGGTGGAAATATTAGGACAAGTTTCTTCTTCTCTGTACATGAACATGCATCAACAGACAGCTTTCTTTAATGGGCAATGGTGATGGTGATGAATTGATGGTTGTCTTTTTTGTGACTGCACTTCTTTAATGAGATAAGCCCTTAGCACTATTACGAGTGCTGAAAGGCATCAGTAACAGCAACATCAAGAGTGATGGAAACCAGCACTATTGTAGGTTTTTGGTAATATGGGGAGCAGATGTAACTTTCAACTTTTTAGGAATAATTTTAGACAATATATTAATAATAATATTTAAAAAAATAGCAAATCCCTTAGTATTCAGTGAGACAAAAACGCAGCTATGGGTGACACAGTTTGGTCTGGATTACAGAAGGAAGTTGAAGAATGCAGCTTCAACTCCAGGGTCTAATAGGCTGTGAAAGAACAAGATGTGAAAGACATGTGCAAACAACACGTAACAAATTCCTTAGTTATTGCTCCTCCTCTTTTCCATTTCATTTGGAATGAAAAGAGAGTCAATTCAACAGCCTATTTTGTTGTGTTCACATTTGGTAACTATTTACACTTGCTAGTTAATTACTTTCTATAGTTTAATGGAAAGAAAACCCCAAATATCTTGTTTTAAAAGCTTACAATTGTCTGAGCGTAGAACTCACAAAGTTCATGTTAAATTCTACCTTTCAATCCGAAACAGGATCTTTCAGAGATTTGAAGGAAAAAGAGCAAACACCGCAGTAGACTCTGAAATGCTGCGCATGCTAAGACAACATCAGATAGGAAATGAAAGTTTAACAGTTCAAACAGGGAATATTTCCTCAGCTTCTGAGTTGGTCAGGAAGTGTGGCATTTTGCCAGAGCAGAGAGCCTCCAGGAACTGAAACAGAACTGTACTGGTGACCCTTCACAGCCTTAGACCAGCTGTTGGGGAGAAGGCAAGCACTGGTGTACACACTGCTATGTGAAATAGATGAAACAAGAGTACATGGAAATTGTCACATCAACATTAGGCTGTGAATGTGTATCTTTGCTAGTGGGAATGTAATGTTTCAGGACTTTTTCCATAATATTGTATACAACACATCTACAAAGATGCTTTTTTCTTCTTTTTTTTTTTTTCCCCCCCTAGGTTTCTACCTATATTTGTGCATTTTCCTGAAAAATATTGTGTCGTTCTTATGTGGCCAAGGAGAGTGAATATCACAGTTGATGGTATCTGTCCTTTAAAATTACTTAAGAATTTTGAAGGCATGCTCTGGGGAGATGGTTTATTCCTGACTACCCTAACTAACTGAGAATTTAGACTAAGGAAGAATCGTAACTGACAGCTGCAGTGTTTTGGGACATCCAGAAAGGAACTGCTTTGTAAAAAGACTTTAACTGAGTAATAGGGATCAAATGCATAGTGATTCAGCTGAGTAGTTGTTGGATACCTACTCTCTGTACTGTCTGAGTTGGAGGGAAGGCATTTGGGCTACCCCTTCCTGTCTTACAGAGTCTATGGGCTGCAGGAAGCCTGCAAAGGGATGTCATAGAATCATAGAATGGTTTGGGTTGGAAGGGACCAGAAAGATCATCCAGTTCCAACCCCTTCAGCATGGGCAGGGACACCTCCCCCTGGACCAGGTTGCTCAAGGACCCATCCAGCCTGGCCTTGAACACCTCCACGGAGGAGGCATCCACAACTTCCCTGAGCAACATGTTCCAGTGCTTCACCACCCTCACAATGAAGAATTTCTTCCTACTGTCTAGTCTAAATCTTCCTCTCTCCAATTTAAAGCCATTTTCCTTCATCCTATCAGTACAAGCCTTTGTAAAAAGTCCCTCCCCAGCTTTCTTGTAGCTCCTTCAGGTACTGGAAAGCCATCATAAGGTCTCCCCAGAGCTTTCTCTTCTCCAGGCTGTACAACCAGAACTCTCTCAGTCTGTCCTCACAGAAGAGGTTCTCCAGGCCTCTGATCATCTTTGTAGCCCTCTTGTGGACCCATTCCAATATTTCCATATCCTTCTTATGTTGGAGATTCCAGAACTGGACACAATACTCCTGGTGAGGTCTCACAGGAGTGGAGCAGAGGGGCAGAATCACCTCCCTCGCCCTGCTGGCCACGCTTCTTTTGATGCAACCCAGGATACAGTTGGCCGCCTGGGCTGCGAGCACACATTACTGGCTCATGTTGAGCTTCCCATCAGTGAGCACTCCCAAATCCTTCTCTTCAGGGCTACTCTCAGTCACATCATCATGTGTTGAGTTTGCTGTGTAGCCCAGAAACATCCTGGTACGTCTACTACCTTTCTGAACATAACTCGATGTAGTTTTCACTCTGGATGGCTGGACCAGCCCCTCGCAAAAAAAATAAAAAAAATCAGAGGTAGCCAAGAAGAAGGGGTAGTTAAGCCATCCATGCTGTGATACTGCAGATATGTTTACAGGGCATGAGAGAATGGGTATATTTCAGTTGGAGTAAAAAAGGAAAAAACACACGTTCAGTGGAGGACACATGCTTGTTTAACTTGCACAGTGCTGACACACAGTGGAGGGTTCCGCAGTACCCTTTCCAAAATTCACTCCAGTTCCCAATAGCAAAAGAAAGCAACATTTTGACTATGGAGGCACCCAGCAGCCCTAGAAAGAGCAGCAGCTGTTGAACCAGCTACAGAGAGGACTAGCCAGAAAACACTAAGAGCTGACATCAAACAGATGAGAAAGGAGCAAAGAAGCAAAGAAACAGCAGGAGACAAAAGGATGCAACCCAAAGGGCTGTCTTGTTTTGGTGCTAAAATTGGAAGTTTTCCTAAAAGGTTATTAGCCCCGGATGCTTGTCTGATTCTATTTTCTTAATTTTCACTGAGGTATGTTCATTTATGCCACTGAGGGATACTGCTCACAACATATTTTTACGTCTAGAAAGTTATAACTATCTATACTGCTATATAATTATCTTCTAGAAGGGGAAACAATCGCTACAAGTGATTGTTAAGCACTTCCAATCCATATTGTCTGGATAAGAATAGCAGAGCATGGCCTTTTTTGAGACTCTTCTCACCTGTATGGTATGATGCTGCTAGCTTAAATGGATTTCCTTATATTTTGGAATAAGTTGCATTAGAAAATATACCAAACATTCCTGTCTAAATTGATAGCACTATGTCTTACCCTGGGAGTCATGAGTATTTGCTGTGTTATTCAGAGGTATATATTAGCAATTAGTCATTTGTACAAGGGGACTGTTTAGGACAAGGCAGTTAATACTTCAAAATGAAAAGAATCAGATAATGAGTTCATTTCCGATTTCACATTTAATGCCAAATATTTTTTTTTGTAAACAAGATATGCTGGCAAAGCTCTGCTTTCATTGTGTGTTTTTTATTAACTGGGAAACAGACAGTTGATTCTTATCCTCTCTTTCAGTTCAAATAAATTACACTTATTTTAGAATGAGAGACTTGTGCAAACTGGCTCTCTGGTTGGTTTCAATGTGGGATCCCATCAACCAGTTTCTTTAAACTGCACCCTGGCCCTGCTAGCAAGAAGTGAAAACCTCTGAAGATGCAGCTTGGGAATCTCCCACTCAGTGGAAACTTTTACCACAGTAACTCATATTTCTGCAGCATGAAAATAAGTAAAGCTGCAGAAGGTCTATCTCTGGCAATTTTACCAAGTCAGGCAGGCCCTGCATCTGAGCTGCTGTGCTGTTTCTGTCGACAGCCCCTCGGTAGCATGAGGGAGCCTCTGAAGAGCATGGGTGCTGCTGCTTAGCTCCATGCTGTTCACAAGCCAAGGTCAGCTTCAGCTGTTCACAATGCACAGGATAGCAGATACTGCAAGGTATTTGAGGGTTGTGTTTTAAAGATGTTGTGGAGGGATGTGAGAACATAACAATGCATGAGACAAATGAAAGTATTCAGTAGTGTTTTCCCTCCCTGGAGCTCAGCTTTAGTCAGTGCACTTACTGTGATTTTACAGACCTGCCAAGAAGAACAGAATCTATCCCTGAGTCTAGGGCCCCTTAAGCTTTAAAAATCAATACTTCTTTCCGGACAGGAGAAGTTGAGAAGATTTTTTTGGAAGTGGTATTTATGACATGTGCTATGTCAAAAGCATTTAAAGATTATTCTTAAGATGTTTCAAATTTTAGCCAGAGGTCAAAGTATTCATAATAATTCCTCATATTGAACATTGTACATTAACATTCAGATTGCTGTCTAATATCTTATGTACAAATAATATTCTTCTTATCTATTTACAATGAATTAAACATGTCCTGAAGAGACCAGTTATTCAAAAACAAAGCAAAGCTGTGTTCCCTGTTGATCCTTTATATTAGGTTAACGCTTAAGCCAATGGTGCTAGCTCCTGTCCAAACTGAGAATGTAAAAACAATCTCTGCAATAAAGAGGTCACAGTCTAAACATAAAACAGAGAGTCAGGAGATGGAGACAGACAAGAAGAGGGAGTACAAATGCAGCGATATTGATCAACAGAGGATAAGTGCAGCAGTAATCGCACTGCAGTTAAGGTTTTAAATGGATACTGGAGGAAAGGAGCACTTCAAGGTAAGATTTGAATGAAAGGAATATGGTTATCATTATAGAGATTAATCTACTTTTTAAAAAGAGCTAGAAGCCGTGTCAGAGAAAACAATTTGTTTGAATTCAGGCCACACTTTTAGGAACTCATAATTGTCCCCAGAGATCTCAGATTTAGATACTGAACAAAACAAGATCAGCAGAGTTTATTAAGATGTTAAGTTTTTCTGATGTACAAAATAACATCCACAACAATGGAGGATGTAACAGAGATACATAGGTGCAGCTGGAGGAAGACTTTGGCTCTGCAAACTCTTGACAAATGCTGGCTCACTGTTTAGCTTCTGAGGACCTGTTGAACAAAAGCTGCCTGCCTTTTTGCAAGGTTATGGAACAGAAAGAGTCTGGTGTCTACAAAACAAAGTAAATGGACACTGTGATTTCTGGGAAAAACAATATTTGCAGCATGGGCTCCAGGCAGGAGAAGCTGTTAGTAATGGGTGTCTGAAGACAGTCTTAGCAGTACGGTTCTTGCTTTCAGGAGAGTAAACGAGTGTCTTGAGAGAGCTGATCCTTTCCAACCCTCTCTGTAGGGGGAGAAAAGTGCAAATATTTTTCTTTCTGCTGTCATTCTGAGGATGAAGCCACCATTTGGATTTTCCTAACCCTGTGTTTAACTTTCAGATGACAGAAATACAACAGTTCACAAAAACTGGTCTCAGCCCTCACACACATGGTAGTTAACACTTTCAAGTCTGAGTTAAGTGCTAAATAAATCTAAGCTGCTGAAATATGAATTTGACAAATTACAACCACCCTGCTCAAAAAAAAAAAGACAAAACAGCGAGGAATAAAGATATGTATCTCTGCTCTTTTGTTTTTAAAAACCTTCTCAGATTGTTTTCTTTTCTTTTTCAGTAAAATGCTGATTTGGAAGGTTATTGTCTGGCGGCTGTATTTATGTAACAGCAAGTGAGGTGAACCTGCATTATCCAGTATTGAGGAAAAAATAACCTCTGGAGAAAAGGAAGGCAACTTGCCCTGTTGTGAGTCATCAGGAGATGCTGTGCTGAAGGAAGGAGGCTTTCTTGAGGAAAATCTTGCTGGCATAAGTCTACTGCAGGGGAGAAACCGCATTGTACTGTGGCTATGGTTTCACTAGCAGAACAGTTAACAAACTGGGTATGTGTTCTGCTTTTCTATTCCCAGGAGTTGGGAATTCCCTGGTAGATTGATAGTGGCAGTTGTTTGTTGCAGTGCTTCAAGGTTGCTTCAGCCACTTCAAGTCATATGCCTAGTGTTTGGGTTTACAAATTTTGAATTTTCTTAGATGTCTACCAGTATTCCATATGAACAATGACAGGTTTGGGGCTCAATATATCCTTAATCAAGAGGTGCCTTCTGCCTCCTCCGCTGAAATTTCTAGTTCACACTTTTTTCAGAACTTGTTTAGTTTTCTGTTTGTCTCTGTCTACAGCAACTTTTTTACTATGCGTTTTTTTCAGGGAAAGAAACCTGTGGTGAGGGAACTTTCAGGAAAGCACCCATCTTCTCTGCAGGGTCCTTTAAGGAACTCCACTGCAAGAAAACAAAAACGTTACACCTGAGTTGCCTGATGGTTCTGTAATGAGTTTTGATGTTTTACCATGTTGTTTGCTAGCTCATTCCAGCTCTGAAGGTGTATTTGGTACTAGCACTCCATTTCATCAGATAAGAAGGGTGCTGCATGGTAGAAGATTTTCTTAACTTCTATGCCCCAGTCACCCTGGGATATACATATGGAACTTTGAGTATGAATACCCTGTTTAGACTCGTTCCCTGCCTGCTCCAAGGCCTGCCACTGATTGAATGCCTTTCTGCCTGAATTCAACTGAGAAGGGCCCCACCTCCAGGAGAAATGGTTTAAGACCAGCACTACAACCTCCAACTGAAATGTGTAGCAATGACTTGTCCTTTGAGTATAAAGTCAGTAAGGACTCTCTACCACAGTTTTTTAATGTATTTCCAAGTATGGCAGGGCTCAGTGGCAGGCTCATAATAGCACTTTTGGCATGTATTATGGTGTGCTCAATGACTCCACTCTCTGATCCAAACATGCCCACCAAAAATAACCTCAGTGAACAGCTTTTATTTTAATTATTCCAGTGTGGGACTCGTGAAGTTTTGCCAACAATCTGGTTTGTAAAGCTTTTTGTATCTAAGCACAGAAACCCATAGTGTGTAGTTAATTCCCCACTGGGATTGTCCTGATCCACTCAAAGGTCTATTCTGCAACCTCATCTTTCTTTACCTATCACTTGCTCTTAATGCTGTTCACTCCATTGACTCCTTGAAATCTCTCCCTTTCTTGGCTCTTGTGACTATTCTTTCCCAGCTTTGCCTCCTGATTTTCTGTTTTCTCTTTCAGCTCCACTTTTAGGTGTTTTTGATGGTTATTTGGTGGTTCCCATTAGTTCTTACCTCTGCAGAGTTCTTGGTAACATCTATATGTGACTTTCTCTCCCTGCTTTACACTCACTGTGCAACCAACCATGAGGTATAATAACCAAACAACTGCATTTTTGCCAATGACTTGCAAATCTAGCTTTTCTTATCTGTTTCCTTCTATTACCGAGTTTCTCTTTTCTTCCTCACCTGTCTACCTCTTCCAATCTCCTTCTCTTTCTCCCCGTGTCATAAATCATAAAACAAACATAATAAAAAGAACATCCTTGTGGTTTGGTGAGATGAGCTACTGGGTTCTGCAGAACACTTCCAGGCCCTGAGTAGGTTGGCTATGGGCATTTCTATCTTTCTCTATGATGGATTATTTATTTAACCTTCATTAAACCCTAATTTGTTTTGTGGGGGAAGCACAAGTAATTTGGGACATGGGGTTGGAGCAGTATTTAAAGAAGTACTTGCTGTTACACCGTAAATAGCCTTAGATAGTGAATACATTGTCCCTTTAAGAAGATTAAATGTGAAAGACAAAAATAACAAAGAGTTAATATGGTGTTCAGTTTAGGCTAGGTTCATTTCACAAGCCTGCCAAAAGAAACAGCTTTAGAAGGAAGAGGAGGAGCTTTCCAGAGCAGGATAATCTGTAGCCTGATAGTTTTTAGCACAGGTGTGGATACCACGGGTTCAGATTCCTTCATGCCTACAGGGAACTGAGCCAAAATCTCCTGCAGTCTGAGGAAGTTCTCTGGTTGTAATGCAGTGGCGTAAAACAGGCCTGGCACTGTTTTGGTGGAAGAGATCTGGATAGCAGCGGAGGAGCTTGGAGACCCCTGCCTTGAGATAGGTGAATAAGTTCCAGAGAAGCTTAAGCTGATTTAGGCAGCTCCTACTCCAGCCCTCTGTTTGGGGTGTCTATCCTCTCTGCATCCCAGAGGTGTGGTTCCCAGCGTTCAAGCACACTCCTAGCAGTCAGGAGCTGCAGTTTTCAGTGCTGTGGGGCCTAAACTGTCCTTGTGTCTAGAACAAAATATTTACCTGTATGTAAGTAAATGCTTAGCTCCACAGGGTCTTGTTCTTGGTCACCTTGATAAGTGCTACTACTAATAACAGTATGGACAATACAACAGTTACATGCAGCATTCACATGCCGTCTGTTGCAATATCCATAACACAGTGCTTAAATTTATGAAGCGAAACCAGAGGAATGGCTTTGCACCAGCTAAGGACAGACAAGATATACACTTTTGTGAGACCCTTGTTGCATTCAAGGTATTTTCAAACTACTGCTTACAAGCCTGCTACTCTGTGCTTGACTAAACCTGAAACACAATATCTAATACCAGTATTTTCATTTTGTCTCATGTTTTGACTGTACTCTTATTCTGCTACCTTAAGTTTCTGTGTGCATCTGGTGGGGAGTGTAAAATAGGGGATTTTCAAAGGTCTGGAGGTCTTCAGTGTCAAATTATTTTTTAATTTCGACTTTAGAATTCCCATAAGGCCCCCAAACATTCTTGGCAATTTACAGTAGTCCTTGTCTCAAAGCATTTAAAATACATTTCAGATGTGCTGTGAATAATGAAGCCGAAAACAGGGAGAAAAAAAGGAATTAAATAATCCAGGATATAGTTAGTGGATCAGTGGTTATTCAGCTATTCAGTATTTCATTTTTAAGGCTTGGATGGAAAGACACTTAATTTTTAATTATTTTTTAACAACTCACTGATTGTGATAGTGTAAGAAATGTTTCTAGAAGTCAGACACTAGACTTCATTATCTAGCAGAAATACTGGAAACAAAATGGTTCACTGATCTTTTTAATCAGTTTCATTTTTCCAAACATGCCAGTGCATTTCCCATCTGCAGTTAAAAGTATAGATAACCAAGAAACTTTTGCCTCATGGTAAGCATGAATGAAACAGAACAAAAGCTCTGCTTTGTAGAAGGAAGAGGGATGCTGCAATATTTAAGCAAGTATCAGCCAGCAGCTGTTTTAACAAAATTAATCTGAAATAATGAATGAACTTCCACTTTAAAAATTTTAAACTTTTAAAAAACAACAACCTCGGCTCATGTAGATTTGGTGCCTGCTCATTGGAAAGTCATCAAATCTCACTTGTTTTGCTTGGGCCTCACTCAAACATAACTGGCCTCAAGCTAGTAAGCAAGCCAGCAAATGTCCCGGCTTGTAAAGAAATCTGATCCAACTCTGTAAACTGAACCCAGCCTAAGAGCGGTGGTGAGGGGAACATATGGAAAATTAATGACAGATAATAGAACGGTGGGACAGCCTTAAGTATAAAAAAATTCTTATTAAGTTTTTGTAAAAATTCCAGGTAATGGTCTTTTGAGTTAAGAAAGCCACAGAGTAGTTGAGCATTGCTTTTGACTTGGCCAGCACCTAAGCTCCTGGAATGGCTGCTGTGTGCTTTTGCCCCTCTGCAGCCTGAAATTCTTCATTGCACATTCTAAATTGATACCTGTAGCAGAATTACTGTATGAACTGTTTCAGCTGCAACAGCACTTTGGGAAGTACAGCAGTTCTGGTCCCACCTGTTTAAATAAATGGGAGCCTCAGGAAGAGGAGTGGATTGGAATTTGCTTGGGCTCGAACTGGGTATAACAGTAAAAGCCAAACCAAGAACTACAAGCCTGGCCAAGCAGGAGGGGGTGGGTGATAGGGTGGTGGGTGTGTTTTCTTTTTTTTCTCTGCAGACCTCCAGGCATTTTGCAAAGATAAGCTGCTTGTGGTATGATGTCATGGGTGGGGAAACAGTCCCAGGGAGCTTGTAGTTGCAAAGCCCTTCTCTGGTGGAGTGAGTGAGTTTCACAGTGAAAAGAAAAGAATGATTTTGAAGAAAGTGTATGCATTTCTGGAATACTCAAATTGCATATTTATTTAGCTGAGATGTTCACCTAGGGCAGACTTTGAAATGTGACACTCTATAGTACTTATTTTGTACCAAGAGGAAAGTGATCTTTTTCTTCTCCAGTACCTGAAGGGGGCTACAAGAAAGCTGGGAAAGGACAGTTTACAAAGGCTTGTAGTGACAGGATGAGGGGCAATGGCTATAAACTGGAAAGGGGCAGATTTAGCTTGGATGTAAGGAGGAATTTCTTCACTATGAGAGTGGTGAGGCACTGGCACAGGTTGCCCAGGGAAGTTGTGGCTACCCCATCCCTGGAAGCGTTCAAGGCCTGGTTGGATGGCACCTTGGGCAGCCTGGTCTAGCAGGTCATGCTTCTGCCCTTCACAGAGCGGTTGAAACTAGATGATCCTTAAGGTCCCATCCAGCCCAAACTGTTCTATGATTCTTATTCCTCCACTTTTATTTTATTGAAGACACAATAAAATACTAATATTCTTCCTGCCTGTACCCTTAAATGTCTCTCACTCATCTCCTTCTTTTTCTGAAGAATCACTCCTTTAGAGTGGAGGAACATCAAGCTGCCATTGTTGCTCAGTAACCTGAGCATATTCATTCACTATTACCACGTCCAGTCCCCTGCAACTTTAACAGACCCATGCAGTGCAAGAGTGGCACAGGTGATTCTACATGGTAAGTTGATGCTTCTTGTGCTGAAGAAGGTTCCCTGTATGTTTGAGGAAGAACAGAGAGGACTGTACAGAAGGAAAATTGCAGGCAGTGATGTCTCTCTCTTTATTTCTAAATAACATACTATGGCTGCTGTGTTATTGTCTTTGTCTCCTGGTGAGTAGTCCAGCAGTAAGAGCACAACTTATACTTTTGTGGTTGTAGCTTCTTTGCTGGAGAAAACTTGTTCATGTTTTTCAATCTTAAGTTTGCCTCTTCTCCTTTCTTTTGTGATCTGAAATGAGGACTGTACGCTGTGATCCTTGCAAAACTGTTCCAATTTCCAGAGAGTTATATGATAACAGTAGCTCAGCATTTAGACTATTCCCCCTTACTTGCTGACATTTGTCATATGGAGCATTGCACACCCTGTTATCAAGTAATATAAAGTGTCAACTGAAGTGGAGTGGCAGCAAAAAGTGTTTCATACATGGCTGTGATAGAAGAGCAGACCCTCACCCTTCTGAACAGTAGAAGTATTACCAAACACATTTCAGCTGTATCCATCCTGCTGCACATCAGCAAATGCTGAGGTTGATTTACCACCTCGGAGATCCTCTGGGGCCAAAAGCTGGACAACTCACATGGTTGGGAGGGTGTTTAAAAAAAGAAAAAAATTTTGTTGTACCATTCAACATAATTTTCCCTTTTCTTCCTGATCTTCCTGAATCTGTTACCTTGGTGGCTTAGGGTCCTTCCCAGAAGAGCCTTGAGGAGACTCTGAAGAGGAACAGGTTTGCCCCAGAATCTGGAAGAGCAGGCACTGGCAGTCTCTGGTGTCAGCTCTAAGCTTCCCTCCCTGACTGCCCAACTGAGAGAAGAAATAGACTTTCCAGTAAAAGCTTTTCAAGTGACTGTCTGCACCTTTATTGCAGTTTGAAGAAATAGACTCAGATCAGCATGTCAACAAACTGGTGAATTCTGTAGCTTACATTAGATAGATGTTCATATTAGATCATCATAAGGGTTGATACTAACTATAAAAACTGATTTCTGTAAAACTAAAAAAAAATGCTGAGCTGCATGGGAATAAATGAATATGTAACACACAGACATACAAATACACATACATAGTGGCAGTAGTAATACCAGTAGTGCAGCAGAGAGCCTTAAGTATATGTGGGGAGAGGGAGTGATGTATCAGGCAAATCTTTTTTTCTGAGAAGTGTCTTTTAAACCACTTCACATGGCTCAAAGTCTGGGAATTAGTATCAGTGGGAAAGGAAAGAAATAAGAAATGTTTAGAAATACCAAAGTTTCCAAACATAAATATTTCCATTTCTGGTTTGATAAATCTGTTTAAATCCTTCCAGGTTCCTGTGGAGGGGTAAAACAGCCTAAAGGTAAGACTTGTGATGTAAAAGAGGATTTTCTGTGACCTTGGCAGACCTATGAACTGTCAGAGAGAGGTGATGGCTCCAGAGTACACAGGGCATATTTTCTTTCTCTAGTGTCTAGAAGATTCAATACATCTGAAATATAACAAAAAAATTTCCTGCAGAGTAGTGGAGATGTCCTACTGACAAGAGGGAGCTGTATTCTTTTCTCATCACCTCATAAACAGTGGGGTCCTGACTGAGGATGTTAGGTAATGCTTACCATATACAGAATTCAAAGGTGGTATTACTTTCATTGTATAACCCTTTGAGATCTGAGGCAGTATTGTTTAACAAAGCATATTGTTTTTCCCTCTTGCTTTTACCAAGCTTTGATGCTGATTTTAGAACTTGACAGCTGTGTTTAGACTTGTCTTACATCTCTCATATGGGAGGGGGCCGGGGAGGGGAGGGGGGAGGTATATAGATGTTTGGGGCAGCAGGAACATAAACTGTGGGAGGAGGGAGAGAGACAAGATTTGCTTTGGGAAATTGTGGACTAGGTCCACAGCAAGGGGTTGCTGGTCCCTTATGCCTTATGCAGGAGAACTCTGTTCCTTGGAAGGGGACTCATTGCCACCAAACACCGTGTAGAAAAGTGTGAAGTTTGGCTAGGCACTATGCTTCAGAGTGATTCTTATTTTTGCTTGAGATTGTGGCCTTAAGACCCCCACAGGACTGCTTGACCTTCTCTATAGTGCTCTTCATTGTGACAATATTAGGTATGAGTATTTTGTATGACAAAAGGTGAAACAATATCTATTATGAACTTTTTACAGCTACTGTGATAAATGAAATGAAAATTAACTTTTTATCAAAATGAACTTTTTATCATTACTTCCAAATCCCTAAAATCAAACAAAAGCAAATTCTTGTAGAATATAAAATTGCAAACCTGGTTAAACTCATCCTTTATGGCATAGAGAGGTGTAAAGAGTTTCTATTTGTTCAGTAGCTGAGTTTTTCAAGTTGTCCATCTCTGAATAATTAATAATACCTTGTTCAGTATCTGAAAATTGTGATGTTCCACCATCTCTACAGATACCTGAGGAGAATATCTGGTCAGTGGGACTCCACACATGGAACCAGAGACTGAGACAAAAATAGGAAAAGAGAAAGAATGAATAGGCATTCAAAAATCTAATAAAATAGAAGTCAGGCACAATCCTTTTCAAGGTCTGAATAGCTCTTCTCTCTTCACTGTTCCAGCTAATGATAACACATCCAAAAATATTCAGTCTTCTCAACTTCAGTAAGACACCATGCAAACAAGGGCTCTTAAAGAATTGTGTCACAATATTGTTTGCTTGTGTTTGTTTTTCCTTTGGAACAATGACATTTCCATGGTGTTTGATTAAGTCATAGCCCTCTCAGGAGAGGTCTCCTGGGTTTCAACAAGATTATATCTTAAAAAAGATGTAAAACTCCAAGTCCTTTTAGATTTTTCTCTCTGGGCTGTTTATGTGCATTCTTGTTTCCAATCCGGAGTGAATCTTACAAACACAAAGCCTTTGTAGCAACTTCTCTGGGGGAATGCCACCTCCCCAGACTATGAGCATTTCTGTTCTGTAAATACACTTCCCCCACTCTGATATGAAATGTCTTCGCCTTTGTTTTCATACCTTCTTTTCAGAATTTGTTTGCCCCTGGCAGCTGAGGGATGGGACATGATGAACAATCCTTGATACCCTTTGCACACACTTTTAATTAATTTTAATTAATTTCTAACTTAGTATCAGGAAAAAAAGGATAATTTAATGGCTACCACTATTAACAATTTCAGAACTCACCAGTTCAGCAGGAATGTGAAATCCATATACTTTTAAGCCAATATAATATTATCTGTCACTGTTTGGTATCATTTGTGTCCTCTATAAATGGAAATCAGCAGTTTAAAAGCCTGACTTGGGCACTAAGCACAGAACCTACATTTCTTCTTATAGAACAAAATGTACTACAGGACTGTCATTTCTAACCTCAGATGTCAAACAAATGTCCCCATAGCTTAGCCCCCAAGTTTGGGTCATCTTCAAGAGGAAAAATCTAAAAGTTCTTCAAGTATTTTGCCATGATTTAGAGCCAGACACAAATTTCATTGCTTGCAGTGTTCTTCAGTTCCAAACCACTGAGTCTAGTAGAAATGTCTGGAATGTGGAGTATTGTATTTAAAAACAAAGCAAAACAGTCCGTGATTGCCACTCTATCATTTAGCTAAACAAAATCCTGTACCCACACCATTCTGGAAGGGGGAGTGGTGAGGGTGGGAGAAACGGTGGGAAAAAAAAGAAGTAAAACTGTGTATACAGTGACCAGAATTAACCGCTTTGAGGTTTGGAATAAAGATGAAAATATAAATTAAACAAAATGGCCTTTATCCTCTAAAAACACTTAAAATGGTACAGAATTCAGAGAGTCCAGTATTTCGTTCCAAAGAAATCTGTATGAAAGGCCAGGAAGCCACTTCTGCTTGGTTACCCTTACACTAAGGATCAAAGCAGAAAGGTATCTGATTTCCATATATAACTTTGAAGTATTTTATAAAGAAACTCAGAAAATTGATCTTAAGAGCAGTGCTTACTGGGCTGCTCTGCATCAGAGGAATGAGTAAGAAACCTATAATGTCTCTTTGCTGGAAGATGTACCAAGACCGTATTGTATAGCCAACTTCTTCATCTCTCTCTTGTAATTTTTGGTTTGTAAAGACCAAGAAAGAGTGGGGCAGGTTTTTTATTGCCTTGGGATCATTTTTTTCACTCTGCTGTCATAAACCTTCCATATGCTTCTACATCCATGTCTTGTTCTCAATTTTAGTGAAGGTTTTTATTTGGAGTCTCATAAAATTCTAATTTATTGCAGCTTCTTTTTATAAAATGGAGAGGGAAGTAGGGAAGTATTGACATAGCATATGCAAGGCAGTCCCAAGGAATGCATTTGTGAATTTAAACAATCGATCAGTTTATCTTACCAGGTAAGGAAGAATCTGGGTGCTAATGTGTTACTGTAGTTCAAAGTTTTGAGTAGCTGAAGTTTAAAAACTGAAGTAGTCACTGACTTCAGGAGAATGAGCACATCTGGTTTAGCAAAGAAACACATCACTTTTCCATAATAACACGATGCACTGAAATCACTTGAAAAACAAATGTCCGGAGTTAATGGTTTATTGCATAACCTGTACAGAAGGCATCATCAGTAAAAATGGCAAGTTTAAGAATTTTGTGCAGACAATGTGTATGTTTTTGTGTATATTGTATGTTTGATAGACGTGGAAACATGTAAGTATGCGCACATGTGTATTCTCTGAATATATTCTTCTCTGTGAACCACTTACCACTCTAAATATTTTATTGTACGTGTTAAGGTGTGTCAGTAATACAGTACTCGTGTGGTTAAATATTTGGAGGGAAGACCCTCCTGGGAAATGTCAACCTGAGCACTGAAAGAGAAATCCAAGTCCCGTAGCACATTTGGAATCTGTTCTTGAAGCGACTGTAAGGAAATATGAGAGAAGCTCTGCTGCAGAGAAATTGCTGGGCACTGGACCTTTTCTTCCCTCTAAATAAAACATAGAAAAGGCTTTTAACTGCCTTTTCTCTATAATAGCTACTTAACCTTTTTCATTAACATTAAGGAAAGAAAAAGAACATTCCAAGCAAAATTCCTATTCAGAGCGAAAAATATAAATTAAAGCAGAGCGCGCAACACACACCCTTTTCTTTCCTTCCTGTTTTGTTTGGTGTTTTCTAGCTCTGCTTTTTGGACAGCTGAATGGGGGCTGGGAAAGTGTTTACAATATTTTCACATGATTGAGATGGCAGAGTTCTTGCACTCTGTGAAAGGCCTTCTGTTTTCAGATGGCATTGAAAGTTTACCGTCTTTCCAGACAAAAGGAAGAGAGCCCGTTGCCAGCAGATGAGTAATGGGCATGGCCTCCGCACAATACCTCCTATCCAGTCCTAAATCTACATGGTGTTCTTAGGCTTCCCGGCTTCTCCAAAGCAACCTTTGTCTCTGCTCTGAGAGACCAAAACTGCTCGTTGGGCGAGTGGGGATGAAGCCAAGGGGGGAAGGCTCAGTGACAACAGTTGCTCAGTGCTCACTGGCCAGTATCTGCCTTCTTACTATGCTACTATAATAGTTGGAAACCCATCAACAATTGGGCATCTTCTATACAAATATGTTGCAGACCATCTGTATAGTTTTTAGTTCCAGAATATTCCAGTAGCTCACTAAGTTTTATGGTTTTTTTCTTTTTCTTGTTAACCTGAGGGGTTGCCCTGAGATAAGTGATTAAAGCAAAAGCCTGACATAATTACTTCGGAGCTACGACTGCACAGGACTTGTGAATTCCTTTATTTGTTTTCTTACAAGGAACTTGAAGCAAGCATTTTCCACTGTTAATAATTTTTAGGTTTTATTAAATAATTTTTTTTTGTCAGAAAAAGTATTTTGGTGAAAATGATTGTTAAAATATTCTTTCAAAATATTAGAATAGACAGTTCTAAAGTTTTTCCAGAGAATTTCTGCACTTGTTGGTGTTATAGAGACGAGTAGGTATTTTTTTTTCTTTCTCTTATAATGTCTCCTAGAGCTTGTCTGTTTGGAATTTATCTATGTACATATATGTAAATGTAGACTGCATATGTGTGGGGCTTGTGTGTGTGTAAGCATGTCTATTTGTCTAAAAGAACTTGCATTTCACTTTCATATACCATAAAGCACACTAAGAGAAGCTTTTTAAGAATTAACAAAGCATTCATTAACTGCACTTAATTTTGACTATGTACTCAGCTAAGAATTGTCAATATTAAGTTTTTATTCTTTCATGCTAATTTGGTGTTGCACAGACACTGATTTATTTGTTATCGGGAAAACAGAAACAAAGACATAAGTGCTGGATTTCTTAAGGATTGGTTGTAGCCGGTATCAGCAATTTGCTGATTAACCTGTAGTAACCCGTAGTGTGGATAGTACTGGGTATACAAGCGATGCATTAAGGTTATTAGCAAAACTATGTTCTAAATTACCTGAGTAGAGTTTCAGGGTAACTAATTGTATTCTTTGGACTTTTTTTTTTTTTTCTTTTTTTTGAGTTAACTGTTTAAAACAGCGTTAAAATAATCTGGCTTCATTTCCTCTGCTGAGAGAGCAAGTCAGCTGAAACTTGGATTTTTTGCTGAAAGAGGGGAAAAAAAAAAGAGGTAGTTTTTCTTTTAAAGAGCATGACCATACACATTCAGCTCTGCTGCCTTTAAAGGGGACTTCCCTGTTTTAAATGCCCTTGAGCACAGAAATACCAACACCTCTTAATTGTTTAATATATTACAGCCTAAAACATTTACAGAAGTGCTTTCCAAGCATTTCACTGTTCCAGGTGCTTCATCTTGCACCTCCTAAAATAATAGGCTATTTCCCTTCAGTTTTCATGTGCTTGGTGCACAATGAGACATATGCTCTGCATCAAGGGAAGGGGAAGTGAGGGAAGTAAGTGGGACTGCCTGACATTAGTGCTTGCTCTTGTGGCATACACAGACCTCTATGTCTTGCGTCACACAGCTTGTAAAGAGTAGAGAAAATAATGTGGATTGTACTTGGACTGTAAGATCCAAGGAGAAAATATCATATTGTTAGGCATTTGAATGTCGTTCTGCACAAAGACGCTCTGTCACTGCGTCCCCTGACCAGCACCACAAAAAGAATAATAATTCTAGTAATCAGCAGCGCTGAACATACACCAGTGGATGATGCGGCCATCTTGCAGCCATCTTAGAGCCATGCTCCAAACTGTACTCATTGTTGTGTTGAGGTAGCATGACGCTGAAGTCTGATGTCTGTCACATGTGACCGTACTTTGGACTGAGGGGGAAAAATTGTTCTGAAAAAACCACACCACCTTATTTTTATTCAGTTTGGGGAAATTAAGATGCAACAATTTACTTAAATAATTTATTTTTCAACTTGTTTCCATCTAAATGAACTGAGACTTTTCCCTGCTTGAGAAATAAATCCCTTCATATAAAGCACTCGGGGCTCCCTAGGCTTCTCTGAGACTCTGCCCTGACATAACAGGATCTGAGCTACTCTGTCAATCTTATTTTCACGTTGCATTTTTGCTAAGTGTCTCGGATGCTGCCTGCTTGCAAGCTGTGCAGTTCAGACGCTCACGTCACGAGCGCGGGTAACCTGAACACACTGTCATGGGCACTGAGCGAAACTGGGCAATCAAAGCGACTTTGTCTGAAAAGATCTGTTCATAAAGTCTCCCTTCTCCTTCTTGAAAATCTTCCCTACTGTGCAAATGCAAGTTAAGGCACACTTTAAAGAGCCGGGTCCCGAAGCCCTTCTCCTGCTAAGACCCTGTAAGGGAGCAGCAGCTGCACACAGTTTCCAGTAAGAATCTGGAGGGAAGGTGACTCTGGCTGGCCCGTGGGAGGAGATAATGCAAAGTTAAACAATTCTGTGAGAGTTAGGACTGAATCTTTCCGTGGCTGCAGTTTCAATCATGCACTTCCCTGCTAAGTTGTCTGCCATCCCTTTGAACCCATGTCTCCCGTGTGACAGAGCAGTGATCTGGCTGCTGAGCCACTAGACTAATATTGTTCTTTTAATCTCACAAAAATGTGTTATAAAAGAGTTTGATTCACATGAGAAATTAAGTATAAGATCTGTCCTCATAAAGACGTTATACCATGAATGCTCTCTTTCTGCTAGCTGCAAGAATAGGTGGCTCAAGGGTGAAAGGGTAGCATTTACATTTAAATACACCTATTGGAATCACACAAACAGAAGGCTAAAACTACTGCTCCCACTCTAAACGCTTTTAGAGCTTGCTGTTGGCTGCTTTTTTTTTACTCAGCAGCATCATTCTTTCTTTCTTTTTTTTTTACATAATCAAAAAATGGGCAACTAGATATTTAAGATCCCACAAAATAAAACAAAGAAGGTCTTTGTGGCAGCAGGATAAATGGATGAACCTTCTGAAACTAGTTATTTTACTTTTCATCTGGATGCATCCCTCAGATGGTGAAATCCAGATATGAACCAGAACTTTCTCTGCTGTTACACTAACTGGTAGTGCTGGCTAAGCTTGATGCTGTTTACATTTCCCAGAGAAAGTGAAATGCACTATTTTTTTGTGTCTGCCAAGCCCAGATTTACCCAGTGATAAAACAGAAAGCTCCTTACCACCTGGAGAAAACAGAAACTGAAACAGTGTGAAAAGAACACTTGGTACCAGGGTGGCCTGAGATGCACCCACTTAACTCAGGCCACGGTTTCTTCTCTTTCTTCTCTCACATCTTCTTCCCCTCTGTACAGCGACAGAGGCTTACAGGCTGGAATTGCAAAAATTCTGGAGTTGCTTTGCTCCTTGTGTACTCTGGTTGCAAAAAAAAAAAAAAATATTAAAAAACCTCTGTATTTTCCTTGGATTTTTTCTACACATTTTTGATGGCTCTTTTATCATGATTTTCCACCACCTAAACAATGGCCAAAACCAAACAGCATGAATAAATGACTTAAAATTACAATGTAGCTGGCAATCAGAAATCAAGAGCTGCATTCAGAACAATTTTTGCACATGCTCTCCAATTACCACATAACATATAGCTAATGACACTACTCATTAAATATGTTCCAGATGCCTCTGAATACTTAAGAACTTAAAATCCAGATCTGGATATGGCATTTTTTGTACCGTCTAGCTAATATTTATTCATTTGTATATGTATGTGAAACTGCCATCTTTATAGCTAATCCTGTATTGTGGTGAATCCTAAAGCATTTCTTGCAAATCTAATCAAATGATGGGAACTTCAGAATCTCTTCTAAGTGGAGTGAAGTGACTAGGTCTTCAAAATTCATGAAAAGAAAGAAGAATTAAAGGAGTCCATATCTCCATATTCAGTGGTCCTTTACGGTTCTTTTTCAAAGAGCATTTTGCTTGGGTTTTTTAATCATTTTGGCTTTTACAACATCGTGTGGCTATATAAAACAAAAAAGCCTGTCCCTCAGTCTTCTTAGCAGACAGGATAAAACACCTAAGTGAATGCACCTGAATAAGACACATACTCTAGTATGTCTTCCTACCTATCCTGTTACAATAAATGTTGAATAATTGTTCCCTATATACTTTCTATATTTTTTTACATAATGTTATATCAACCACTTATTAATCATCTCTTTTTCCAAACTGAGGAATCTTCTGCAACCTTAACTCTCCATGTAGAGGTTTTCTACACACCAAATAATCCTTGTTGTACCTTGTTGCACCTCTCCTTCTTCTGCTATGCTCTTGCAAATGTGAGGGGATCAGAGGTGTACTCAGTGTTCAACGTGAATGTATAAAATGGCAGAATGACATCCTCTGAATTGTTCTTCCTTCCCTTCTACAGGACTCTTGACATCCCATGTGCTGTCTGCTACTAATCATTAGCATGATGTTTTCATGGATATTAAAGGTCCATTTTGTTCTGGCCCATGGATACACAGGACCACATTACCTGAATTCAGAAGATTTTATATCCTTTATAGTGCAGTTTAGACAACGTATATTGCATACCTGTGTAGTTTAATCCTACAGCGCAATGAAGGTGCCTCGGTGCTCCTGAGGGAAAAGTCCCTTCCAGCCATGCAACAGTCAATATTATACACCTCAGCCCATTAGGAATTCAGGCAAAAATTTTCTTCTAAGGAATAAAGCATCAAGTAAAGCCCATTTTTAAAACATAGAGGGGATGATAGATGTTCTGATGTTCTGGTTCTTGGCCTCAGTTTCCTGTTTGCAACAACAGTGTAACATAAAATATAAAGTTATTCCAAAGAGCAAGGATCAGAATCCTATCGCTATCTACTACCACTATCTGATAGGTAATAATCTGTCTTGTTTTCCTGGTGGATGCTTAGGTGTTTCTGGGGCAACAACATGGGAAATTCCAGGTCAAAGAAGGAAGCCTGTAGTTGCTTTTAGCTTCTCATGTCATTAGCCTATGCCAGCAGAAGATGGTCCAAGTTGCTGTTTGAGGGCAGAATCAGACACCTCCATCCCAGAAGTTTAATATCATTAAGTTGTATCTAGTATAGATCAACTATCAAATACTCATTTCCTAGCTTGAGGGTCTCATTTCACATCCTGAAAGAACAAATTACAGCCTGACCAGACAGAGGCTGTGAGACAAGTGCAAGCTCTACTTAGAGGTTAACCCGGTTTTCCTCTCATACCAGTTTTATAGTCATTTACCTCCATTGACTTTAGTGGAACGAATCCTGATTTATAGCATTGCTTCAGAAGGGTTTGAAGCTGATCTATGCAATACCAATTCTGGTGCCAGGTCTTTGGGAGTAAAGCGTGCTTGCATTGTGCATGCCACAGTACTATCAGTTCTGAGACTCCAAACAAAATATTTATTAATTTTTGATCTGTGGACAGCAGATTTTCAAGAAAATATTTAGGTTTCTCATTTGTTGCCTTACTTTTATGATTTAATGCCAATTAAAGTTGTGGGGTTTTTTGGTTTTGGTATTTGGTTTATTTTTGTGATTTGCCATTTACCAAGGTAATCCTGGGGTTTTGAATCAAGGTTAGAAGTGTACAGAGTCCATATTTGTGTGCAATTTTTGTTTGGAACAGAGTCCTTCAACTTGAAATTAAATCTCATAAATTCTGTCAAATGAAGATAACCAAGCCAAACCGAACCAAAACAAAACAAGAAAAAAAGAGAGAAATAGATATTTTAGAAACTACTTGGAAATTAGTTACCTCCTGTCACCTCTCCCAAGTGTGATTTTAAGTTTTCACACAACAGACTACAATTTCTTCAGTGTTTGACACTGTGTTGCATCACCGTAGGAGGCCCTCTGTGCTCCTTACCTCTTACCGACTTTGTGGTGTAGATGGGGTAAAATATCTGAGTGAATGCACCTGAGTAACGAAGAGGATTTGTTTTCTTAGCTTCACTGATGTTGACACAAAATGTATTTTTTGTACTGTTGGAAAGCTAAGTAAGCCAAACATGATAAACTTGCAATCCACTTAACTGCTAGGTAGTTACAACTCTGCCTGCTGGACACCTTCTTTAGAAACTGTAGCTCTTGTGCACTAAGGATATGGAAAAGCAGTTGTACTTTTGATGTCTCTCTGATTTATCTCTTAAATAGCCAGAGCTCACCTTTCAGAGTCCTTAGCAGCTAGTCTGTCACTGGAAAGCTGTAGAAGGATCTTATCTTTGAAAGCCAGCCCTTATCTTATCCAGTGAAATGACTATGTTCTTTGGAGAAGGGATCAACTAACCTTCTCCCTTCTCTTTCCCTATAAAGGGATCTGAAGAGAGTACCATCAGTGCCATCAGGAGTGCAGTGCAGAGCAGAAAACAAGGATTTTTTTTTTTTCCTGAGAGATGTTATTGCTTCTCAGTTCCCAGCAGGAGAAACTTTAAACTTTAATGATCTTTCCAGAACATGTAAGCCAGCAGAGCCCAAGACTCGTATTCATGTTGTGATAATTTAATATTTTGAGTATTTCTAGTAAGGCCAATATTTTGCAATATCATCTTAAGGACAATAATAAATAAACACATACGGCTTTGTTTCCTCAAAAACAACTTCCGTCATGGTTATATATCTGAAAGATTTTGGGGGCTTCATGACCTTTATAAATGTCAGGCTTAGCACAAAATAGACTTCGCTGAAAGAACCAGGTGTCTGTGCTCTACTTTTCCTTTTCTCACCCGAAAATCCAGACTTTTGGGAGGGGATAGAATTTTTTTCTTCTATGCCTGGCTTGCTGGTTGAGAGCCACATAGTTGTGGTCTATTAGCTCAACATTAGCTGTGCTGCCCGAGTGCGAAAGCAAGCATGGAGGGTAGATTCTCTCTGACTTCTGTGGGATCTGGAGCAGATCCATGAGAAATGCTACTGTTTTCAGCACTTCCCTTGCTCTGCCTAAGACCAGGCACACCGAGATATGAATGTTGTTGCAGCTGCCACATACTACATTTAAGCCACATGTTGATAATTATTGCTTTAAATGAGAATGTCTTTAAAAAGCTTGCTCACTTCCAACTAGAACCTACTGTTTTTCCTATGATACTAAAAGTGAGAGTTCTTATTTTTTATGTTAACAGTGTGTCTAGAATTTACATAATATCACAGTTTCTATTTATAAAAAAGATTATCCAGTTATATGTTTATTGTGCAGATGGCTTTATAGTAACAGAAAACTAGCCCTTAATTAGTTGAAGCAAATTGGCCTATTCATTCTTCAATTATTTTTATAATTTTCTACTGTGGTTTGTTTATCACTTCTAGGCCTGCTTCAGTCCTCTCCCCAAAAAACTGCTTTTATTTAAAAAACAATGGACTGTGTTGCGTTTATGACAGCTGCATGGTCAAGTAATGTTAATCCTGCCACCTTACTGAATGCCATGTCGTACTGCCAATGTTTGATTGTTGGCTTCAGCAAAACTGGAAAGGAAAGGAAGACCTGGATACACTGACTACACACAAACTATTAAATAAAATCAGTCAGAGACTTTTCCTGGAGGCCAGCTGGCGAGAAATACCCTTAATCTAAACAGCTAAGCTCTCTTACTCTTCAAATCACAGTGGCGACATCCAAAATACCTATTGGAGATGGTCCCTGATCCAGGTTACTACCCAAGCTGTGCTTTGGCATTGTCTGGAAGAGTACAAGCAGGCTTGGGCAAAAAACTATGCCAGGGACCAATTCAGTAGTATGAATGGCTTCAGGCCTGAACCTTGTTGGTCCTGTTTAGCTTATTTAGTGTCAGAGTGAAACCTCAGTAACTCTGCCAGGAATCAACAGAAAACCCCTCTTGGCCTCAATGACTAGAAGCCACTGAGAAGTAGAATCATCAGTTTGTTCACCCCCTTCATGCTTCTCCTCCAATTCTATTTTTTACCAAATGTGTGGGAAAATGAACATTTTTTTAAAATCTCACCCAGTAATAAAACTGGGTTGTTTCCTGATCAAAACTTCATGTTAGCTTTGAACTACCAAGAAGATTCTCATAGAAGCTGAGATTCTGGAAAAGCCAGCTTCAGCTTTCTTCCCTGATGGAGGATCTCCTACAGCTTTCAGCAAGTAACTGAGATCTGCTATGACTCAGCACCTCATTTGGATAAAAGGATGAAGAGTTGTGAGGTGTTGAGATACAAACACACCAGGTGCTTGAGTCATATAAGCACGCTAAACCGATATGAACCTAAAACTCCCTTTGATTTTTGTGACAACTTTTTTTCCCATGTCTGGGAAGGGAATTTATTTTAGACCCTGCAAAACAGACATGAGTGTGTTCACTCCTATATCAAGATCTTTTCACAGCCAGAGCACTGGGAATAGGTTGGGATAAGCCTGAAGTGTCCTATAGTGTGAGATACTTTGGAAAGCTGGTGCACTGTGTTTCTAGGACTAATTCTTGTGCATCTGGTACCCCAGTTAACCCGTGTAACACTGTCCTTCACAGTACTATATTCTATTTCTGCCTGCAACAATATAAATAAGAATCAGGCAATTCATGCTATAATCTTTTTCTCTATTCTAAATGGCAGTGAAGGCCAAGTTGTTTTAAAAAGCTCATACGAAATTATTATATTGGGCCATGCTCTATTATTGAGACAACAGAAAATGACATACATGTATTGAATTAAACGATGATTTCCCAATGATCTCAGCAGCAGCAGCAGAATCGGGACATTTTAATCATTGTGTTATCAGTTTGGTAGGTAACTACTATACCTAATTTCTGCTCAAAATGAAAAACCACATTGTCTTATCCAGAAGGTTTCTGGTTTCTAGCACTAACCTTTACTTTTCTTAGAGCTCAGACATATGATTGAAGTACTGAAGCTGATAAGTACTGATTTCAACGACATTTAAACTAATACATTTTTTGCCTTAGGTTTGCTACAGGCTAAAAGTGCTGTTAATTAATGCGGTCATTTGATGTGCAGCACCTCGCTGAGCTATGAGATCTTGATTGTGTGATTTTGACCAATGTTCCTTTTGGATTAAAAAGCCTCTTTGTTTCTTAATTGACCTATTCATGGATCAGCCTCATAAAAGAGGCTATGGAGCCCTATGTGTACATAATCATACCTGGCCTGGGCTGCGTGAATCTTATATAACAAAATGTTATGAAGAAATGAATACAATTCTTGCCCAGAATTATTTACAGAGAAACTGATATTTTTTTTTTCCTCAGCTGGACTTTGAAAAGCAGGAAGCATGCGACAGCAGGGGAGGAACATTTGACCTAACCTACTTTTGGCTCCCTTTCCCTTCCCTTCCTGCGTTACTTCTCAAGCCTGAAGCATTCTGCCGTGGATGCTTGCATATGGCAGTGGCTCTGCTCAGGCCTAGTGAGACTGCTGCATCGCTTAAGGTTTGCAAGAACATAATGTGTTTTTACAGTCATAATGATTTTTACATCATTAAATTTACATCATTTTACAGTCATAAAGAACATAATGATTTTTACAGTCTGATATCAAGAGAAGCTGAGGAGGCCTTGCATTTCCCTTCCACTGATAATGGAGGTGTTGAAATTTCTGCACGCATGCCCGTTGAAAGGCTGCAGGTTAGAGAGCTGCTAATGCTGCTCAGGAAGTACACTGGGAGAAAGCCTGGCTCTCCATTAAAAAAAACCAAACCCAAATATAAAAAAAAAACAGCATCAAAACCCCCCCCACAAAAAACCTTAACGCAATAGTTGAAGTGACCTACATAAAAGGTAAAAAGAAACCCCAATCTCAGACCAAGCGCTCAGTTTGGGTAGCCCCTGGAATTGGACAGAAGCTTGGTGATCAACCCAGTGATAAGTATTTCCATGGTCTGTTTGTGGGCAGAAGGGTGTGGGCTCTGCCTGTGTGCGAGTGGCCTGTGGTGTGTGAGGATGTAGCCTCGTGGACCATGCTGGTATTCCCTGCCTGCTGGCGGACATTATTACTGCAGACTCGATGCTTATTCACACTGCACCGCCTGTGAGCTGTGCTATGCAGCCATCACCCCACGCTTTATCTCAGGCTCTTTTTGACCCTCTTTAGGTTTTTTAAAGCTGCATCCTTTCAGCTTACATTCCCTCTCTAACAGTTCTCTCCCTCTCTTTTTTTTTTTTTTTTACCTCTTTACTTCTACAACTGAACTCACTTTGCCAAACTCCCCATTCCACCATCTATCCACTCCATATGTTTATATTTTCCGATTGCTGAGGCACATTGTGCTGACCTGCCTGGACAGAGCTCCTTTATCACAGAGATAAACATGATGTCCCCCTCACATAGAGTTTCTATCATGTGTGACCTTTCATCTTGAACTCCCATGACCTTTTTTTTATTAATGCTGTACTGTGCTGCTTGCAGAAGCCAAAAAAGAAAATCTTTTGTTTCTAGATAGAATACTGCTAAAGGACATGATACGGTCTTGTTTTTAATCCAGCTAATTAAAATCTGCATGTGCAGTGTAACTGAGAACGCAGCCTTCGCCCACCACTTTCCCACAGGCAGGGAATAAAGGCCCTTAGTGCAGCAGCAGCTAGCCACCCTTGGATAACAGAGAACAGAGACCACAATTCATCCCAGCTTTCCTTATCATATCCGCAGAAGGTTTTCCCTTCCCTCCCCCTTCCTCTCCATGGAATCACTTACTGTAGCTATGTGCCTCTATACATCAGTACAGAATGTCATCAAGCTAAAAATGTTAGCTCACATTTATCTATGCTCCAGTAAGCATAAATATATATGAATGGAATATGTATATGAATAGACTATATGATTTATTTCCAGAATGACAAAGAAGAGAAGGAGAAAGGAAAAAAAAAAAAAAGGAAAAGGAGAAATAGAGAAAGAAAAAAAAAAAAAGAAAAAAGTGCCTATTTCTAATCAACTGTCAAACCTATTTATGTTAAAACTGTTCTGCCAAGATCCAACAGAGTAATACAATTTAGCAGTTCACACTTTACATACGTTCGTTATGTAGGCTTTTTTGGATTTACTGGAAGGCTGTGGTTATTACTAAGTCTGCTTTTTATATGTGTACATGAAGAACAGGGTACCATGGAATGTTTTTGGGAAACAGTGTCTTGGTTAGTTTTTCACTTGTTGCTTTCTGTTGGGTAACTGAAGTGGGGGAGGGAGGAGAAGAAGGAGAGCAGCGTGGTGGGAAGAAGCAGTGAAGGCAGAAAGGAAGCACTAAAACCGAGCCTGCACCTATTTTCTTCAAGTCATGTTTTATATGATGGTGATGAGGTCAACAGGGAGCACAAAAATGTGCCAGGAGATTAAAAACTTGGAAGGAGATTGTATGACATGAGTAGAAAATACATTCCAGTGCATGTAAAGAAGCCCTGCCCCTAGTTCCCCTAGTAAAGCACACAAACAGGCTTTCTGTGGGCATTCCCTGGTAAACCGCACAAAGAGCTGTTCGAACAGCTGTGCCTTCAGCTAAACACCATCCACAGGCTGCTGCAGAAAATGCTGATTTTTGTGTGTTAATTTATCTAAGCAAAATTCAGTGAAGTGTATTAACAGCTGAAAAAAAAATAAAGGAAGGGATTTTGAGTCCTGAATAAATATGCAACATCTCAGGAAATGAGTTATAGTTTTCCTTTAGTTTCCTGTAATGAATTATTAATATATATGTTGTACTCAAGCATTGGCATATGTATTAAAGACATATGGAAAAAAGTGTTTTGAAATTTAATAAAACTTATTAAGTGGCACCAGTCTAACAATAGCACCTAACACCATGCTTTTTAACACCTAAGTATTTTAAAAACAGATAACAGAATTATTAAAAGCCATCAGAAGTATTGTGCTGCCTATATATTAAAAGATGTTATGTTGATCAAATACAGTAGTGGTTTTCATCACTACTTGGTTATCTTATGGTGATCTCTATAAGCAAAAATAAGAAAATCTGTACATTTTCCTGCATTTAGTGCCTATGGAAGGACAACATTAAATAAGATATAGTTACAACTATACCTATATAACACTGATATATTATATTTATATAACACATCATGAAATTACAGCAAGCATAAATTTTTATGTACTCTGGGATTAGTGTCTAATCAGCAGAACAGTGATGGCCAAAACCACATTTATCTGTATTTTAACAATTTGAGATTTTTTTCCATGTTTTGAGGAATATATGCAATAATTGCTCTTCAATAGTGACATCTGCTTTGACACAGTAAAATGGTCAATATCAAGTCACATATTTTTTATAAAATGAGTGGTTGCTTATTGCATTAGCAATATAACATTTATGAAGCTTAAGTTCCTTTAAAGTGTGCGAATCCTAATAAATATGGCAATTTTAATTGTTATTTAGCAGTCTTCCTTAAGCATTAATATTAATTTGTATTTTGGGTGGACACATAATTTTTACGGGCAGATGTGATGTTAAATATTTTCTTGTAACACAGCGTATCTAGTAACAAAAATTAGGGTAGTGATTATTTTTGTCACTGCTGTTGTTGTAGAGCCTTCGTTATGCAGAGGACATGTAACGAGATTTGAAAATCTACCACATTGCTATGTTAGTCACATGAGATGAATAGCATGGCATAAATTCCCTCTCAAAATTATTGAAGGGTGCTGAACATAGGGTCATGTTAAAGGTCAGTCTTAATAATGAGGCTTAAGTCCCAGATCTCCACATTGAACATTTAACATATTGGAAATCAGGATTCCTCTAGTAAGTCCCTAAACCACCTAGTGCACTCAAAACTGTATCTAAAAATTTTAGCTTTCAATAGGGCCGAGAACTGGTTAGGAGTTTTTCTCAATACAATTAAGGCAAAATGGATTGAAATTAGGTTCTTCAGTCTTGCACGTGGGACCTGAACTGTAGACATTTTGGTTCATCTGTGTCATCAGCAATCATTTACAGGTATTCCTCATCAATGACAAAATGGTAAGCAAGACTGTGGTAAGAAAGCATATCTGAATTTTTGTATAAAATAATTTACAAATTTTTTAATTTCCGTTTCAAAATTTATCACAAAGTTTAAATTTTTTTGTAGTTTGTAGCTCTACTTTTTATGTCACTATTATGTCTCTGCACAGCAGATATATACAGATCTGCCAGAATTAAGAGCAAATTCTGTGTTAAGGAAAGTTAATAAAACTCCAGAGGATTACATGCCAAAGATGGCATTTATTTACAAAGTTCAAGAATGGCTGCAGAAAGATCCCTCTAAAATGACCATTTTTCTTTCCTGTGCTAATGTCATATCAAAGCAAGTTCTTAAATCAGCACCAAAGAAATGAAGAGAATAATTGTGATTAAATTTCTTTTGACACTGCAAATTCCTCTCACAATCCAATTCTCAGATTTCAGTGCATCCCTTCCAAATAAAAGCAATCTAGCTCAGTTGTGCAAGAGTGTTTTATAAGGCTAAGAAACAAATGGTCGATTAACTGTGCCCTTTCTACAAATGATGAAGACCATGGCAGTAATGCTTCATCCAAAGTGATGATTCAAGGGGACAGTAGGAGGCAGGTGTGGAATTGCAAACAGAAACATGAGTCATCCTCTCTCTGGCTATTAAACAAAACAGTAAGACAATTAGAAATCACTTTCTGTATCATCAGAGTAGAGGATGAGAGTGGCAGTTCATGTGTTCTGGCAAAATAACTAGGTAAAGTTACTACTGGCAGTGAATGGTAAAAGGGACCCGCACAGAGTGATGTAGCCACAAGGTCTGGAAATGGAAGGGTAATATTGGTCAAATAATCATGCCAAGGTCAAGTTTTACCTACTGATAATAATACTGTGTGAATGAAAAATGAGTCGGGAGCTTGGGATTTAGTCTACCACTAGCGTAGTAATAACAACAATAATTCTAATAATTAGTTATTAGTAATGAGAACAGTGACAGCACTTGTTAGTTATAGGTAATTAGTTATCAGCAGTGGGAAGCCTGTGGTAGCAGCAAGAGCCCAATGGGAAAGGGGGTAATTGCTTATTCATGGTATTGTAAAGCCTTCCTTCTGAACATTTATCCTCGGTCTTCAGTGTAACACAGAAAATGCAGTGCTTCCTCCCACTTATTCTCCACCTGTATTAAGAAGCCTTAAATCCTTTAAAATAAAAGACCTGAAATCTGCTTTTCAAAATTGGAGCTTGACGTTGTTGCCACTCATACTGGTTGCATCAGCATGCCTACCTACACTGACACCCAGGTTTTCAGCTTTCCCTGCAAGAGATTTTTTCCTGGGTTGTACCTTCTACTTAAATCAGGAAGACAGTTTTTGAACAACTAGCATATCCAAAGTTTAGTTTTTGGGAATTGTGCCCACTAGCAACTAGCCAGAGTTTGGACCTCTCAATCTCTTCACTGCCTATGAGAATGACAGTATTATTACATTTAATATCAATTCAACAATCAGAAGAAAAGCAAAGTAACACGATTTACACATTTTCTGGTACCAAGAGATTACCATTTATTGCTGTTGTTATTTAGAAATACATAAACACACATATGTAGCTTTTTAATTCTTTCAAAAGAAATGGGAGCTGGATTATATCTAAGCTTGCTAGATAAACAATTATTAACGTAACCAAAATAATTAATGATTCAACCCATTTTTATGGTCTTTTTTGTATACTAAAGTTTCATTCATTTCTCTCAGACAGACAAGTACTATGCATATGTGTGATCCAACACTTCTATCTTGCTCCCTGTCACCACAGGAGGTTCGGGATAATTGTGTTTGCACCAGGTCAGGTCGGATATTGGTAGCAGGAGCTCTATAGCTGCCACTGCAACACTTTTTGGATACCAAAGAGCTGAAATGTGGTAGATGCATTCCTGAAAGCTTCAACATATTAGGAAAAACAGAACATCTCTGAAAGTTTCACTTCAAAATTTAGCTGTTGTCAGCCCTGGCATAATTTGTTTTTCAGAGATAAACATGTGAGTGCTTAGAAAGAAATACTTCTGAACACATGCAGTTGTAGTTTGCCTCTGAAGACATTTTTGGGAAACACATTGAAGCAACCCACAGGTACCAGGCATGCATAAAGCCTACAACCTCTTTGCCATGTGGAAAAGCCATTCAGTGGCAGCCAAGGATGAGGTAAAACAAAAAAGGCTGAGTTCAACAAAACACACATATGCACTTCCTGAATGAAGTCAACAAAAAGGTCAAAAGAATAATCCTGGGTAGAAAGCAATGTAGTGAGAAACACATTAAAAGTAATTTTCTGCTGTGCTTCTAATCAGTTTCTTGTTTGAGAAAGCATCATTTCAACCTTATTTTTTCCACCTGCAAGCTATAGTTACCTGGATTAGCCTAATACTTAACATGTGCTCTGTTTCTTCACTCTTCTTCCTTCCAGGGCTACCTATGCTGATACATGACCTTGGTGCTTAGAGCCTAGGCCGTGTGCTTTGCTTCTGCATTACAACATTTGCATTCCTATTTCCTTGACTTTGTTTCCAGAAATCTTTCAAAAAATCTCTTAATTTTTTTTAAATCATCTGACATTTTTTCTTCAGTAAAATAATACTTGGCATCTCTTGAAGCTCAGTAACTGTCCTTTATGTAAATCACAGAATCACAGAATCACAGAATCACAGAATCACAAGGTTGGAAAGGACCCATTGGATCATCGAGTCCAACCGCTCCCAACACTCCCTAAACCATGTCCCTAAGTACTTCATCCACCCGTTCCTTAAACACCTCTAGGGAAGGCGACTCGACCACCTCCCTGGGCAGCCTGTTCCAGTACCCAATGACTCTTACTGTGAAGAATTTTTTTCTGATATCCAACCTGAACCTCCCCTGACGGAGCTTCAGGCCATTCCCTCTAGTCCTGTCCCCTGTCACTTGGGAGAAGAGGCCAGCTCCCTCCTCTCCACAACCTCCTTTCAGGTAGTTGTAGAGAGTAATAAGGTCTCCCCTCAGCCTCCTCTTCTCAAGGCTAAACAACCCCAGCTCTCTCAGCCGCTCCTCATAAGACTTGTTCTCCAGCCCCCTCACCAGCTTTGTTGCTCTTCTCTGGACACGCTCCAGAGCCTCAACATCCTTCTTGTGGTGAGGGGCCCAGAACTGAACACAGTATTCGAGGTGCGGTCTCACCAGTGCCGAGTACAGAGGGAGAATAACCTCCCTGGACCTGCTGGTGACCCCATTTCTGATACAAGCCAAGATGCCATTGGCCTTCTTGGCCACCTGGGCACACTGCTGGCTCATGTTCAGTCGGCTGTCAACCAGCACCCCCAGGTCCTTCTCTTCTGTGCAGCTCTCCAGCCATTCTTCCCCCAGTCTGTAGCGCTGCATAGGGTTGTTGTGCCCCAAGTGCAGGACCCTGCATTTGGTCTTGTTAAACCTCATCCCATTGGTCTCGGCCCAGCAGTCCAGCCTGTTCAGATCCCTTTGCAGAGCCTCCCTACCCTCCAGCAGGTCGACACTTCCTCCCAGCTTAGTGTCATCTGCAAACTTGCTGAGGGTGCACTCAATGCCTTCATCCAGGTCATTGATAAAGATATTGAACAGAGCTGGACCCAGTACTGAGCCCTGAGGAACTCCACTTGTGACTGGCCTCCAGCTGGAGTTAACTCCATTGACCACCACTCTCTGGGCCCGGCCATCCAACCAGTTTTCAACCCAGGAGAGTGTGCGCCTGTCCAGGCCAGAGGCTGACAGTTTCTGCAGCAGAATGCTGTGAGAAACTGTGTCAAAGGCTTTACTGAAGTCCAAGAAGACTACATCCACAGCCTTTCCCCCATCCAGTAGTTGAGTGATTTTGTCATAGAAGGTGATCAGGTTAGTTTGGCAAGATCTGCCTTTTGTAAACCCATGTTGACTGGGCCTGATCACCCGGTTCTCTTGCGTGTGCTTCATGATAGCACTCAAGATTACCTGTTCCATGACTTTCCCTGGCACTGAGGTGAGACTGACAGGCCTGTAGTTCCCCGGATCCTCTCTGCAACCCTTCTTGTATATGGGCACAACATCAGCCAGCCTCCAGTCTAGTGGAACTTCCCCAGTCAGCCAGGACCTCTGGAAGATGATGGATAGGGGTTTGGAAAGGACATCCGCCAGTTCCTTCAATACTCTTGGGTGGATCCCATCCGGCCCCATAGACTTGTGGACGTCTAGCTGGGCAAGCAAGTCTCTAACCGCCTCCTCTTGGATCACGGGAGCCTCAATCTGCCCCTCTAACTCTTGGATTTGTAAACAGAAGGAACAACTTTCTTTGCTATTAAAGACTGAGGCGAAGAAGGCATTAAGTACCTCAGCCTTGTCCTTATCCCCTGTCACTGTTATTCCTTCTGCATCCACTAGAGACTGGATATTCTCCCTCGTCCTCCTTTTCCTGTTAATGTACTTGTAGAAAGACTTTTTGTTGTCTTTTACAGACTTAGCGAGTTTTAATTCTAGTTGGGCCTTGGCCCTCCTGATTTTTTCCCTGCACGATCTCACTTCGTCCCTGTAGTCCACCCAAGATGCCTGTCCTTTCCTCCAGAGCACATAGAGCTTCTTTTTCTTATTGACGCATCTTGAGATCACCCTGCTCCACCAAGCTGGCTTTTCCCCCCGCCGGCTCCTTTTCCGGAACACAGGGATGGCCTGCTCTTGAGCTGATAGGATTTCATTTTTCAAGAGCGCCCAACCCTCATGGGCTCCCTTGCCCTGAAGGACTGTTTCCCACGGGACTTTGCTAATCAACCTTCTGAACAGGCCAAAGTCTGCCCTCTGGAAGTTTAATGTGACTGCTTTGCTAACCCCCTTCTTAATCCCACCTAGAACTGAAAACCCTATCATCTCATGATCACTTAATCCCAGGCGTCCTCCAACCGTCAAATCCCCAACAAGACCTTCCCTATTCACAAACAGCAGGTCTAGGAAGGCACCCTCCCTTGTTGGTTCGCTAACCAGTTGTGCAAGGAAGTTGTCTTCGATGCACTCCAGGAACCTCCTAGACTGTTTCCTTTCTGCTGTATTGTACTCCCAGCAGACATCCGGAAAGTTAAAGTCTCCCACAAGGACAAGAGGCAGAGATTTAGAGACTGTCCCCAGCTGTTTATAGAAGAGTTCATCAGCAGCTTCTTCTTGACTGGGTGGTCTGTAACAGACTCCTATCACAAAGTCCCCTTTCTTGTGGGCCCCTCTGATTTTAACCCATAGGCACTCGATCCCGTCCTCACCGTAATCCAGTTCGAGAGTTTCATAGCACTCTTTGACATAGAGGGCTACCCCGCCTCCTTTCCTACCCTTCCTGTCCCGCCTGAAGAGTTTATATCCCAACATAGCTGAAGTCCAGTTATGTGAGTCATCCCACCACGTTTCTGTGATGGCAATGACATCATAGTCACCTTGCCCGGCAACAGCTTCCAGCTCATCCTTCTTATTGCCCATGCTGCGTGCATTGGTGTAAATGCACTTCAGCTGGGCTGATGAACCTTCAGCCCTCATGAAGGGAAGAGAGTTTATTCTCGATTGACTGGTCCTTGGAATAACTAATTCCACAGACCCAGTTTTATCCTTACTGTCCCCACTTATACTCACCCTCACTTGCCCTGTTGTGGTGTACTGGTGGTCCTCTCCAGCACACCATTTCTCAGCCGCCGGTTTCCCACTTCCAGGCTCATTCCCAACTAGCCTGGTCTCCTCCCCTTCCCCCTTCACATCTAGTTTAAAGCTCTATTTAAGAGCCTAACCAGATTTTTAGAGATAACTTTAGTTCCCCTTCGAGACAAGTATGACCCATCCCTAGTAAGAAAACCTGGGGGTGGGTGGGTCACCCCATGATCAAAGAAGCCAAAGCCTCTCTCCTCACACCAGGCTCGGAGCCAGGCATTAATCATCTGTACGTTCCTGACTTCCTGCTCCATATTCCTTAGTATTGGGATGGAGCTAAACACCACTTGCGCTCCAGAGCCCTCAATCATCTTCCCTAAATCCCTGAAGTCTCTTTTGATGGCTTTCAGCTTTCTGCGCTGTAAGTCATCATTACCTATTTGAAATACTAAGAGGGGATAGTAATCCGTTTCCTTCACCAAGGAAGGGAGTTTTCTATTGATATCCCTCACCGAGGCCCCCGGCAAGCAGCAGACCTCCCTGTGGAGCGGGTCCGGTCTGCAGATGGGACCCTCCATTCCTTTAAGAAGGGAATCCCCTAAGACAATCACTCTCCTCTTTTTCTTGACAGAGGATGTTTTTAGGGCCCTCCGAGGATGCTGGAGCCTAGGGAATGTAAATCTATAAGTTCTATTCAAAATTCTTTGAACTTTGTTTAATGCCTTTCTCTGAATTAGCTAGTTTCTTTTAATTTTTAGTTACAAGATTTTCCTCATCTTCTATCTCAAATGCTTTGCTTCAGACAGTAGGATTTTTAATTTTTAACATTGTTCTCTTTTGTATTTCAAAGTATTTGAAACTTTCTTATCTCAGTTATCATGGCCCTAGCCTTAGACATGCTTTTTTTTCAGATGCTCATCTTTTCATATCACGTATTTTGTAAGAGATTTTGTTTTAGTGTTTACTATACTATACCAATGAATGGAGTTTGTCTCTTTCATTTCAATCTGATAAGTAAACTAAAAAAAGTTTCGGAACATCTGTGCCACTTGCAAGTCTAGTATTTAATATCTTTCCACTTTTACCAACAACCAAGGCCGTTGTTGGTTTCTGTAGTGAACTGTATGAGCCATTCAGGCTAAGCTGAGGATCTAAAGAGAACATAGTCTTAAAAGCAGTGAATTTAGGTGGCTAACGTAAAATTTCTTAGTGTAACAAATCATAATACACTCCTGTGAAATGTGTTTTAAGAAGTGAGAAGTACTATTTAATCATGCATTGAACTTAGTATACTGGCTGACTTTTCAACTCTGACCTTGACTTAATTAGATGGCAAAATACTATTAATTAAACCACTTTTAAAAATTAAAAAAAAAATTCTTTATATGTTGCCTTCATGAAGATCATTTGAAGCAGTTGTAAAATTCCCTCTTCCATTTCTAAGCATTTATTCATAGAATGAATCCTGCTGAAGTCCCTGGGAGTAAGGGAATAAACCGCCTGGACCGTGAGGTAGGAGAGTTGCTGCTTTCCTTCTTACCGTAGCTCTGTCTTGCCTGGTATCCTGCTTTGTCTCTGTCATGTTCGTTAAGAAAATAAATTATTCTTTGTCTGTATGTTGTTAGTAGATCTAAATAACTCTTAGCAGATTAGTGAGACACCCATTTTCGTTGCAATGATCCTGCTGGTTAGATTCTACAGTATACTGAACATCCAACTATTTTATTATTTTTTATTATAATTTCAAAGTAATGCCCTAAATAACCAGTAGAAACTTTTCTAAATAAAGGTACAGATCTTGCTAATTCCAGTCTTCTGGAAGAATGGTTGTTTTCAGGCAGTCTAAAGTTTTAGTTTCTTCACAACTTGCATGCCTTCCTGGATACGTTTTTTTTGTTTTGTTTTGTTTTCATGGATTGGCAGTTCAAAATCTTGGATAGCTGCTCCATTTTGTTACAAAACCAACTAAGCAAAAATTACTCAGCAAGAAGGATTGAGATTAGTAATCCCCTGGTGTTCTGAGCAAAGTAAACTGATAGAGGAAAATAATTTCTCACTCCAGTAAAATGCCTCAGTTTTTCTAATTGCATTCTTTAGGCCTTTCTGGTCTAACACAATCACTGACTGTTGTGTGCGCCTTTTACTTCTGATGGACTTGCTGATTTTTTTTGACTTGCTCTCAGCTTCTGATAAACCCACCAACCCATGCCCTGGCTTCCTCTTTCTGATATGCAGAACACATGTCAGAACAACCGGCATAACTGGAAATGAAAAATAGTGAGAGAAACTGTAAGATGTAAGAAAGCAGAAGTACAAACACTAATTCAGAATGAGCTTTAGGATATTCAAGAGATATTTAGGATATCCTAAAGATGCAGTTGTCATGTAAATTAATTTTTTGTTGTCGTTAATATAAAATTCTTTGGGTTGTAGAAGATTCAATGAACACATGGCTGTTTCTAATTAGTGGTGGCTGTCACTAAAATGAATATGTTGCTGAGTGTTCAGTTTCTGGGAAACGTGGTTGAAACATGAGCAGCTCTCTCAATGCAGAGCTTGGAGTCAGATGTTTTCAGAGGGGATGTTCCCCATTAAGTAATGACAGAGAACCATACGGAACACATTACAAATTGAAATACTGATTGATGAAGTGCCTGTGGTCAGCTTTCTACAGAAATGAGAATTTCAAATGTATTATCACATCAGCATGGAACCGATCTCACGTAGAATCACATTCTGTTTTAATTTCTTTTTTGCTTCGCAGTCTTACACATGCTGTTCCAGATCACGTTTATAGTGAGCAGAACCTCAGACTGAAGGAAATAAAGCATCAGGTTTGAGCTCTGATATTTCATTTCAGCCCAGTTCACAGAAGACAAATAAGTCTGAGTTTGTTCACACAGCTGGTAAACTCTAAACTCTTTCTCTCCATAGCAAACTTCTCCCCTCCTTCCCAAGAGCTGGAAGAGGGAACTCGGAGATTGCTGGAGCATGCCAGTGTTGGGGAGGGAGAAGAGGGGTCACCTGGTAAGGCAGGGTGGGTCTGGCACAGGTATAGATTTCTAAGTTTAGAAGCTCTTCTTTGGCTTCCAAAAGTAGATGCTTTCCTTTTCCCACTTAGCTCTTTTGCAGGGTTTCAGTATGGAAAATAAACTGGGTCACGCTGACTCCAGGGCAAGATTGCTTGGTTTGTTTGCATTCAAGTTACTTATTAGTTTAACTTTTAAGTTCAGGTTTGTTTCAGATACTGTGACCTCTTCTGTTTTACACAGAAAGCAAACAGGGCTGGTCATATGAAAAGCGTATAGCTATTCACTCTGTACACGGACTACAAGTGAATGCATGTCTGAGTCACAGCCCATTTAAAGAAAAATATATTATCAAATGGTGAATTTAGAAACTTAGGTCAAAGTATCTAGCTCTTTTTTGCCAAACAGTTCTTAAATGGTGCTTCTGTAAAAGCCTGACCAGGAATAGACTTAGACACATATTTAGCAGTGTTACAAACACTTGAGTATTTCTGTTTCTGAGATCCCAGCATGAGATTATTACAGTGCTAAGGCACATCAGGTGTGAGAGCCAAGTCTTGCTTACACCTTCCCTAATGGAAACTCACTCAAGTGAATAGCATTACTTGGTTTACATTAGCACAGCTGAGGCCAAAAGTTGGACTGGGTCTTAAAAATTTGAACACAAGGGAAAGTAAAGTCAAATAATGTCAAAGTCTACTAATGCCTAGAAATGTGAGCAGTGGACTGGCTTTCAAATTAAAAACAAGGAGGGAGAAACATCAAGCATTCATGTAAAGCCTGTGGATTTTTCATAATCATTGGTGTCAGATAATCAGGCCCTGATTTTTCAGAATAGTTAAGAATGCCCAATCCTTAGCTGAGTTATCGTAAAAGTAAATCTTTGAGGCTTACAGCAAAAATTATAACAGTTTCCTTAGTCTTCTTAAATGCATGTGAGGGTTTTTTTTTTTTTCTCTCTTTTCTTGAGAATTAGATGTGGCAAACTAATTCCAGGGATCTGATTTCTGCCCCTCAGATTTCTGCAGATATTCTCGAAAATGCAGAACAAATTTACCTTGCTGATAAGCAATTTGTTAGTTTTCACTTTTTGTTTATTCATGGCAGAAATCTGTATTGGTCTGTATGCAAATAGTAATGTTTAAGTGCTTCATTAATTCAGAGGATAAATAAATTTAAAATAAGGAAATGTGTAAGCAGCTGTTCAAAAATATCAGATTTTAAGCTATCTGTAACCTTCATAATTATCTCAGTGTTCTTCCTCTGTTATTAAAAATATAATGCAGATTTTATAATGACAGTAATGACTATTAATTAGCCAATATTCTACTACCTTTCAGATATTTAAGTCATTAAACACTAGAAGTCGTTTTGATAGTGATGGTTAGTAATTGGTAACAGATACAGACTTTTAATGGAGCTGAAGGGCTTCATAACAGGTGAAAGGCTGAGAGAGCTGCAACCATCATTCAGATCACCTTCCTCATGCACAGAACCCTTACCATAAAAGAAGACCTTACCATTTTTCATGGATCTTCATACCAGAACCATGAGCTCTGCTGACAGGAAAGTCTGTTGGGATTGTATTTTAGGTACCGTGCAGAAATGAATGTTTGGGTTTAGATCGGGCATAGATTAGGAAAGACTCACTGAGCTGGTATCTGGTATGAGCTTCGGATCTCATGTAATCCTACTAGTCCTGGAGGATCAAATACTCTAGAGTCCTCACTGATTCTGCTCCCTTATCTTAAGATGAGTAATAAGACTAATCCTTATCTAGGCAGAAGAGCAGCTCAGATAAGGAGTGGGAAATGCTGACAACATTTTCTCAATTTTTTTGTGAATCTCTAGTGAAATGTTGGTGTGGGGCATTCCCATAGTACACTGTTTGGCCTGGGATAGATGATTGAGGCTTTGGTGCCAGAAAGATAGTACTGGACCGAGTGCCTACTAATGGGTACAAAACCACATTTCTGACACTGTAGCCAGAAGATGGGGTTTGTGACTTCTAGACTTGTTCTACTATGGCATGAAGCAATGACACGGTCCCCTGGCTCCTGAAGCTGCTCCAGGCCGGTCCTGCAAGCACCTGGCCATGCATTTGAGCTGCTCTCCTGAGCCGGAGCCAGCATTGGTGTGAATATGCAGTCGACAAATGTGCAGCTGAACAGATATTAACCAAATAAGTTATCTGCAGGCTGAGGTTGCCTATTTTCTTTTAGGAACTAAGCAACATAAAACGGCTATATTAGATCAATGAAGCAGCAGTTTTCCCGTGGATAAGATAAATTAATTCCTCCTTCTCCCTTCACTGAAAGTTTCTAAGCTTCTAGTGGGTTATAAATCAGGGAATTAAGAATATATTTATTATTGAATTTATATTTTCCTCTACTCTGTTCTTGCATACATGAAGATAACAGCATAGTTTTGTCTCAAATAAAAATTCTCAGGCAGCGTTATATGTATGGCTATAGCTCTTGCTACCATTTTCCACAGGTATGGATTATGGAGCAAGATGACTTGCCAATATAATCACCACTATTACTAATTTCTATTTTCTTTCTTTTTCTATTGTATCTTCGGAATGGCTTTGTTCAGTTCTGTTCTTTTGAGGAGGATTTCTCTATCTTTCAACTTGCCAATTCTTATACATTTTGTCAGCATTAAAAAGAATATTTTTAAAATGTTCAAGTAACTTAAGACCCTCTCTCTTTCTCAAATGTGATGTGGTGCTCACATATGGGCCTGGAAGTGTTATTACCTGCCAAAATTGTAATGAAAGTGGTGTGATATAGGCATCTGAGTCTGCTGAGACCCATGGTCTCCTATAGAAGTTCTGGCACTAGTACAACCATTTACATTACTGGTATATGTTTTTATTGAAAAATAATTGTATTTTATTGTATCCCAGTACAACCACATTCGTAGATATAAAGACATCGTATGTTGTTGCTTCCTTATACTGCCATTTCCTTTCTAGATTGAAATAGATGATACTGTTAAGAGTACCAGCATACCTGCATCAATATTAAATACCATATTAACTATACCTGACATCTTACTGAAAGTTGTGACATAGGCCCCTAAGTGCTAGTCTGTTTTGAAACCAAGATTTAAGATCTAATTCCTCAAGACTTCTTTGCTTTCTTTTTAGAGTGGGCCTTTTTGTCTCTTTGGCTCTCTTGAAAGTTTTTATAGTTAGGTTTATGCTGCCAATTCAGATCAGAATTCTAACTTTGGGTAGGACTTTGGATATTATTTCTGTCTCACAATAATCATTTGACAAGCATTAGGAACTGTGTGAATGAAGGGTGAGGCTCAAAGTTTTTGGAGCAAAAGTAGCTCTCACAAGAGATCGGTTCATGCTGATGTTGTACTTTTATGGGGCTTGTTTTGAGCTTCCTTAGAGTTTCTGGAGCAGTCATTGGAGAACTAAACAACATAGCTGCATAAAAGTAAACAATTGCTTTTAGATGTAGTGGGCAGATCAGATTGCATGAGTTCTAAGAATGTACAAAATTAAGTCAGCTTTATTTAGCAACAGAACAGTTACTGCACAGTGGTAACAGCCCACGTGACTTGTCCTCAGTGTCACTAGCCAGAGATCATAAAGCAAAGGTAGGACTTATTTTTCTCAGGGCCACTTGGCTCCCAAGAGAACTGAAACAAGAGGGCCCTTCTGAGTCCCACAGCAAGAGCATGTTTTTCTGAAAGTGCTCTCTTATTCTCTCTTGCTTACTTTAAAGCATACTTTTCACACAAATTAATCAGCATGTTTTTTAGTCATTTCTCATCCACTGCTGAGGCAAATTAGACTTGCTGATGTTGTTTTGGCCTAACCCTGAAGCAGCATGAAAAGAATGACCCAGAGAGAGAGAGAGCGAGCATGTTCTGCTTGGCTCTTCTTCCATGTCTTCTCTGGCCCATTCAACAAAAAAATGAGTTCAATTGGCCTGAAAGGCACTGGGAGATTGAAAACCTCTCTGTAGTACCTTAAAGAATCAAAATTACTTAATTAATGTGGAGGCCATTATGTGCAGTTACCATATGAATGAGTAAGTGGACTGCCTGAGTTACAGAGGAGGAAAGAGGAGAGGATATCTGAGGTCAGACTTGTCAGGGTAAAGGAATCCTAAACAATGAGGGCATTGGTTTAAGATTTGAGGAAGAATTTGAAAAAAAAAGCCCTGAGACTGAAATTAAATGAAGCATGGGAGAGTATTAGTGGAGATTAGCAGTGCTGTGAAGGAACCCAGAGCACACTGCCAATCGCCCCTAAGCGCAGGCAGCTTTAACTGGGCTGCTGCAGACAGGAATTAGGCAGTATGCTACTGGAGTTTGACTGAAAAGTATTTTCTTGAGCAATGTTAAAGAGTTTCTTTTCCACATTCTCTCTCTTTCATTGACTTCTGAAAGTGAACATGCTCATTTCAGCTGCATTGGGTTTTGTTGGAGTTTTTTTTGTTGGTTTTCTTTTTTTTTTTTTTTTCCCCAGGCAGACTTATGAAAGAAGCATTAAAAACAGTCAAGATTTTAAAATACACTCTGGCACTCTCAGTGAAAATGTGAGATTCCCTTAGTAGCACAAGGTTGTCATCACGAATGTACGTACTACTTCAAACGAGAAGAGGACAAAGCCTCGTGAAACTAAAGAAATTAATGGCTGTGTTTATAGTTGAAGATGGTGAAGAGATTGATGAGATGCATTCACTCACATATAGAGTGAAAGAGATGGATATTGGTTTAGTGAAAACCACTAGGTAATTTTTCTGAAATATGAATGCTTACAGTGATTTAATTTTTTTTAGAGTATTTGAGGCCATTTCAAAACTTTTCTCTCCAGTTTGTCATCTTAGACCTAATTTTGAGAAAGCAGTACCTGTGATAGAACAAACATCCATAGGCGAAGAACCAGCTGAAGGCAGTAATGTTTTGGAAGATGTTGGCTCCTGTACTTAGTTTCTTGGCTTTGGTTTCATTTGCTGTCTTTCTGAAACTGTATTAACGTACAAGATCTGGAATGAAAATCCCAACTGCTGGACATTAGTTCCTACCACTTACTTTTCCTACCAGCTATAAACAGAATTTTTGCTAAAAGCATGGGGAGAGAAAGTGAATCATCTCTCTGAAAATACTTTTATTGTGTTTAAGATTTTCAGGTGACAGTGGACTAGATCTTGGAAAAATATTTGCAAAGCTAGCCACGGAATCCCAAGGTGAGACCTGCCAGAGTCTGTAGGAAGTCAAGGATCATACTTAGACTATGTCCTTCAGCTACAACTATTGACTCTGATCGACTGCATAGATTGGTAAAGCCTAACAGCCTTGGACAATAGTCATTCAGTGTTTTGGTGTTAAATGCTACTATATTGTGATACCCAGTTGCTGGTTGTATGAGAATAATCAAAGGTATCCAACTTTGGAAAGCTGCATAGTGTCTCTCTCTACATTTTTATTTCTAAAGACTGCAGGTAATCTTGTGTTTTACAACTGTAATTCTTAGTCACTGGAGCTTAGCCTTCCAAGGCAGCTCCTGCACGCCTCTGAGGTGCCAAGGGAACTCACATGCCTAAACTGCCTCTGAGGAATGGACTGAAATGCTTATGTTGCCTTGTTAAAAGGGATACTTAAAACTTCACTGGTTTATGTCCCTAAAAAAAAAAATTTAGGTGCTTCTGAGAAGTGGGTGAGGGTGGAGCCCTGACTGTTAATAATCTTAATAGTTTTCAAGACCAAACACCAAAACTGGAGCCTGGCTGCTGTTTTAAATTGGAGTGAATTAGTGGAATCCACACAAATGGTGCTTCATTGCATTTCAGAAGCAGATTGGGTGACATTTTCCAATGTTCCCTCTGCAACAATTGTTTCATTCCTCTGCAAAAGAACAATTTAAGTAATTGAATTTTCCCTCAGGATAGGAAAAATTACCCCCCTCCCAGCCCTTTCTTTTCTATTTTCGCTTCTATTAATTTAATTGAAACCAAAATTGTTTGGAATATTAAATACCATGGGAGGCCTCCCATTACTAAGGACAGAGCTGTGTGGGAAATACTTTTCTAACCTGCAAAACTTTTGTGTTTTCCTAAACATTCCTGTTCTGCTCTGAGATAAAACCAGACCCCTTTAAAGGCAGGACTATGTGTGCTTGTGTTTATGTATGAGTCTTAGCATTATGAGAGAGGTATGTAACCCCCCCAGAAGTTTCAACTTCAAAATACATTTTTTTTTTTCCCTGCCCAAAGAAACGAAAATGTTGCCAAAGAAAGTGAATTGTTCCATACTTACATTCTCTACCCAGAGCTTGAGCAGGCTTGCTAGCAGGGCATTGCTTTTTGGCTAAGTGCTCTACAGGTCAATATGAAGGCCATCAGAAGTCTGAAATTAGTAGGAACCAGCCCTCTCCCCAAACACTTAGCCAGACTGCCTCTAAAACATACCTTGCAGTCCTGGTAGAGCAAGAATTAAATTTGCTTTTGAAAGCCATGTGTCTTTAGAAGACTTGTGACTCTCTAGGCACCAGTTCTATAGTTGTCATGCAAAGCTTCACCAGTAGTTTTCCAAGCTAAGCCTGAAACTAACGCGTTTCACCTGTCCTAACAGAGTGTACATAAGTGGCTTAGCTGGACTTTGCAGTGAAGCAAAGAAGATGTGTTCCAGCAGTCGGCTACAGGCCTGGCTGGGAGGCATAACTACCTGTTGTGCCAGAGATGAGGCCAGTCCCTGACGGCATACAAATTTGGGCACAGACGAAACAGGTCAGGAAGCCCTCCAAGGCAAAACTCTTGACCAAACCTGTTGAGTGTTTCTGCGTTTTTGTTTTTAACCACATTAAAAAGAAAATGTCACCATATAAATGAGAAGCAGGGATGAAGCTAAGTTTTTTTCTTCTTAACTCTAGAGTTAAAAAAGCTGACAGGGGAATTGCACACCCTCTAAACAGTCTGTATTTCTTCTGGTAACAAAAACATATGTGATGCTCCTCCTAATTCTGAATTGACCATGTAGTTACTCAACATATCCTCCTGCACTGCAGCACTGGTTGCTCAACATATGGCCTAAATAGAGTTCCCAGCTGAGTGTGACTTTCTGTTAATGTGATGTATAATGACCAAGTTTTGCCAAGTATTAATCTGATCAGCACTGGAGGACTTGTTTAGTTAAGAATGCTTTTTCTACTAAAAATGTTGCAGGCAACATATTCCTGAACAGTAAACTATCCCCATTTCTCCACTTCCATCTGAATAAAACACAATAACTTTTTATTGAAAGATTTTTGTGTTACTTCAAACAGACTTTAATCCTGACACTGCTTCTTAATGAAATCTAATTACAGAAATGTGATTTCGTTTTAAGAAGTATTTCTCTGTCCTTGCCAGTTCATAGTAATTAAAAATCCTTTGCCTCAGAGCTCCCATAGAAGAGAGACTCATATTACTTAAACTTTCAAGTCTTCTTTTTCATGTGTGAACCACAAATATATTAACTTCCAATGATTCACAAATTAAGCTAATAAAAATAAAGGCAGGGAGGCTGGTAGCTTCATACTTTCTAAGAGTCTGCGAAGGGTTTTTCTTATTTAAAGAAACAGAAGAACAGCTGAAGTCTCAAGAAAAAATGAGCGATGCATAAGATCAAAACTACATAGTTCTTTTAAAAGATTCTGAATAACTAATCCATTATTAAGACCCTTTTTTTAATTGCTGGTGCTCCTTCTAATTGGTTAAACTACTTAAGGAAGTATTTCACTGCAATCATTAGCATAGAAAGCCTGATTGTTTATGCCTTTTGATCATTGATGCTATCAGGGAAGAAGTTGGATTTTAATATTCTTGAGAAGGATGAGTAGGGTTCTGACTGCCATCCAGGCTTCTTGGTTGTAACAAGATATCTCTAAGATCCTGAAGTTGCATATAGATATCATCTTATTTCCTCTCATCAGATGTCTTTATAATAAATGCCCTTTTTGTACCATTTATTATATGCTATGCAGTTAGCTCCTTAGGAATCAAATGACCGAGAAGCAAGGGAGAGAGAACACATGCTCCTTTTTATAGTCTGTATGGACTATATTGTGCTCTGGAGATAAATACTAGCTTTGGGATTTTTAATTAAGTATCTGACTTTCTATGATTTGGTGTCAGTGATTGTAGAGGCTAAATCATCTGCCATCTGCATTTTATCTGTTCATATTTGACCTATGCCAACAAGGTGTACCAAAGCAGAGATAATGAGGTATTTATGCAAAGAAATGTAAAATGTATCACCTAGTTTTGGTATGGCAAGTTTACCAGAATTTTGTTTTGCTCTGAAAACTGAGAAGGAATCCTCTCAGGTGAAGCTTTCCTACATTTCTTGTGCTTCTGGACTTGTGACCCTGTTGCTTTACTGAGTTTTGCTTTTGGGTCTTTCAAATCAGCCCAGAGGTGAGATGTGCACCACGAAGAATGTCAAATTAAATGCTGTCTGGTCTGAGGATGAAGTGAAAAGTACCTGAAGTAGTCCATGGCATTTGTCATGGGTTGAATTCACTCTTGACATTAATAGGTATCCCGATAGTACTCGGTCCATAGTGACATCTGGTAGTAGAAATCAAAGCAGCAGCAAATTGCTTAGAAACCATAATTGTGATGTCAGGGATATGTAGTTGTAACTTTTCTAGACTGAAACCTGTGAGAACTTCATACTAAAGGAATCCATTAGGAGTGTACACGTGAAGCTGAGATTTTGATCTAGAAAGAAACGGTACCAGTTGTACAGTTGCTGCCTGGGATAGTGGCCAATAGTAAAGCTGATTTTTAAAAGTCTGTCAAAGCTAGCATCAAAACATTCTTTGTTAGGTAGGTAGACAGGGGTATTTTATGTTAATCTTCTTTAGAGTGAGGCTAGAAAGCAGTTTTTAAAAACACAATTTACTGAATTCAAAACCATGTTTTGTGAATCATTAACTCGCATTGTGCTCATAGGTAGGCTCTATTATTTGGGCTGACTTTCAAAATGCTGATGGGAGCACACCCACATAAGTGGAGCTGAGTGAATAATCAAACAGCAAATAATTTATCTGATACATTTTGGTTAGGTTGAGGAAGTTCGTGAGAAAATTGATTTGAGGGCTAATATTTTACACTGATGAGCAACTACCAGGCCCTGGAAATAAAAGCTGTGCTGTCTAGCTGCTCTCTGCCTACATGTGTGCATATGCAGGTCTGGCATGCAGGCAGGCAGATGCAAACGAAACCTTCAGTTCTGGAAAGCCACGTCTGTCACTCTCCCCCTCCCCCAAACCCTGCTTTCTGCTGATATGTTTGCCAGTAAAACCAACCCTGTGAACATTTGCAGACACCAGTCGTTAAAACAGGCCAGGCACGGCAACAGTTAATGATTGATGAAAAAATATTGAGTCACAGAAAAGACATTCCCCTCCCCATCCTGTCTCCCTGGAAGCATTTAACTGGGAAGGAAAATAATTTAGTTATAACAACAGTTACAGTTTAGATGATGAATGTTTAATCTAGGCAAAACTCACAAATTCAGTTCCTTTTTTCAGCTTACAAAGATTTTATAATGTCTCTTGGAGATTTCTTTTTAAAAGGTCTTTGGATCACTGTAACCTATTTGCATAAAAAAGTTCAGGAACAGTCTTTCAGTTTCCAGTCATGGCCACTGCAATTTAGAGCATAAAGGAAAAGAAACGTGAGGGAGGCTGTTTCAGAATGAAAGGCGCAATGGCTGCCCACTCTCAGCTATTTAGTCAGAAGTCCTGTTTGACACTGTCCTGAGTTACAGGAATTCTTCATTTAGCAGCCTGTTGTCCGCTCCATGTATGTGGAAAGCTCCTGTCAGCAATCACAGGAGAAGAGACAGTTTCATGAGGTGAGAGGGAGGTTAACCCTAATTATAAATGTATTATACTAGCCTTTTATTTTAAATTGTTCTGCTCACATGCATGAATCATTCAATATGCTACATGACTCTGTACCAGAGGTGTAAACTTATGTGGCAAAGAGGAAATTCCTAACTCAGGGAAGTGTCTATGATATTTATTCATATAAAGTTCCCGTACTCATCAGAACAAAGGATAATGCTTAACTTGCTGACTACTCTCTCTGGTCCACAATTCAGTAATGTACAGAGAAATAGATGCATACGCTGCACACTTAGCGGAGTGGGATTAAAGTATAATATCTAAAGCATTTGGGCAGTTCTCTCTGCTCTCGGATGCATCAGTTATTTAATAGGAATAAATATTATTTATATAGATGAGAAGATGTTAGAAATCTCTCCTACACTTTAAAAAAAAAAATTTGTGGGCCTGAAAATTTTCTTCAGAGTATATTGTCTGACCTAAAATGATTCTCTCTCACCATACAAGCCCTGTTTCAGAAGTATCACAGGCTGTCACTTATTCCTAAATTCTCCTTTCAGAGCGGAGTATACGCATGTCTCCGTGTGCTTCAGTACTGGAAAGCCCTAGTTCTGAGTGGGATCCATAATTAACACTACTACAACTGTTTCTTAACAGTTTTCTGTGCAAGGAAACCCAAACACTGACTTTAATTCACTCTTGATCTCTGTGCCTAAATTAAGAGCTATCATTAATTTCGATCCAAACTGAACATGGTTATCATACTCTTATCAATGATTTCCACACAGTAACAGCTCTCCACTACTTTCCTGGTAAACCTCATAGATAACTTTCCCGTTTCTTTATTTTTTCTCAAAGAGGAAGAAGTTAAAAGGAGTTCTTCAGAATAAACTTTGGACTTCTACACAGTCTAAAGGATTACAGTTTCAAATGGTAAAAATTATTTGTCCTTTCATAATCTAGCATGAAGAGGCAGTTTACCTGTCCAGTTCACTTTTTATAAAAAAGCAAGCCAGATGGCAGATATGTTAGCTGGAGGAAACACAATGGTCTGAAGATTTGCAGAGTGTGTCCTGCCCATAAAGCTCTCCTAAAGGAGCAGATATGGTACCTTAAAAGGCAGCATATGAATTTTGTGAACTTGATAGGCTTCTTCGTTTAACTGAAGGAAATTATTTAGCTAAATTGCAACTTTTCTGGCTAACAGAGCTGCAGCTATCACGCAAGAATCTCTGCCTAATGGTTGTTTAAAGTAGATGTTGAACTGTACGAGGTCCAACACACAAAACAGAGACTGTGCCTGTAACTCTTCCTATTTAACAAATTACAAAACAACCCAACTACAATCACCTTCAAAATAATTCCCTTCTGAGTTGACACACAATTGCATACAATGATGCCCATGTTCGAAGCAATTCCGCACATCATTTTCAGAAAGGCTGTTTAGGTCCTTTTTTTTTTACTTGATCTTTGGGATCTCTTCACCGTAAACCTCAGTCAATTATTGAAAAGTTTCTGTCATAGATTTCTCTGGTTTCACAAGAAACTTGATATTAACTCTGTGTTTATTCTTGCACACCAACATTTTCTAACTGAGGCTAAGAAAATGTCTATATTTTAATATGCGTCCACTCATACAGAGTGTAGCTTTCGAGCTGAGCCTACTCTCACTGTGATGTTCTATAACCACCTCTTTATCTCTCTCCTCCCACTTTTGGCTCCCAAGTTACAGAGTTAGTCTCTTTTTTTTTTTTTTTTTTTGGTGATGGACTTTATTATAGTCTTATTTCAATGAGGTTTTTGTTTTTAAGAAATAGTGGTTAGACAGTGGTTACATTCTGTACCATTATATTTATCACAAATTTAACTTTGGCTTAATCAAATTTTCATAGTCTCATAGGGCTTATGGTGACTTATGCTGCTTTATATTCTGTGATTAGTAACAGACAATAATATGTAATATGGGTCTTAGAAACTAGCCTGGAACCACCAACTTCTATTCAGGCACTTTTGAGTGGTCTCATAGATGAGTTGGTTCAATAGAAAACCAGTCATGAGTTGCATTTAACAAACTGACATTTTAAAAATGATCCTTTCCTCTTGACTGACTGCTTGGTCATATCTGTTTGGCTACATCCTTGTAATCAAATGAAACTGATAGATCGAATATTTGCGATGAATAATTCAAACCCCTTTGATTTCACCAGCTCTTTACTTTCCCCAAAAATTTCCAAGTGATTTAAAGCAATAGATTTATTCCATTGCATTGTTTAGCAACACAAATACATCAATACCAAGCTGAAATGGTTATTTTTTAGGAGGACTGTGACAGTTGAAAGTACCTGATTAATCTTTTAAGTGGGTATCCTGATTTCATTCTGGATGAAGAAATTAAATTTGAGACTATATTTTGAGTTAAATGTGAGGCTTAAAAATTAGCAGGGATAGTTGAGAGTTCTGGTTAATATCAGCATTTTTAAAAGGTCTGCACCAGTTCTTTTCAAACAAGTCACAGCTAAAATTATTATCATGTTCTTTGCTCTTCTATTACATCTTTTCCATCTCTCTGAGTGTACTAAGGATAGGCTGACGGTTGCATTTCATTTTGCATTGCATTTCCACATCTCCTAAAATATGCTATTGTCTGCTTCCCCTGAAAGATATGCAGAAGAATCCCATGTCTTCTTTCTGGTCTGTTGACATATTTAATAGATAGGCTTCATCACCAAAAATATTTTTCTGTTTACAGATTCAAGGTATAAAACACAATGCACAAATTACTACCCATAAAATAAATTTGGGCTTGTACACTGTATAATTAACTCCAGGAGTTCCAAATTACTTATTGTACTAATTACATATAAAGAAGCTAATTATATGGCTAGAGTTGCTTGTCAGTGCTTGAGTAAGTTCACAAAGCACAGAACCTCCTTTATCTATACCATGACTCTATATCTATCAATCTACTGAGGTTTCATGATTCAGAAGCAACTTTTCCTAAGGTCAAAACAGGTCACCAGAGTATCCTCAGAGAGTTAGTTGTGGCTTTTTCATATCCTGACTCAGCTAGGTTTCTGATTCTAGGTTCAGGATTGCAACTTCCTTTGTTTCCCTGATTAGACCATGGTAGTTGCAAAAGACTAGTGCAAAAGTATACATGGGAGAACCACATTTTCCATATAAATTCATTGCAGCCACTGAGGTAGTCCTGATACTAGTGAATTGCAATAGAAATTTGGATAGTTTCTGTTACTAAAATAATGGAGTGGTATGCAGAGAACAAATATGAAAGTCAGTATTTTCAATAGGATATCATGATTAAACTGAAAAAAAAAATACACAACATTTCAGGTGATAATTGTCCCTTTTATTTTCTAAACAATGTTTAGCCAGGTTACTGTCTTGGATCTGAATATCACAACACTTAAAGTGAGACAACAAACAACTGCAGGAATGCCCAGATCAAAGTGAAAGAGCAAATATATACCTTTGTGCATACCTCCTTGATCTCAACACCACAGAATCTAAGCATCTTAATATTATCTAAAACTACCCCTCCTTTCCAAATTTCACCCCAAAGTTGAAAACTTTGCAAAGAGATGAATTGTAGAAAGTTCTTGCCTCTTACTATCATTGCAGTCCTGTACCTGTTCAGTATCTCTGATCTACACTTTACTCACGGAGAATGAAACTCTGATATAGAGCTTCCTCTTATAGAGTAGGGTGCATATCTAAAGCAAAGATAATTGTAGTGAGCAATATGTATTTTCTTCAGAAGAATAGTGGTACTCTTGGTGGAAAGTAATCACTACAAAAAGAAGCAGCAGGTTGGAGAGATGTATAAAGGAGGAGAACTCTTGAATTGTTCAGCCTGTGTTCAAGTTAATTTCCCCAAGCATTGAAATGCATTTATGTAATGTTTGCTGGGTGTTGACTCACTGTATCACATGTCTAGTATGCTCAAGTGGTCATCCCTGTGTTTGGGCAACTGATTTTTAGAAACTTCTTTAAGACCTAATGATCTGGGCCCTCAACCCTATGACCCCACAGGGGAAGACAGGATTACCTAAATGAAGTTTGAATAAATAGCAAGTAAATGTGCAAGACTAGGGGCCATCAATGATGCAATTCCTTTCTCCTAAAAAAACCCGGCATCATTGTGCGAGCATTAGAATTCTGTGATTGAAAACACTTGTAAGGCGGTGCTAGCATGTTGCTGTTTGCATCCAAACAATAATCAAGATCTCACACAGTGACGATTTGTTGTCAGCTATTTTTCCTGCACTAAACAAGTCTGTCACTAGCAGTCCACAGCTAATTAACTCAAGTATCTGGCATGGGAATCTACGTTATAGCTATCAGCAGAATATCCACAGAACTGAAATAGCTGGCCAATTGGACTGATGCTCTAGGGAGATGAAGAGTGTCTCCTTGAGGCAGAAAAGAAGAAAGACGGATGCTGATAAACAGAATTTCCACTCTCCTATCCACCCAACCACCTTCCCCCCCCCTCAAGAAATTTGAAAAAAAACATTTTCTGTACTCACTGAGCTGAATTCATTCACTCTCTGAGCTGAATGCTTCAGACAGAATATTGGTCACTTGTCCTTTTAATTCCTTATTACTTTCTCTCTTTCTTTTTCAACAATTCTGGTTTACCTTTAGCCTGTTCTAACACACAGAACTGGATTCTGGCATCAGTTTGCTGTTAATATCTGCCTAGGTTCCTTGATGAGGCAAGATTGTGGGATGCCTTGCTCTTCAAACACTTTTTGGTGCTCCCTCAGGGTACTGCTGGCATCACGTGCTCATAGGGCAATCAGGATTCACTAATAGCAAAAGTTTTAGGAATTCAGCACAGTTGTTGAAGCATTGAAGTAGACTGGAAGAGTTGAGTCGTCCAAGATGAAAAGCTAACGAAAACATATTGAATGAAGACGACATTAATGTTTTAACAGCTTGTCAAGGGGCACGCATTTCAAATTTGTTTTTCTGTATGTCTTACAGAATTAGAAGATCATCCGGTTTTCTATCACTACCACCAATTTCAAGCAGAGCTGTGAATTCTCAGTCCGGTTAAGAGTGGAGTCTGAGTTGTCTTCTAAGCAGGGAAAAATTCTGCAGTGGTATTCTCTTGCCACTGTAAGAGTGAAAGTTAATTTTTCTTTTTTTTTTTTTTTTAAAAAAAAAAGATGTGATCACGTGCCTCATAATAAGCAAGGAATACATATAGTTAGGCCTATGCAGAAAGCTTAGTTTAGTAATGTAGGCAGGTCCCAGGAGAGCTAATGGAGACATATAGTTTTTAATTAAAGTAAATTAGATCCCTTCTGAGCAGACAGGCAAGAACTGTTGGGTTCATACCTATTAAGGAATTTCAAAATTTGGCTTACAGTGTCGTATTTACACACCAAAATCAAATACTTCTGAGCACTATAGAGAGTGGCTTTACTCAATAAGAGGCTCTTGAGAATCACAGGTCAGCCAGGAAATATGCAGAAGAGAGGGCTGCTTCTGAAAATTTGCCACTTTGCTAAGTGTGTCTCTGCAAAGTCAGGTGTTTCTCACCAAAGTTGTGATGCAGTGATCTGTTCCCATCAATCTTTTGTATAGCAGATGCTAGCAAAGACTAAGAGTTCGAAAGACGTTTCTTACCTTCCTAGCCAAAAGTGTTAGAGATGAATAATTCTGTTGAAATTGAATTTATTGTGTGAAGAGGGAACACAAGATTCATTAACTTCCAAGAGAGTATCAGCAGAGGGATGATGACTCCCCAGTCCTACTAGGGACATACTGTCTTGTAGCAAGGGAAGCCTGAATAGCTGTTTAAATCAGTAATGAGTATATCCCCAGTTATAATATGTTTGGCTAAGTTAAGAAATCTGGTTTGGGGCTTAGACCACTCCTCAGTTCTTAAGGAAAGATTCTACACTGTGCTTCAAAAACACCATTACAGCAAACAACATATCCACTTGATGTCAGTTGGACTAACTCCAGTAACAATAATGTAACTGCAGCAGCAGCAATAAGCTTATCTCAAGATCTGAGCATATTTTGTTGAAATCAGTGCAATGGTAAGCTAGAAGGGAAGAGAGTTAGTCCCTCCTTTGCCTACTCTTCAGCTTTTCACCCACTCCAGGTGGTCTGGAATTGATAGCCCCCAGACATCTGGTGTAAACTCTGTATGATATGGGCCTGATTCATTAAGACCAGTCCAGTTTTCCTTTAAAAGAAGCTGGATGGAAATGGTTATGTTAAGTTGTACCTTTGACAAGTCAGAAATAGATGTGAAGCTGCTTTACACATTCACCCTGTCCAAACTCAAAATTATCTCAGCTTCTTGGCCAAATTCAAACAATGACTAAACCAAGAAGTGGGGGGGAAGACCAAAATGAAAATAAACCACCATAAACTTGAACTCGTTTTGTCTTGCCGCTGTTTAATTGGAGGTTGACATGAAAATTTAGTTGTACATCTGTGGCAGTGTTAAATTACATTTATTAAGAAATAACTTTTGCAGCAATGTGTAAACTTTCTCTTGTTCACTTTCACACTGAGCTGTAAGGTCTCACAACAGCATTCTTTTCCAAGTTGATGCCATGCAATCTGAGCATTAAACTTCTAGTGAATTTCTGCTTCTGCTGGGCCTTCCATGGTATTTTCATTTTCTTGTTTTTATTTCCCAAGCATTGTTTTCATCCTGCCTTCAGTCATTAATTGTTCTTCATTTAATCCACTATAGGAAAGTGGCAAATGAGACTGGCACTGAAGTTATGCCTGATGGTGATTCCCAGCATTTTTTAATGTCATAATAGCACCAGAGGATAGATTGAAAATGTAGTTCATCTTTGTAACATAGTATGTATCTGTGAGCTACCTGGAAAGCGATCATGAGTAAGTCCACACTAGGTGCAGGTCAAATCTGCATGAAGTTAAAGGAAGTTAGTTATGTGGAGTCTGTCAGTTGCATGTGTCAAACCTGAAATGATCATGTTCAACAAAGCCTGGCATGCAGTTATATTTTATAGGATTTTTTTTGTGAGAGGAAACTTATAAAAACAACAACAAAAAGAAATGTTGCATGAAACAGTGATTTTAGAAGGTCCTGTGGTTCCCATTTGCCCCTGATTGCTCTCTCCATTGTACATGTCATAGCGTATACATTTAAAAGTTCCTAACTAGATTCTGAAAATCCACGTATAAGACAGGCAAAAGCCTCTCCTATAGATGCAGGTGGCCCAAAACTCTGAGGCACATACTCCTCTGAAAGAGATACCGCCCAGTTTCAGACCAGCCACATTTGGTGACTATCAGGGCTAGGTCTATTAAAGCCTCCAAGTATCTTTAGCAATTGCATATCCTGTCCAGTGTAGATGTAATTTGAGTCAGTCATGAGACATCCTGTGTGCATTATGAAACTACACAAAGGTTCAGGTCAATGTGCACATCAGGGTAGTACGTGCAGGCACGCCTTAATGCATGTCTGTGTCTAGAGACATATTGTGAAGTGTCTTCAATAAGAAGGCTCCACCAACATTTTTGCATATTATGTTAAGTTCTCTATCAGGTTGCTGAACAATTTAATAAGTTGTTTTCAAGATGACATAACCATTCTGCAAAGTGCCACATACTTAATTGCTTAATGCTAAAGAAAGCAAGATGAGGGTATTTCAGCAAAAAAAAAGAGATTCGTATTTTATTTTATTCAAAATTTGATTCCTGTCACAAAGTGTATTCTGGTACTTTGCTGAAAGAACAATTTTGTCAGATTCCCCACATTTTCCAGGAAAAGATACTCTAAAATATGTTGTTAATTTCACCCAGAGAGAGAAAAATAAAATTGGTTAGAACAAAGATGAAACAGCATGATGCTTCTGTGAACCTATGATTGTCGTTGTATTTGCAGTGTGTCATTGCATGTACATAAGTACATTGCAGTAACTCCAAGAGTTAAGAGATCATGATCCAACGTGTGTCTACATCTTTTATATCTCTGCACTCAGGTTTCTGCAAATGCAGGGCTCCAAATAGATGAGCTGAATCAATGAGTTTATTCATTAAAAAACAAAGCAAATGCTAATTCAAGAGTTCCTGTATTCTGCAGTTACAGAACACGGACAAATGGCTATGCCCTTGTCTAGCTAACTTGATTGTGTCTAGTGCTTATTAGTGTTTTAACCATGACTCCTCAAAAGGAGCAGAATGCATAGTTCCGTATGTTAACTACTCCTTAGGGGAAAATGACTGTGCTGAGCAAAAATAGTGCTGGTGTGGCCCTAGGAGTCAGACGTGTTGCAGTCTCAGCAACAGCACAAGAAAGTCAGTGGGAGTGCAGGCAGTTTAAATATAGGAAAAAGCTAATTGCCAGTAATCATGTGATTACCTACAACTACTTAATATAGCTTTAAAATTAAAAATTAAAAATATACTGCGTTCAAGCACTGATATATCACCTTGGCATAAGGATGTACTTTTGGCAGAAATCTACAGTAAACATAAAGTGAATGGAAAGCTACTACCTTAAGGAGCTATCAGTCTTGGGTTTATTACCAGATGCAATTAGACAAGGAAACAAACAAACAGATAGGAGCTGAAACAGAGAAGGACGTGGGAAAAATAGTGCAAACATGCTTTTTCATGGATGTGCAGTGCACACAATATAACAGTGAGCAAGGGGGCTCTGGGAGTCTCCTGCTTCATGCTGTGGCTTGTTTAGGCACAACTCTCACAGACTTCAGAAAGAATTTTAACTTAAACAGAACTAAGGAGAAGAAATTTGGGATTGTCACAAAATGACGGTCATGTATGTATAAATGAATAGATGTGCCTCACACTATGCTGGCTTAGTTTTACAAAGAAAAACTAAGCTTAGGAGAAACAAAACAACAGCTTTTTGTAATTATGTATCCTTTTGATTTAGCTTGAGCCTTCCCCTTTCCTTCCTTTACCTTCCGCTTCTCCTCCCAAAATAATAACACATTTTGCCAATAATTTTAAGGAAGTCTCTGTGGGATAGTTGGAATTCAGGGAGAGAGGGCTCATGGAGTTTCATCACATTCTTCTTTCTCCTGCTTCCCTCCCTCCTAACCCTCACCCCCCCCTCGATTTTCTGCGTGTGATTTCTTTCTTTGGCTTATTGCACAACATGGAGGTGGTGAGGCAAAAATAGAAGTTAATGGTACTACCACTGTTTGTATCTATTAGAGTTTACATGTGAAATAAAGGTATTTTGGAAAAGAACCAGACTGGCCAGTAAAACCTTTCACCCTCGTAAACTGTACATTTGTTTTGACTTTGGCTTAGATCCCAGAACTTGTCACGATCTGTATTATAAAGCTGTAGTTCAATTCTGCTCAGTTAAAAAAAAAAAAAAAAAAAAAGAACAGCAGAAAAAAGAAAGCAAGAGAGCTAGAAGGAAAGAATAAAGAAAAGCTTTTGTTCATTTTGAATGCTTTTCAAATTCTGGAGAAAATATACTAGAAAATGTATATTAGCCAGATAACTTGTCAGCATCAATCATCAGAAAATAAATGAAATTTATCTAAAATTTGCAAAAATTATACATCTCCTCCTTAAAATAGTCCAAGACTGACTAATAATATAAACAATAAGGCAGCCACCAACACTCAAGCATGTTGTAACTTCTGAGAAAGCAGAGGCCTACCACTGCCAAAGAGAAGTCTACAGATTAACTGCACAATTATATGGACATCTGGAGGGAAGATGCCTGCTGCACTTCAAGAGGAGATTTTTTTCTTTAATAAGCTTTCCCAAAGGGGTAATTTAGCTTTGCATGAATTCACTCAAGGAATATATAGGGGAAAAAAAGAAGAGGAGGAAAAGGAACGTGTTACACAATTATAAAACTCTAGGTCTCATCCTGCTTTCGTGTATCCTGTGTCTCTCATGCACAGAACCCCTTTCATTTAGAATGTGTGAGAGCAGTATATGGTTTACACAGTGGTAACGGGGCTTTAGAGCACTGCTTTATACCATAATCACTAATGAATTTTTAAGACCTATTACTGCAGATTGAACCGTTAGTGAAAGGATATGTAGAACTGCACTGAAAGATCAGGTAGTTTATAGGGCTTCGTTAGAACATGAAACACAGTCTTGTAGCTAAAGGGATAATTTGAGGTGAAGAAGATCTAAGGTTGACTCTTGCTCCCGTCTGTTATTTCCTGTGAGATCCTCGAGTAAGTTTGCTTGAGCTACAGGTAAAGAATGCGAAACTAAAATTGTGAAGATCTTGCAGCTATCAATAAGTGGAAATTAAAATGCAGCATGAAACTAAGGGCCCATTGTGGTATGGCTTAGCACGTACTCTGTGAAGTGTTGAAGATGAGATTGTTTTAATAGTCAGCAGGAGTCAGAGCCTCTAAAAATCTGTCTCTTGGTGCCTTACATTCTTATTGCTTTCTTTGAGGGGGAAGGGTGTTGAAGGTCACAAAATCGGGCCATTTGCATAAGCAGAACCAGATGATTAATTGCTTTTTTAGGAATTTTGTTCCTCTGAAAATTTTAGCCTAGTAAATCATGAGGACACATAAAGTCTGTGGTTGAAAGAAAACTATATTAAGATTACAGGAATACTGTACGTCACAGTTCTATGGGAAGTGGATTTTCATTGTTTAGCATAAGAAAAAGAAATACTAACAAGTCAGGCTACATATCTGGGATTTGTGCTGTGTAATAATCTCCAAATAAGAGTTTATAACAAACCTTTAAATATTGCACCCAAGCTGAAAGTACATATATTGGAAAGTCCCAGAGTGAAAAAAAAATCAGGTAGCCCAATTAACAATCAAACTAGATTAACTGTCATTTTAACTAAAAAAACCTCCCACTCCATTCTTTCATGATCCCCCCCCTCCAAAAAATTTGGAACTCATCACTGGAAATACCACCTCAAAACTTTTTCTGTTTTCTATTATTTAAACCAGAGATGTATGTACTTGTTTGAGCAAAATAAGAATGAATCTAATTTTTTCCCTAAATCAGAAACAGATCCAGATGAGGATTTCAAAATTATGAGAACACTTTTTTTTTATTTAGATTTCTGTGCATTTAAGCAGTGTGTTCTAGGAAAAATGATGATTATTCTCAAATGTGGAAGACTAGGTCACAAAGCCCATTGAAACTTCTGGGAAAACTGCAAATAATTTTGATGTGCTGTGATTCAGGCTCTTTCTGGTAGAGTCCCTGAACATAACATATGGAATGGACTGAAATGTATCTTGTTATGCTGCTCCCAAGACTCTGTTTATCATGGCAAACTGACAGGTCTGAGTACCACCACATAATTTGTTTCCTTCTTTGCACTTTGTCTGGCCCAGTTTTGCCTCAGGCTGACCAGCTTCTCCTAGTTAATGACCAGACTTTCTTTGGGCGGCTGTTTCAGACCCAAGGCTCTTCCAAGAGATAGCATGGATATGGATTTAGGTACAAAGAAGAGAGCTTGTTGTGTGAGTCCAGATCATGCTAAAGTCATTCATCCTCAGAGCCAGAAAGTAGTTCTGGACACATTAACAGGCCAAAGGCTTAACAGAAGGGAGGCTTCTGTCAGCTCTTACCCCAAAATCATTTTTTTCTATGAAGTTTCTCTGTTTTCAGCTGGCTTTACTCCAAAACACTATTTTTGTAGTTTCTCATTTCCCCTTTCATTTCCTCTAACCTTGTTCAGCATGTGAGTAGATCACAGCAGCAAATAAGTATGGAGAGAGCTAAACAATACTGCAATGAATAGAATTATAAAGAGTTCATGCCATCTTCTGCAGGTCCTCTTCTGTGTGTAGAAAAGCCCACATAGGAATATGTTTCCAGGAGCCAGCCATACTGAAAACTCAATGAGGAAAACCAAACAGGCTACCAGGAGTTTACTTCTCCAGAGCTTGGCTGACCTTGTTTGAACACTGGTTTGCAGCCTACCATCTGGGCTGGAAGGGAGGGGACAAGCAATGCTATGTCCTCTGGGCTGAGCTGCTCCACAACTTCCTTAGAAGAAAGCACATCCTCAGTTATTTTTCTTCTGTACTGCTTTCTAGTGGTTTTGTGTTGTCCTTCCCCAGCACCAGGAGCTTGTTGAGCTCAGTAGTTCTAAAAGCCCTATTTTTCATGAATGCCACTGAATAGGCTTTTTACAAGGTAAAGTTTGACCTAAGACTTTTGATATCCTGAAAGGAATCCCTTTTACAATGGGTGGCATTACATCAAAAGGACAATTCTGTTCTCTCGGTGAGGTGAGATCAGCATTGGGGTTTCTGCAATTTTTCTATCCACTGTAGCTTTGATATAACACAATCCTCCTGATGTTTTTGGTGCCGACAAATAAATGCATTCATGTGTTGTGCTCTTACATTCTTGGTACTAACTGAGGAAACAGAACAATAACATACTCTTGTCAATACAAGCACTACCCTGGGAATTGACTAATTAACATAAAACTCAGCCCTGCAGGGACATTTCCAGGTTTATTTTTTGCTGCCTCAGCAAACTATAGGGTTCAGACTGTTAACTACTTTCAGATGCTCTTTGTCTTTCAAGAAAGAAATAAAGAACATCCACATTGCTTTAGGCAAGTTAATGATTCTACAGAACACTTACCTTTTTACCATATGCTTCACGGCAGATTAAAATCCTGAAGAAGCTAGAGATTATATACCATGTGTAGTCCTTTGGCAGAAAAACATGTATTCTAAACTAAAAGATAATGGCCAAATGTTACATTTATATTCATTGTTTTTTTCCAGAACATATACTGAGGATGTTTGATTCTATTCAAAATAATCCCAAAGCAAAAGTTTTGAAGGTGCTTTGATTTTTCAAGGTCTCTTCAGGTTATGACAACCAGTTTACCATGACTACTGAGAAAACTAAAGAGACTTGCATAACCACTTCTGTAAAGTTAGAAGGAAGTCTGGCCTAACTCAGCATAAAGATGTGTCTAAAAATTTGGAAAACTCATAATTCTTGGGTTTCATGCTTGAGCATGTGTGTTTGTGTGATATACTTACTTTTCATTCACATCCTTTTCCTTCAACCACAAACCAAAAGTTTCTTGTCTACAAAAAAAATTGAAAAGACAAAAATAAATTCAAATTAAATTAAATTAGAATCACAGAGGTAAGGAAAATCTCACTGTTTAAATTCATCTTCTTGACATCTGGATTGTCAGTTGTAGATAATTGTCTGTCTTCCTTGCACAGTTTGCCTGTTATCATTAGTTATTATTATTATTGGTCTATTCTAAACCGACATGTCTGCCCTTTGCTGCTGTTTATGTCTGAACAAAATCACGTTCTGCAACTCATAAAAATCATCTGTAGCAAGTAAGAATAGAATGTTTTTCTATCAAAGCGTTTGATAGGTCCTCAAGTGCTACAGATATAAGGACTCAGAAGTTATATTTGAGTTAGCACAAATACTTTCAAAAAGTGTTTAATAAGAGCAGAAAATTAAGCATTAAAGTGCAAAGTGTAAGTTTGTGAAAATTGACACCATGGTACATGTAGATACGTGCAATATTCACGGTTCTGTTTTGTACATATATTTGCTTGTTGGTGCATGAATAGGCTTATTTTGTGAGAGCACTTCAGGCATGAAGACCATGTGCTTATATATAACTGTGTGTGCCTATAGGCACAAGTTATTGAGATTGCCTAAACCTATCTGATCCTGCTTCACAAAATTTACCCATTTGTAATAAAATTTTACATGAAGTATGTCTGCCTACACTTTTTTTTTCTTGCTGCAAATTTCAAACATAAGAGTTAATATTTGTAAAAAAGGAAGAAAAAACTCTAAGAAAACACATACTGTTTCATGCTTAATCAGACACCCTGGAAAGATTTGTGTCACTGTGGCTTTTAGGTTTCGGAATAGGAAAGTGGATTGAGGGGAGGAACTTTGATCTGAACTAGAAGAATCTAAAGGAATCAGAAAGGTGGGGAAAAGTGATATCTGATGGGAAGCCAGGAGGCAGCCAGGACTAACTGGGCAAGGTTACTTTTCAGAAAAGAAGAGAGAGACATTGTGAGAGATGAGTGACCACGGGATGAGGAGCCAGAGGCATGGTAAAGGAAAGATAGTTGCAACAATATATTGAAGACAATGAGACAGTAACCATCAGTCTTGGGGTGATCAGAAAACAAAACCAGCCTTTGCGCACCTCTAGCACTTGGAACTGCATCATCTGTGAAAGTCACTGAAAATCTTTATTTCTTGTTGTTCCCATCCACTAGACTACTCACAATGTATTACTCTTACCGTGTACTATGACAACTGTCAACCCAGTTGTAGAGATGTGTGTGATGGATTTCAATATATCTAGCACTGCTCATTCTGGGAGTCAGCAAATGCAGAGATGCCAAAAATATGCTGATGAAATCTTAATATTCTTTATTTCAATGCAATTAGATACTGCTTTCATGATCAGTATAACTTTTCATTAGCTTAGTTTGCCTTTATGCTCCTGAAAAACTTAAGGAAAGATAGACATAGGTTTTATTCAACTTTTCCCTGGAGATTCTTCCCTACACAGAGCAAAAGTGGCTGTCTAATATATCTGCAGTACAGTAAAACAGAGGGAACGCTGCATTTTGCCTTTATTGTCAGGAAGTGTCAAAAGTATTAATAGCACAAATTTTGCTAGCTAGCTAAAATTCTCACACTGCAATCTTGTGCATCAGCATTTTTTTTTTCACCACAGATGGTCATTTATGTAACACTGTTGGAAATTGTGGCTGTGTTCCACAGCAACAGGAAAATGGGATACATCTGCACAGTGTGGGGAAAAATACAAATGAACTAGAAGCTATGCAAACATTTAAGATGCAGGGAAACAGGACCGAGATAAGCTCTGGATTGCATGAGCAGGAAAAGAGTGTCAGCCTCACCCATGCCCTGAAAAAAATGGTCACATGTACGGGCTACTCTATTGTACTGAGTGGAAGTTTGTTTATGCGGGGCCTTCCTTCCCTCAGGACTTCCTCTGAGAGGAAATGTCGTCACTATTCAGTAGGGGTCAATTGTTATGCATTCAAAACTCTAACATAAAGTAGCATCCCTGAATGCAACAGAGTGGAAAGGAATAAATAAGATTTCTCCATTTACATATTTAGAAACATTTACAACAATTATTTCTGCTTACCAATACTTTCAGGCTACCAAGAAAAATCAAACAGGTCTTGAGTAGTAGTACTGTTTTACAGCTACTGTAAGCATTTATCAGTATTTGATGAACGACACCACTTTTTTTCAGGTCTGCTAATGCTCTATGAGAATGTGTTTTAAGTGGAAGAAGGTTAAAAAGTCTGGAGCTGTAAAACCAGGGTTGTGGTCTTACAGGCATATTTGGCTAAGCTTGGCCCATGTTTTGGACCAAAGTGCTCTGGATCTAAAGAGCGCTGGATGAGCATTTTTCTGAGGCTATATTGCAGCTTAGATGTTCCCTTAGTTTTATTTTTTTTTCTCATGGTAAAACAAGAGTAGTGTTTAAGATTAGAAAAAAACTATTCATAAATTCATAGTATGGTTTGGGTTGGAAGGGATCTTAAAGATCATCTACATCCAGCTCCTCTGCCATGGGGAGGGACACCTCCCTCTAGACCAGGCTGCTCAAGCTGCTATTAGTGTTGCTTTTCCTCTGCTGTTGTTGCTATGCTGGCAGTCAAATGAAATAACTACAAATGAGACTTATGAGCTCTTGGAGTGACAGAATGATAGAATGGCTGAGGGTGGAAGAAGCGTCTGCAGATCACCTCACTCAGCTCCCTGCTCAGGCAGTGTCAGCTAGACCAGTTTGCCCAAGACAGTATCCAACCCGGTTTTGAGTGTCTCTAAAGAGTGGAGACTCCACAACCTCTCTGGGCAACCTGCTCCACTGTTTGGTTTCCCTCACAGTTAAAAAAGTATTTTTCTTATGTTCAAACAGAAATTTCTGTATTTCAGTTTGTGTTTTTTGTCCACGTGTTTTTGTCAAGGTCATGGTAACTGTGCTGTTCTGACAGCAACTATACTGGAAAGGTGCTGGACACCAACCAGACAAAGTTACAGTTGGAATTTTTTGTTCCCCATTCACAAGAGTAAACTTTTCTCTCTTAGATGAGTAAACTTTGTCTCTAGATATGTATTGGCTCACACTTTTATATCCATTTTCCATTAGACACTCGAAAACAAAAGAATGTTGGGAACTGACCAAGGTCCAGAGTAATCTGCAGCACATGTTTGTGTCCCGAAGAGGCATCCCAGCCACAACCAATATTGAAGTTTCTTGGTAGCCTATTTCTTGAAATTTCAACGTCCATGAAGTCTTCTTCCCTATTGAATGTCTATACTGAAAGTAAGTTGCCTCTCCACTTTCAAATGAAGTTTCCTGAGGGTATGGTAAAAAAATCAAGAGGGCAAGAAAATGTCATTTAGTTTTTCCAGTGGATCATTTAAGGACGATATATAAAATAAAGGACAGGCCAACATTACAAACTGGTATCAGCTTGGTTAAAGCTCTGTTAGATAAAGCAGCGTAGTCTACAAGGTGCTTTATTCTGGCTAGAGATACGGTCCAAAAGGTTTAAGCTGGTTCTTCCCAGCTTTCTCCCTTTCTCCACCTCTTTCTCTCCCTCCTTCCCTCTGCTCCACACATGGAGGGATTACTCAGGTTTTCAGCCTTTCAGTGAAGGAATAAGCGGAGGGGCTTTCATGTACGTGTAACCTTTCTGCCAAACCCCGCAGCCCTTGCAGCCCGGGCTCTGGGCCGTGTCCAGGCCACCAGCCCCTTGCATCACATCTGAAAGAATGTCGCCTGTGAGGAAGAAATTCCCACCATAAGAATCGCGCCTCTGTGTTGCACAACAAAGGCCACCGCATTGTCTCCCTGTTAAGCGGGTGTTAAAATGCGCATATGTTGCCAGGACTGTTGCATATAAGGGTCCATTTAGGAAGCAGTGGTTTTTTCTCGACGGCTGACTGCTCTGAATCCTCTCATATTAGCACATTAGCACACATGCGGGCCTTCTTATCAGATTAGCTACAGTTGTCACAGATTAGCTCACCCTGTGAAGGAGCTGCAAAGGTACCTTTGACCATTCATTCAAAAGAGCTAGAAAGATTATTTTTTTTTTTTTTACTTGTCTTCAACCATCACAGTGCAAAGAAAATTAAAAGGAATGTCCCTCTCTTTCTCCATCTCTCTCTAATTTTGGTAACAGGATAACTAAGGGATAGGTAATAGGGTGGACTATACAGAAAGACATTAATGGATACTCAATACTTATCTAGAAAATATTTATTTAACCTCTTAAAAGCATTTATGTGTTTTCTTTCCTCACCAATGTCAATAGTCTTTTGAGAAATGACCTCTTTGAAACCCAAAGTTGGGGGTTTATGTTTTGCTTCTCCTTTCCTCCCTCCCCCTTCCTTTTTTTATTACAGTGAATTTGCAGTGTGATTCAATGACCACTGTTCTGCAGATTGGGGGTGGGGGAGAGGAAAAGACTTGCTGGTTACATTATTTATTTAACCCATCTTGCTCCTTTAAGAGTTGTGATAACTACTAAAATAAACAATGACTCAAAATACCTTCGGCATGACTTGCAGTGTGCCTAAGCATTAACTGAGCCTATAGAAGACATAACACCTTGGAAGTATAACGACAGCAGAGATTTCAACAGTTTTCTCTGAATGAACTTGTGGTAAAGAAGGCCTAGAAAGTTACAAAAACACATAGCTGAAATTACTGGTTAGCATTCACACCTTTGGCACAAAAAAAATTATGGAAGGAAACTGCGGTGAGGAAGGAATGCATAAATTCCTTACACCTCTGTGCTTTCTAGGGGCGGTGTTCCACATCATTGCTACCAGGTGTAACATTTCTGTGCTCGGTTTGAGCTTGCCTGCAGATTAGCTGTGCTGCCTGCATATGGAAGACTGAGGGGACAAACTTAAGCCAAAAATGCTTTTCCAGGACCGGTATTCCCTTTATCCTACAGGTGGGCTGTGAGACCTGCAATCTCCACTCACTGGTCTGGTGCAGAATATTTTGTCTAGGAAGTGAAGAAGAAATAAAGAACTGAACTGGGACTTTTTTTTTCCTGATTGTAAGTAACCAGACTGCATTATTATTAGTAGGACTTCAGTTGGTAACTCTTCATTCAGGTTCTCCCATATAATAAATACTGGAGCACAGTCTTAGCGATATTGTTTCTAGCCTGTTTCTCCAGTAGAGGCTTATACCTGGATGATTCAATGAAGTACTCAATTTGTAAACAGTAGGAAGTACAATAGATCATTTGTAAGGCCATTAGCACATTACTAGAGGCTGGATTTTTGGTGCTTCTAAGTAGACAGACTATGTGTCCTTAAGTGCACACAATCACACTCTTCTAAGACTACAACTTCAGGTTCAGCGCATGGACTTTTTGGTCCTGGAAAAATTTCTGACAGCTAAACCCTAAAATACTCCCAACCTAGTTGTGACTCACTTTGCAGATAGCGTTGAAATGCTACAATATTTCTACTTTAGCCATGTTTTTATTTTATTGTTTTCAAATTCTAGTGCCACACCAATAAGAGAGGGCTGTGAAGGATGTGGCAAAACTGTCTCTTAGAGCTCTATGATAGGAAACCTTACAACACTGATGGTGTTTCCCAGCTCTAAGTTATAAACAACTCCAGTTTATGATCAAGATATTGATGCAATAGCAGTAACAGCAAAGCGGGGTGTGTGGGGGACAAACAGTTGTGCTCTGCTTTTGCTTTAAGTGGTTGCATCTTATTAGTTGATGAAAACAGTCTCCATGCTATAAAGTTACCATAAGAGTTCATTATGGCATCTGTTTCTTCTTTTGTCGGTTAGGATGGTAAAACCTTAATAATTAATTCCCTCTGTTGTTTTCTGAAAAAAAGCATCACTGTTTATATTTTTTATATTTCTACATGTGCCTAGTTCAATATGGTAATTTAAAAATTCTGTGTCATTTTATAAATATATATATGTGTATATAGGTATATATATGTGGTGTTCACTTATTTGTTCCAGTTTTTAATTTCTCTTTTGAAAGGGTGTGATATGAAAAGGAGCAGTGAAAGCAGAATTGTAGGTCTCGAATTGATTATTTCCCTATCAATCTAGATATGACTTTCTGTGTTTCTGTGAAGCATAGTTTTTCAGTCCTCCACTGACACCTGTAAAATGCACCCATTGTGAGTCTAAGTAGCTTATGCACTGACTTCAGTCATTAATCTGAATTTAACAAATCCATTTTGTTGATGGTCCTTCTGTCTTTATCTCAAAGCAAGAAAATACTTTCACAGCTACATCTCTTTATCTTCCTTAATAAGCACACAGGAGTCTGGATCAGAGTACTAATCTTCTATTTCCATTATTCCTTGTTACTACATTGTTCCAAGCATCACCTGTCTTTTCAGTGTGACTAGAGTCCCAGTTTGAGAGACCCTGTTGAATGTGAGAGTGCTGATTTTCACACAGTCCTCTTCACTTAATCGAGCACTGTCTGCAGCATTTTGTTGCTGAGGATGCAAATTAATTTCCATGCCCCTAAAGCAAAATCTAACTTGAGTCTATTAAATGTTTGATTTTGACTCTAAATGATGGAACAGTCTGTCTTGCTTGCCTTGAGCAAAAGAGACTTGAATTGAGACCTGTGGTATTTTATCATTTGATTCATGTAACTGAGTCCCTGACAGCTAACTCTGCATCTCATTTCTCTTATGACATTATGGCTTTCTCCCATTCCACAATCCCAACCTGTGTGGCAGCTTGATATGTGATTTACCAATGCAGTCACAACAAATAGCAAGTGGGGTCAGAAAATGGTGAGCAGTTAATGCCACTGAGGTTGAAGATGGAGAGCTGCTGCCTGCTGTGGTCTGTGCTTGGAGAAGGAGCAAGGCACTATGTTCTCTGGCAGGAGTAGACCATCACTGCCTTCCTGCCCAGGCCCTGTCACCTACCTGCTTACTTTTGTCACCTCAAGCATTCTGGTATACTGGCAAAGAAGCAACTTGACTTGTCTGCATGACACACAGCTTTGACCTTTCTTCAGTTCCTTGATGCAGCTCATAGAAAGAACTTTTTGGCATTGGTCATTTCATGACCTAGTCAACAGCAATGCATGATTTTATTGGAAATATCCACGAACTTTTAAAAACTCATTTTTATCAAAATAGAAACATGTTATTGAGTTTTTTGAGTTGCCCTTACTTGTTTCAACAAGCACCTCCTTATTTTAACACACTGGATTAAACTCAGGCTTTATCAGTCATCAATAATAAAGTATTTTACATACAGAAGAACTGCTTCACTTGCAACAATTCTTTCCCTGTCAGGCTCCATGGCTGCTGACCTGGTCTGGGGAGTCTTGTTCTAGTTGACATTGTTGTTTATTCTGAGAATACTGGCTACATAAATCCTGATGCTTGGTGTGCAGATTTGCATTCTAATACTTGAAGTGCTCTGTAAGGATATGCAGGGCTGGTATGATGGCTTTTGAAGCACAATGGGAATTATCGTTATGTGTCTCTGGGTCTACAATTATTTCCATGTGCTTGCCAAATGAGTGCAGGGAGAGAAGACTCTCGTCTTGTTTAGTCTCTGTCACCATCTTTGGTGCTATATTGTATTTTAATATAAACCTCCCCCACCGACACTACCTCAACCCAGCCCTGTTAGATGTTTGCCTGGTTTTCATTAAAACACTAGTTCATGAATGGTAAAGTTCACAGGGCTGGAGGGCATCTTTTCTGAACCTGGAATCTTTGGTAATAACTTGCTGCACTTTTGGGAGTATTTAAAGTAACTAAGCACCTAATGAATGAGTACCTAAACAATAGAGTTAGTCAAACTACTCCCACTATTCTTTTCTGCTAGTAGAAGTAAATAAATAGTAAATGTTTTTTCAACCTCTTTATCTTGTTAGCAGCTGAGATTCCCTATCACACTTGTGTAGGTTCACAAGGCTAAAGAACATCGTACCAGTACATGATGTCCTGTCTAACTATCAAAAGCTACAGGTCTGTAGGCAGATATAGGCTTTTCCTTATGTCACAACAGGGTGGGCTACAAAAATAACAGTATCAGAGCAACAGCTGGCTTAGTCACATAATGCTGTTCTATGTAGTCTAGATTTCTTGTTCTCGTTTCACTTTCCTTTGTTTTAGAGACAAAAAAGGAAGCCCTTGGGGGAAAAGACTTCTAAGTTTATTGCTTGACCAAAGTTAGCTGATTCCTACATCAGCAGCCTTTATTAACCAGAGCTTTAATATCTCTTTCTCTGAATGTGACATTGATGCTGGCACATCTGTTCAGCCACAGAACTGATAGCTAACAGACTCTGTTTCAGAGCAGCAACCTTTCTCACGTTGGTTTTCCAACTGTTGTATTGTCATCTGCAGGGTCATAAGCATCCTAGACTCTGCCCTTAACCTGCCCAATTAGGTATCACTTTGTGTTGTGTTGCATCTATTTTAGGAGATAGTTCTAGATCACAAAACTGTTCTTCACATGGAAGCAACAAGCGTTTGCCAATGCCAGCTCTACTACAATTTGAAATCTGTGGCCTGTATCAGAAACTGATGGAGCTACTGTATGGGTCGAAAAGGAGGGAGAGCTGAACTGTACAATGACAGCTCCTCTGTCAAGTGACAAGTACTCCTACTTATCCCACTTCTGTTGCACTGGACTGTGCTTGTTGAGGGCAGCCCAGTTACTGAGCCAGCTGTATCAGTCATCTCATTTCAATGCATTTGTTCTTCTTTCAGAAAAGAAACTCTGATGTCCTGACCATCCATATCCATATGTGAAGTGAGGTAAAGCTGTGGTGAAGAAAATGCTCCCTGTACTACAGAGTATATAAATTATTGCTGAAAAGGACACTTTTTAGTTAATAGTACTACCACAAATTAGGCTGTATTGCCCTTGTTAAAAGGGCAATTTCTATTGCTTTGATGGAAGATCACACAAAAAGTTCACAAAAAGGAAGAATGAAATGAAGAATAATACTAGAAATTCTATCCATGTTGCCTGTAATACTGTATATTGGTGGTGGGTGACTAAATATTTTTGAATCTTCACAGCATTATGCAGCTCAGCATAATACAGTGTGATACACTGTCTTTTTTATTATGCATTTTATGCTGAGCTATATGAACAGCCATCTGGGTTTCTTAAGCAGAAAGTTAAATATTTTGTCTATAAGGTCACTTTTGTTATCACATGTGGTATTGCAAGGAAATTTCCAACTTAGTTTCAAAATAGCTTTGGCAGAACATAATTTTCAAGCCAAGAAAGCCTCCTCCTCCTTTTTCTCAGCTTCTGTCAACACCCGATCAAGGGTCGGCAACCCAAACCCTGCTCATATGTAGCTGGCTAGCTCATTTTTTTATTTCTCCAGGGACAAAGTCAGACTTCATTGCTAAGATAATGGCCCTCCTTTCCTGCAGTGAAAGAGGTCTAGAAACCCACTTCTTAGATGCATTGCACAATCTAGATTTTTGCTTTCTGTACTTGGGTTAGGCATGCAGCATATATTTCAGTTAAAACAAACACTGCTCCCAACATGTCTGGTTTGTTCTTTTGACACAGTTTCTTGAACAGGATTTTACTTGCCAGTTAGCTGTCAAAAGGTTGGAGAAAAAATAAATCTTTATTTGGATGAGGTGTACTGTGTCAGATACTTATAGTGGAACTCACATTTTGTAATAACTAGTTTAAGTTTTTCTCATACTATATCTAAGGTGTTTTGCTATAAATTTGTCCTTATAGGGTTTTTGTGTGTCTGAGTCTGTGTCAAAAATAGACACAGGGGTATAAATTGTGTTCTCTGTCCTGTTTCCTGCCTTTGAAGAATCTCTGTAGACTGAAAACTCAATAATATTCAGGATCAGGTATGTTCAGGACAGATGCTGATCATTGCCCTTACGGATCTGGTCACTGACAAACTGCAAGTAACTATTCACACAGGATCACAAATCAGGATCCTTTTCCCCACTCAGCAGGCAGTGTGATTCGGATACAAGCACTGAATTCATGAGCCTCGAAGTTTCTTTATGTCTGGCCAGGCTCAAACAGCTTTTCTTGGCCTTTCAAAGACTTCTTGAAAATCTACCTATTTATTTTCCACTCTAGACTTCAGTCATGCTGCTGTTTCAGGTATTCTTATTTGGAGAGACATCTGTTCATAGGTTTTAAGATTTTTTCTTTTCTCACAACTGCCCCATTACTCGATTAGATGGTCACAGAGACAAAGCCTAGTTTTCAGAGAAACTAAGTATCAAAGTGATCAAGAGGATTCCTGAACTTTTTAATTGATATTTTACTGATATTGCAGGATAAAGAGCACCACTTCTTTACTTTGCTCGCTTCTGTAAAAAAAAAAACTACTCTGTACACAAACTGCAGTGCAGAAGCTAAACATTGAATGAAACTGAGCTGAAATTGGCTGCAATAGTGAAAGAAGTTTAGGAAGAGAAAGGATAGAAGTTGTTGAGGAAGATAATAGGTAGTGGCAGAGCTAATTTATAAAGCGTCTTCTTTTCAAAAACAAAGAACGAAAATCACTGCAGAAAAAATAAAAAGGATTGTAGCTGAGAGGGTTGCTATAGTGAGACTAATCTTAGGACCTAATCTGTGAGTGCTCTCAAAAGACTGGATGTTCCAGTTCAGTGAAGCAAGATGGCCCCCTGCAGTATTGTTAGCCCCCTCACAAAGAAATTTTCCTTCTAATCTAGGAACAGCACTGTACAAAACACTAACAGGTCTGCTGTGGTTTATCATTAGTTTCACTCAAAACACAAGGTAAGCATTCTTTAAGCATTCTATTTACAAAAATAGAAGTCCTCGGTTACCAACTTTTCTCTCTAAGTTCCTGAACACCTCCTGCACAGTCCAGATCTCAGACTGAA